>NC_041380.1:118372926-118420871 GCF_002162155.2 Triticum dicoccoides
GGGGGGGGCGGTGTGCTGGGTGTGGGTAGCGCCTCTCATTCAGTAAATATATGGGCTTTTGAATTGATTTTACTATTTACTAGTGTGGATGGGCTGTTTTGTCTTGGGACCCGAGAAACAATTACTACTAGTACAGTGGAGACACTCTACAGCTACCCAGAAAAACAATTACTACTAGTACAGTGGAGACACTCTACCACTTCTGGATCCTCCTAGGTCATTGAAACGTCTCCCTCTACTGAATGCCGTTATACTTTTGTTCGCTGACATGCGGGCCATGCAGCGCGTGGGCCCAAATGCCATCGACCAAATTAGAAGGCAGTATGCAGGAGGAGAGTCACCCCGGTCGTAGCGCGGCAGTAACGAGCCATCGTATCACAAAATCCCACCTCCCCGCAGTCTAAGTTTGATGGACGAAGCAACCATCATTTCACTCTTCGCTGAATCCCCTTCTCCCTCACCGTTTTCAAGAAAGGCAACACTTGCATCTGCCACTGTTCTTCTCTCCGAACGAAGGTAAGGTAAGCGGATCTGTGATGTTGGTATATTTTCGTTCAGAGAAAAAAAGAACTTTTGCAAAGCAGTAACCGATCCTCACTCTCTTTTTTGTTTCATTGTCATTGCGATTGTGTTTTCCTTTCAGTGGACTCGTAGTATTCGTCAGTTTCATGATGGACCAAGGAGAACCAGGCAAAGATCTGCCGATATTGGAGCAGACGCGGGAGGCTGATCCCCACGAGACAGAGAGCTCCAAGAAGATGGAGGCAACCACCGAGGCGACCCCAGATATTGAGATGGTCAACGCCCCGTTTGAGGTTACAACCCCCGTGGCACTGCAGGAGCAGTTTTCCCCCTTCGAGGATGTGTCCCCCCCTGCTGAGCTGCCCAAGGTGATTTCCTTCTTTACCGATCTCGATTGTGGTTTTTCATCTAAGTATGTGGTGATTTTTTTAGAAAAGGAAGTATGTGGTGATTAATAATGCAAAATTTTATTAGCTTTGATGCCATGTTGTACGTAGTGGTTTAAATAACTTGTGTTTCTTATACTAAAAAGTAATTCAGAATTTGTTTCTGTTTCAATTAGAGCCCTGATGCAGACAAGGATTGTGTGGTTGTACATGTCACTCGCTATGAGGCGGACGACCTGAATATACGCACTTGGAAAACAGAGTTCTTAGGTTGTTGGATCCTGGAAGCCATTTGCGGTTATACCAATGAAGAGTTGTATTCCAGCCTCACTGTTGTCAGGCGTGTTGTCCAGGGTGTACTGAAGCACAAGAAGTTCAAAGCTACTCCTTCGTTTGTGAGGAATACTATTCTTGTCAAGCTTACGCAGGAAGATGACGTGGCATGCCTCCACAAACAAGTTTATCAGTGGCAAGGCCACAAGGTTGTCTTCATGAAGGTTCACAAGATTGAGCTGCTGCGGGACGTCCTCGATGATGTTCATGGCAAGGTCCGTCTTATGTCGAGCCCAAATTAGACCGAGGCATGAAATAGTTGCCCCAGCTAGTGTTTAATAGTAGTTTGGATTGTGTCATATTATCCGAACCTTGCCTGCTATCGACCCCTCTGGGGCTAGTACTCTGTTTGAATCCGTCTATGGGAACTGCTGCTACTTTTGTGTGCCCGTGAATCATGTGAGAACCATCGTAATTGTTGCCGAAACAGATGCATCCTCACTAGTTTTTTCATGAATATGGCATGGTAAGACATAAGTTGTCACGGTTTATCATATGAGCAGTGTGTGTTTTGATGAAATAGAGCACTCGTTTGAGAATCGTGCGCCGACATATACATAAGTACTTGTAAACACTGTTGGTGCTACCCCACTTGTAAGCAGTTGTGCAAAACACGGCACATTGGCTCAGCTCGCTTCAACACTAGGCTATCGACCAGCTAACAATCAACAATCTGCTGTCTGACATATAAGCAACTATGTATCTTGTTACAGTGGTTCATGCAGTTAATTGAGGCCATAATGTAATAAATTCCAAACGTTCACACGCTAGTCCAGCGCTCATGTGGAACACTCACATTAAACTCGTCTTCATAAAAAACTTGAAAAGCATAAGTTAAGCAATTTTATACATCTCAATGATTCATAGAACATAACAAACATATATTAGTTCACAGCAAAAGACAAAGTTGTGAGAAGGTTTATAAATCAGGAAAAAACAAGCAAGGCTTCTCTCTGAGCAAAGGGCCTCCCGGCAGGCTTAAATTTCCTGGAGTTCACTCTGATTTTTTCTTGTTGCCACCATTCAGGGTTAGGTTCTGTCATTCCAGAATAACCAATTATAATTGTGGTCTCAGCTAGAATGCTGAACTGAACCATGCAGTGTACTGACCAGCTAAAATGCTTGTGCATTCCACTAAATTTAAGCACCGCTATTTGCAGAAATAAGCAGACCACAATGCCTCTTGTCCGCGCACCTGTCCAAAAAACCGCCGTGCAGCCGTGCCAGCTAGTCCTTGGTCCATGGATGAACTGGTAGAAAGTGCATTCCGGACTAGGATGCAGTTATTTTCGCTCATCCCTGCACTGCAATCAGGAAGTAAAACGTACGAATCAGCTTCTTTTAGATTGCGTTGGTCATTCTACCTTAGTTACTACCAATGTAGGGATACCTTGAAGACGGGAGGTTAGACGACGACAGCGAGGGATAGCCATCTCATTTTGCGGAGTTGTACTAAAACTGAGGTGTGTGCTTTTGATTGCGCGGATAGAAACAATACGGAGACAGACATCCCGAAACGATATGGAGACAGACATCCCTGTTTGCGCAAATAAGAAATACGGTTATTTAAACAGTGACAGATATTACTACTTTCCCCCGTTTCCTCTTAGAACCAAGTCCTAGATTCATGCTACAGCTTTCCCACTTTCTTTCCTGTTTGAACCAACGCTTTGAGTCGACTATATGAAATAGCTTTACTTCTAATCTACTACTACTATAATGCGGCATTTTTGAAATTGGATTTACCACTCCATCTTCGGTTCTCCCGCCCAAACAAGCATTGGCTCAAAATCCACCGTTCATTTCCCCTCTCATGCATATCACTGCCGTCCATCAAACAAAGGATGACATGATCTGACGGCTAAGAGCTGCCGGATTCGCTCCCGCTCCTTGTGCACATGGCCGACTCTGCTCTCCAAGTAAACAAATAAAGAAGTCCCCGTTGAATCTGGATTGCACCTGAAGTTGAGAAATGTCTAGAAACTGCTGCCACCTCCTCACATGCAAGTACGGCAAGTTGGCAAATAGCTAGCACATTTTGGTTCCCCGTTGTCACCTGGGAAATAAACACTCTACTACTAACTTATTTTTTTAGATTACTGTAAAAATGGATTTTTTAGATGCCGTTATACTGCAAAGTTTACACTGTTCACATAACATAACATTGCATGGCTGATGCTAGCTAAAGTTTTATTCTGCTTCATTGAGAAATGCAATATTTTTATTATTCGCAAAAAAGTGTAGTATTTTATTTCAGTCATACATAAGCTATACCTCAAGCTAATACAGGACATGAGTGTCTATCAGACCTAAATGACTTATTTAGTTGCACAAAATAGTCCATAAACATGCATGTAAACCGTCAAACAACTCTGGAACTATACATCAGTGGAACCCAGGAAACATCATATAATAAAACTACAACTTTTATCTTGTAATCAAATTCTTACTTGGAACTCAGTTTGATTTGTGCAAGTGATTTGCTTCTTATTTCAGAATAGTCCTTAGATCATGCAAACAAACACACTATGATATCTACTCAAGATACGAGTACCCATTTCTCTCTCTAAAAAGAAGGTATATGAGTATCTATCATATAGAACATACGTGCAAAGCACGTGCCTTAGTAGAAGTCTAGGTGGCTTTGGAACAACGGGCGGAAGTAGAAAAGGATCCACACGAAGGGAGCTGGGGCAGTAGAGCAAGGCAGGTTTCGAAGGAATATATACCTAAGGGTCATCGGCATGTCCCAAAGCCGGCGTCGGGAGGCCGCATCTTGGCCACAATACCGCAGGGAGGAAGAAGGGGTCGGAGGCCCTCCCGAGCTGGTGCTCTCTCGGAGAGAACGGCACGGCCGCCGATTGGGACGCGCGGGCAGCCGTTGGTCTCCTCCCTCGTCGCCGACGACAGCGTGAACGATGCACCTACACCCCTGCCCCGGTCGAGGTTGTCCGGCCAGATTTGTGACCAGCCGTGAGCTGAGAGAGAGTGTGGCCACCTATGTGTTGCTTAGATCTGGAGAGCATGAGAGAGTGAACGAGAGGAACCCTAGTAAAGCAAGCGCTAAGGCTCCTGCTTTTATATATAGTGGAGTGATTTTGTTGTACCAGCTTCAAAAAAATGCGCTCCTACGTGTACCCGCGAGTGGGTGTGAGAGAACTAGTGCGTGCGTGCACCGCTTCTCTTCGTGAGAGTACAATATACTATGCCCAAAGAACGTTCGCCGCAAGAGTAATAGTACAAGTGTGTGACATGTGAGCTAAAATAAAATGTGCGCGCCGTCTTTTGTTTTTTAGAAGTTCTAAGGGTAGGGTGTGAAGAGCACATATGTGCGTGACGTCTACCTGCAGATAGACGATGGGTGCGACGTGCGAGTCTGCGAGAGGACTCGGGAGAGTCGTGACTCGTGAGGGTGCGTGTGCGTGAGAGCGAGGGGGGCACGTATCAATGCAATGCATGTGTCCGTAAATCATTACCCGACAAATGTTCGCCACAAGCCTTTTCCTGACGAACGCTGAGGGAGTCTTGGATTAGGGGGTGTCCTGATGGCCAGACTATACCTTCAGCCGGACTCTTGGACTATGAAGATACAAGATTGAAGACTTCATCCCATGTCCGAAAGGGACTTTCCTTGGCGTGGAAGGCAAGCTTGGCGATACGGATATGCAGATCTCCTACCATTGTAACCGACTTTGTGTAACCCTAACCCTCTCCGATGTCTATATAAACTGGAGGGTTTTAGTCCGTAGGACAACATACACAACAACAATCATACCATAGGCTAGCTTCTAGGGTTTAGCCTCTCCGTTCTCGTGGTAGATCTACTCTTGTACTACCCATATCATCAATATTAATCAAGCAGGACGTAGGGTTTTACCTCCATCGAGAGGGCCCGAACCTGGGTAAAACTTCGTGTCCCTTGCCTCCTATTACCATCTGGCCTAGACGCATAGTTCAGGACCCCCTACCCGAGATCCGCCGGTTTTGACACCGACAAACGCCGTAAGGACCGTTAGATCGGCATCTGACAGTGTCAGTTTTGCCATGTCATTTAACAGAACAGCCACTCCTCCTACACACAAATCTTCCACGTGAGTGTTAGCAACTGCCGTATGCTCCCTCCGTTCCGAAATGCAGTGCATATAGCTTTATTGAAAATTCGAACCTCGCAAACTTCTACCGAGTTTTCGTGTACCAAATTGCACATGTAGAATACCATGTATATATCATTTCATTCATCTTCGAGAGGTAACTATAAAGTTGGGTGAGGAGTCTACAAAGAAAGACCATCGTATCACCCGCAACAATTTCAAGCATCCTTTAGTGTCGAGGAATATCATAGGAACTCTATATGATATGATTTTCATAGGATTTTTTTCCTTTAGAGCCAATTGGTTCATAGGAATAGATTCATATACTCCACATTTCAAAGGAAATAAACATGATATCATTTCTATAGCTTTAGAGACACTTGGTTCATATGAATGATTCCTATACTCCCTTAATTTCAAAGGAAAATAAACATTAGTGTATATTCAATAGAAAAGTTCCTATGATATGAACCAAATTACATCTCTTTTCTAATCCCTCCTCATAGGAATTGAGAAACATGTCATCTCTAGATTCAATAGAAAAGTTCCTATGATGTGAACCAAATGACATCTCTTTTCCAATCCCTACTCATAGGAATTGAGATGCTCCATGTCATCTCTTTCCCTACAACTTCCATGTATACATCTTCTATTCCTAAATAGATAGTACAACCCACTAGTAGCTTTTTTCCAAAACATGCAACTATGGCACAAGAACTATATAGTGTGCCAATAACTTTGAAAGATGGTCGCTGGATGAAGCTAACCCGACAGTGCAGAGATAGGCAAATCCGAGCACTACTGGCCGTTGGATATCATCAACATTCCACCAGATCTGCCACATGTAAAATTTAGAAGACTCCATGGTTGAACTTAAGCATAATGCACAAACCTCAAAACACAAGTACTTCTCCTTTGTTCTAGAATCTTCTGTATCATAATTGATTATTTTTTCTAAATGAATTGCCATTATTTGTTTTTTACTTTATGATTTACTCCCTCCGTTCCAAAATAGATGACCCAACTTTGCACTAACTTTGTACAAAGTTAGTGCAAAGTTGGGTCATCTATTTTGGAACGGAGGGAGTACAATGCACAACCCCATGAATCTTAACATTTTTATAAAACTTATTGATTTTGAATGAGATGAACTATAAGAACTAAATGAACATCTACATCATGCATATATGACTCAAAGCTTTACATGCTATAGTGTGTATTTATTCATAATTTGGTTTCGAAATCTCATGCGTACAATACATGTGTACCTTACTAGTTTTGAGTAGAGTAGCAAATTTCACGCGGCCCCGGGTATATCAAAATGCAGGGCCCATGCATCATTGCCTTTCGGTCGAACCTACATCCACAATTTTTTGTACGTACTATATCTCCACTGGTCCCCGAACCCAAAATGTTGCCTCGTTCCCGTAAAACCAAGCGGCCCACACATATTTAAGGCGTCGGCTCGAACCCATTTACTACGACGTGGCCCCGCACGCTGTAGTACTCCTACAAACCCTACCGCCGCACTCATCATCGGTTTTCTTCAAGAGGACGAGGGAGAAGCCGATTTGTAGTGGAGGCGCTTTCAAAAAAAGGATCTGTAGTGGAGACCCCTACCCTAGGGTGCCCTAGGTAGCTGCCGCACGCATCATTGTTTTCTCTTTTCTTTATGCTCTTGCGCCCTAGAGTGAAATGATGGTTGCTTCGTCCGTCCAGCTTAATGCGGGAAAGGTGGGGCTTTGTGATTTGACCCCTCGTCGCTCATTTTCTACTACTGTGGCGCTATGACCGGGGTGCCTCCAATTCCAACCGCTGCTCTGAACTATAATTTGGTACATCGCACGTGGAACAAGACGGTGGATGAGCCACATGTCGGCCAAAGGGGTCCTGCTAAGTGTGTCGCCATTTCGTGTGCGGACTAACCCTGCTTGAGTTGCTACGCCAACACGACAGGAGCAGCCTACCACTTGGTTTTGCTCCTTGGTGAATCCCGACTATATTGATCTAAAAAGATACGTGCTGAACTACCCTCACCGTCTCGGTTTTTTTTATTTTTAGGCGTCTCGGTTTATAGGGCCTGCACGTAGTTCTAGGTCATCCATTTGACTAACTAAATATGAGTTACTATGTCACAAAGAGTATATCATTGGATTCTTAAGCGGATGTAGTTGTATTTAAAAGTCGAGGGTGGGGCTTTTCCTACGCGGTAGGCGGCGGGGCAGTTCCGCCTAGTCGGTTCGACAGAGACGCGAGAAGACGAGGGAGTAGGCTGCTGCAAACGTAGGGCTGTGTGATTTGACAGCGAGTTACTGCTGGACAGGTGGGGCCCCGTGATTTGACTTGCCATTATCATTTTAATTGCGGCGCTACGACCGGCGTGAGTCTCCCAGATTCCTGACCACCTCCATACAGGTGCCTCTCTCAATGCTCCACCATGTAGTAGAGGCTGGCTCTTGCATGAGAGCCCACTTCTCCACTTTTTCCTTGCCTCTCTTTCCTCCACATATGCAAAAATGCCATGTAAAGCGCATTATTGTACTTACTTTTACTTGCTCCTATAGGTGCTTAAGCTTGCCACATAGGCGTAAAGTCTGATGTGGCAAGTTAATCAAGAAGAGAGAGACTAGTTTGGTGACCCAAGGAAGAAATGGTGCTAAGCGCGTGTGCCTAGGTGAAAAGACAATTTTGAGTCTATAGCTAATTAAATGAAGCAAACTTAGCAACACCATTTCATTGGAAGAGGTCACTCCTTGGCAAATGCAATAAATACACGCGCTTAGCACCATTTCTTCCTTGAGTACGAAGAAAGAGATAGAGAGGAGTAAAAAAATACACTTATAGCCAACCTTGTTGTAGTATGAGAGACTAAGTGATGACTATGTATGACATGCCAACATCAGATAGCCTAACACACCATGTTAAATCTCCAAGGGCGCGACCGCACGAGCGACGCGGCGGTCATTGTAGGCGTGACCATGATACGGACTGCTAGCAGCCCTTGGATCTGAGATCAAACAGTCGCATGCTAAGTTGCTGAAAATTTGCAGAATAACCCTCCAGGATAGGATATTCACCCATAGGTCTAGAATCACGCCATGCAACTTCGATCTCAGATCCAAGGGCTCTCGGAAGCCCGTATCATGGGAGAATGGAAAGCCACTACCCTGCCGTTCGCACGCTGGCAGTTCGCTCCTACTCGTCCCCGCACGTCCTTCAATACTACGATAGTTCGCTCCTAGTCGTCCCGTCCATTCACATTACGACAGTTCCACTAATCCTAACCCTCCTCCCAAATCCATGGCATCCCAAATCTCCACGATCGGCGGTGAGTACAAGGTTAGAACCATCACCGGCGATGAGTTCGACGCCATCTACACCCGTTCTTCCGTGACGGTGAAAGGATGCCTTTCTCGCTTCAGACGCATGTTCGAAAACTCAGAAGATGAGTGGGTCACTGGGCTAGATGTTGAGTACACCACAGTCCTGGGACGAGAGAAGGATCTAAAGGACAAAGAGAGGAAGAATCCCGCCGTGATCCAGGTTTGCTAACATAACGTTTGCTTGGCCTACCACATATGCCATGCCGACGTTGAGTGCCAGGATTTTAAGAACTTTCTCAAGGACAAAACAGTGAAATTCGTTACTGTAGACTTTACAAACGACGAAGAAGTCCTGGGTCGGATAGGCCTCGTTGTAGGCAACCCCTTCGACCTCCAAAAGAATCAGCTGGTGCCCTCTCGTCAGCCTTCAATGCTGACCCTGGCAGGAGCCATGGTTCATCCTTCATACGGTAAACTGGAGAAACCTCCATACACGTTTCATCATCATGCATGGTAGCGGAATGTACTAGATATAGACCACATCCACTACGCGGCAATGGATGGCTACCTTTGTTTCAATATCTACAAGGGTTGGATGAAGAGCAACAGCCAAGTGTGCGGTTCAAGCAAAGAAGTATCGGCCAAGAGGAATAGGGACAAGGACGAAGTCAAGGACGTGGACGAGGACTCCGAGTAAGGTGGCAGTGTCGTTGCTCATGGTGGTTCTAAACTTCTAATGCAGTGTCTACCGGATTAGTTGCATAGTTTAATTTCAGGTGTGCTTAGTTTAATTTGAGGGGTGTGTTGTGCTGAGCCCCCAGCAGAACTATGTTATGTTTCTTCTCGTTACTTTAACTCTTCAGTATGTACATACTACTAGTATTACTTTAATAGAATATTGCACCCCAATTAAGCACGTACTAGCTTTTTTAATAGCACTATATGCATAATTTGGTGACGAGCGCTCTCTATTTGTACCACCTTTTTTTTAATTTCAATTTCTGCTCCATGGCGCAATCCATCGATAGTACTACTGTACAAAAGTATACATTTTTAAAAGGCTAGAGTACTGTACATCACATATATAGCCAGTTAAATTCTCAACCTAGAACGACGTGCATGCCATGTAGTACACTGATACGGAGGAAGTATAGTAAAAATGAGGTGATTTTATCGAGTGATCGGCGGGGGGAGCATGGCCTGTCATGCGGTCCCACGTGTCATGATGTACCAAGGCGATGCGTGTGTCCCTCTTGAGGCAGAAGCAATACTAGTACGTGGTTTGAGATGATGGTGAACCGAAGTGTGAAATAATGGTTGCTTCATCTATCTGGGAAAGTGCGGCATTGTGATTTGACGTCTCATTGCTCATTACTACTACTGGGCCGGTACGAGTGGGGTGCGTCCCCCTGCTGTTTTGCACTATTATTTGGTGCTTGACACGTTGACCCGGTTGCTATATGTCCCACATGTCGGCGACAGGAAGTACAGAATTCATGAAAGGGAGCGTCGATGGAGGAGTATACTACAAAATTCATGAATGGGAGTGACTTAGTTTTGGAAAAATCTGTTTTTATGGAGTACGTACCCACTAGGGTTTATAGGGCTCATCTAAAAAACATTCGTTTTTCCATTTGATAAGTCTCAATTCTACTATACTAGTAGTAGTACCATTACATGTTGGATTTCGAGGTGCATTAGATCACCCGACACAAGCAGTGTCGAGAGGAAACTAACCAATGCATGTACAAGTTCATGGAAATTTAGTGGTCATTCATGCATTCGTTCTAATTAATGCCTCGGTAAACATAACTTCTTGAGAAAAACAAGCGTACTAATTACTTGTGCAAACTACAAAATTAATTCGACCACTCACCGTCTACCTTGGTTGGAGAGATTTTGAAATTGACCCATAAACTGGAAAGGAGGGAGTAGTAACTTTTGTCTCGATTACTATTTATGGCCTTGTATAGATGCAAAATGTGTTTTTTTATAGTGGCCTTGTATAAGTAAATGGAGGGAGTACTAACCAAAGTACCTAGTAGGGACGAGGAGTAAACGGAGGGAGTAGTAAAATTTTCTCCTCGTGCTGCGAGCCACCGCGCGCGTGGGCGAGGGAGCGGACGTAAGGCGTAGTAAGCAAGCTTCACCTCATCCTGCGAGCCACCGCGCCCGTGGGCGGGGGAGACGGCGTACTAAGCAAGCTTCTCCTCGTTTTGCGAGTTGACGAGACACATCAAAAGTACTCCAGTGTATAGAGCCTTGCCTCTAAGGTAGGCCCCACATGGTTTGCCTCTTTTTTAATTTAACATAACACGTCAAGTCGCAATTTGTTTGTTCACCCGTGGTAGACGATCCTCCCTCCACCAAGTGGACAACCAGTACACGTGCCAAATTACCACGTGGGCTGCCTTTTTCGTACAGAAATGAGCTCCATCGTGTACCCGCACGGGTGTGGTTGGGAAAGAGACGGGAGTACGTGCACCGTGCATGCACCTCTTCTCTTCGTGCACGTCCCCCACCTACGTGGGTGTGTGTGAGAGAGATACAAACCTAGACATAATGCGCCGTCCATCCCCATGCCTCTGCCTAGTCCGACCACCAGTCACCACCACGCCCCACTCCTCCTCACCTTATCTCTCATCTTTCTCCCTCCATTTTTATATACAAGGGGCCACTATCAAAATTACAATTTGCAGATATACAAGGCCACTAACACTAATCGATGCAATATTAATGGTGTTTGCCTCGTGGTACTAGCAAAGGAGGACATTAATTATCCCTTGCATGCATGCGGGAGTTTGTAAAAAAATGCATCTTGATGTTCCGTGCAATGCACGGGCATCTTGCTAGTCCATGAAAACAACACATGGAAAAATTCCATGGCGAACGAGGGATTTGAATCTATTGGGAGGGGCTGTTTGGACCTTGCCCGGGGTAGCCAAAATATTGGTGACCCTTTTGTCCACCGGTGCCTTTGCCACCGATGAACGAGGAATGGCTCGGGTGCTCATGCTGTCATGCATCCTCCAGCGCGCACGTTGGAGACGAGCTCGCACGAGCTGTGTTTTTTGTCCCACAACGCCGCCCGAGTCGCCCGCAGACCGACCGGCGACCCGAAAATTACGCCATCCAACCGTAGCCGCACACATTATGACAGCAACTCAACCAACCGGACGAAATTCACGCAAACACGTAGACAAACTGATATTTCATATAAACAACGACGGAAATCATATAAAATACCGGATTTTCATACAAACATAATGGATTTCATTACATTCAAATGAACTACGCGGTGCTAGTTCTGGACAGCACAGGTATATAATACCTGGCCTAAATGGTCGCCCGCCGATCGATTTGTGTTCCTCATGTCCGGCAGCATGATCACCGGACTGCCGGGAGCCCCGGAGGTATATGCTTCAGCGCAAAGGATGGCTCGCTTCCCCACTGCCCAACTGATATCATTGGCTGGTGCCGAAGATGATGGTGGCCGGCACCGGTTCGAGTTCATCACCGGCCACTACTTCGCCATGGCTGACACCGGCTCGAGTTCATCCTAACATTCCCCTCTTCCGTGGAGCCCATGCGGGGTCAACGAAGGTCCTTGCAAAAAAGGATCCGGCAAGACACCTGCTGTGTACGCTGGCGTCGCCTCCGCGGTGGCCTTCATCGGACCCAAGCGGCGGCGGCCTCCCGTGTTCTACTTCTCCTCGATGATGGCGGCGGACGCGGAGGCGCTGGCCACCGACTCGTCACTCTTCGTGCACCCGGCTTCTGTCACTGCTTGCATGGCGCGGCCGCTGGCATGGGAGTCTCGGCCACAGAAATGGTAGACGTGGTACGAGGCGGCGGCGTGGACGGCAGCAACGACGCCCGTGTGCTGCTCCTCGTCGAGCTGGCCTGGAGCGGCGAGTTGCTGAACCGCGCGCCGGCTTGGGGCGGCAACTGGATCCGTCGGGCGAGGGGAGGGAGGTGGATCAGCGAGCTGCATAGCTCGTATCCGGTGGGCTACCCAGCCGGCTTGGATGCGGAATAACTACTCTTCGTAAGCCATTGTAAGAGTGGACAAAATTGTGGAGGAGATAGGGGAGCGGCGGAGGTGTGCGATTCTTGGCCGACGTTTGGCCTCGTTTAAATAGGATATTAAATAGATGGCGGACGGGAGGAGCTCGGCCAGCGTTTCGTTTAACACCGGCCCGGTCATGAACGGACGTGTGTCTAGAGTGGGTTTCTCGGCTTCCACACGGGCGGGTTTCATGGAGGCGTTTGAATGCGGCACGGAGGCGTGTTCAGCCGGGCGTGCCGCGAGTGGCACCCTCGACTCTGACCTAGGACACCGCGCCATTCTTCCACTGACACGTGGGCTCTTTGGGTGCATGGCATGCATGTTAGTGACCCAACGAAGGCAGCGCACAGCAGAGTAACCTTTGGTCGGCCAGGGCGGTCAGAAGCGGGCATTTCATAAACCGATGATTGTTCATTGAGTGTGACGTCATCTTTTTCATGTAGATAAGCCTACTATGTTGATAGCCCGTTCGATACATTGTGATTCATAAAGACCGCTGCAAACATCACTGTTCTGCTTGTCACAGATAAGATTGATTAATACCCATAACAATCCATGTCCTTAACAAAGGGTGCATGCACGTATAGGTTGAATGTGTGTCTTGCATCGTGTGCTACGTGCATGCAGGCGTGCGAGTGTTGCGTGCGTGCAAGGGTACGTTTCAGTGTTGCATGCATGGGTGCGTACGTGCGTGTGTTCGTGAGTGCATGTGTACGTGTCAATGTTGCACGCCAGCATGCGTGCATGTGTACGTGTCAGTGTTGCACGCCTACATGCGTGCGTGTCTTGCGTGCGTGCATGTGTATGTGCGGGGTGAGGCTACACGTTAGTCGACTGACTTTTTCATCTCTGGTCATTAGATTTTCCAGCCGTTGGATACGAAATCAAGGGCCTCCAGTTTATCATCAAACTCCACCCCCTGAGCCGCCAGCCACCACCAGCCGGACCACCAGCCCCCACCGCCCGCGGCCGGCCCGCCCTCCCCGAAACCACTCCCCACCGCTGGTCCGCTGCCGCACCGGCCATCCCTCTAGCCCCCCTCCCCCGCCGAGCTTTTTCTCCGGCGATCCCCACCCCACCGCCCAATGAACGCCCCCAACCGCCGGTGACTGCCAACCAGAGGTCTCACGACTTCGAATACCCATCGACCACTAATTTATTACCATTTCTGTCCTTCATATACGCGCTGACGGGTGGGCCCTATGGTAATGTGCGCTGCTGAATGTGGACCGTTTGACTGGTCAATTGATCGTGTTATCAACAAATTACGGAGCTGTATGGTAAGCCAGTGGCCGTATGATCACCCTAAAATGTACTCCTATTTTATTAACACAGTACAGACTGAAATTACCATTTCTTTCTTTCATATACGGGCTGATAGGTGGGCCCCATGGTTACGCGCCCCGATGGTGGAACACTAGTTGCACCGCATGGAACGCTTGACTGGTCAATTGATTGTGTCATCAACAAAATACGGAGTTGTACGGGTGAGCCAGTGACCGTATAACCATGATATGTATTTGTTTAACATGGTACAGATGCAAGGGCTCATATATACGCGCAAGCACTCACCGCTATAAGCGCACACACATGAACCCTACCACTATGAGCACCTTCGAGAGAGTGGGCCAGCATATATGATCTTGAGATTTTACGAAGTCACCATAGGTGCCTCGTAGTCGAGTGGAACGTCTCCTCCCACTGAACGTACGTCGCCGGAAAATACTGAAATTAACACAAGATAAATGCGAGCACCGGTACTTTAACCTTGGTGGGCTCGAGAAACCACTGTCCTCTAACCATCCAACCACATGTTGGTTAGCACGACAAAATGTATGTGGTGACCGTGATGAGATTATTCTGAAGTCCAGTGACCATATCATGCTTTCGCTTCAAATACAATGACCGTAAGTGTCGTCAACAAAATACGGAGCACGCATCAAATGCAAAGTCTGTCAGTGTCATCAACAAAATATGGAGACGTATCATGAGCTAGATACCGTTGTACTATTGTATACGCTTATTTTCTTAGTGGACGATTGCGTGTGTGGTGTGGTGGGCACATCATTTCTAGTTGTGGTGGGTCAACATGAAGACTCATGGGTCGGTTCCATCCTGCGCCACATATAGGTTGGACCGAGACGTGTTATACAAAGACCCATGTGGAGGACTCGGCGTACAACATGAACCTACTAGAGTCGCAAAGGACTCTATCCCCACTGGTGATAAGCCGACTATATATTATTTGTAACCCTAGGCCCTTAGTATGTTATACAAGCTTGGGGGCTAGTTCGTCGATAGTATACACACACGCACAATGCCTGGTATTCACGTGTACTTTGTACACACCCCTATCACTAATATACAGTACCAGGAGTAGGCTCTTTCTTCAACTGCAATTGAATTCTAGCATGTGCATGTGTTTATTTCATATTATCGATCCATAGAGTGAGAGCGGTTTGAAATACAGGCAATGGATGCTTTTGCAATTCATATATAAACATTAATTAGTGCACTCCATGTTGTTAGTGCGAAGCACTTTATACATTTATCACTTGCATGGATACATTCCAAATTGCTAGCTACGAAATAGAAACATGTCGAATTCAACATAAAGGGGGTTTCAAAGATTCGAATTCATAGGAAGTGCATTCATCTATTTGAACCCGAGATAATGGCATTTGTAAATCAGATATAAAAGGGGGCATCAATCTTTGTTGTGAGTTTGAACATGCTATATATATTCATACGCATATCTAACTTTTTTTTGCAATCGAGGAGATTATATCTGGAACCATGCATGAACTGAGGTAAGTTGCATATTTTTTAATATATACTCGTGTACAATGTATATTCAAATGTACCCCCTCCATTCCAAAATAACCGTAGCTTTAGGATTTTCAAGAGTAAAGATTTGTGAAGTTTGACAAATCCTGAAAGTTCAATTCAAGAGAACCGAAAACGTTAATGCTTCTGCTCCCAAATATTGAACGAAGCGCCAAATAGGCCTCTGGTCACCCGAAACCGCGTGAGACTAATGTTTTGGTGGTAGGAAATTACTTTCCTGACTCTGGCCCGTGTAGCCTATCAGCCCGATGTCCAAAGGTCTAAACCGGGGTAGGTTTGTAACTTCACCAAGACGCTAGAGAAGCATTCATACGCCATGGATGCCTACCCATGCGCTCGGCCAGAATCTATCCCGCCCACATTTGGGACACCTGACATGACTGTCCTACCCCCAACCCACAATATGTCTGAAATTTTAGATGGGGGGAAAGTTTGTAACTTTCCCCAAATTTCAAACAAGCGCGTCTCAAACCAAAACATTGTTCCCCCTTAGTTCCCCGCCTCCCTCCATTTCCCCATTCATACTCCGTGGGCGCGAAAACGCCCTCTCCACCAGCCAAAAAACCCCAGCCTCCTCCGTCCTCCACCCCATAGCGGCCAATCCACCACCGCCCTCCTCCATCATGCCGGAGCCGGTACCCGGACGTCATCGTCCAACGCAACCGCAACCGCAACGCCCTCAAGGACTTAGCAGCTGAAGCCAAGGCAGAGCTGCCTCCACGATGCCGACGCCTACGTGCGCCGTACCAGAACCACTCCGACCACGCCGTCCTGCACCTCACTGCTGCGGCTCCACTTTCGCAACCATCCACCGCACAGGAGCTGTTTCCGCTACGCCGTCGTTCCCCGCCTCGGATCTGCTTCCCCGCTGCTGACAGACGGCCACCGCACCACACTCAACAACTTGGCCATGTGTTCGTCCAAGGCTGCACCGTCCTCCACAACTTCTGGTTTCCGGCGAACAACAAGAAGATCGTCAGAAAAACAGAAGGAGGACACAGCACTGCCAGCATAAAGAGGCACGCCTCTTCCCTTATTCGTGCAAATCTTACGTCTCCGCTCACACCGTATTCATCCCACGAAAGAAACTAGTTGAGTGCTTCTTACTTCATCTTCTTCGTGATACTAAATGCACAAGGTTTCCTCCCTTGTACTATTTCACCTTTGCTAGAGGTCAGTAGCCCGCCTGGATTTCAATTCAGGGTCAGTCAAACCGCAATTAAAAGAAGCAGCACCCGCTTAGGCGCGCAGAGCACCTAGTCCGCCTGTTCCCCGGGGAAGCGGCGCATCGGTGTCTATCATAGGGGTGTGGGGCGCAGGAGCTGCTTGCGCCCAATCTGGAGGTCGTCGGGGCTTGAATGGATGGCTGGGGGGCGGTGCCAAGCACGGCAGTGCGGTGAGGTCGAGGGGAGGGCGCAGGTAGGGGAGGAATACTGGGCCGGTGGTCGCTGGCGTTTCGAGGAAGATCGTCAACACTGACTCGCTGGAGGTAGATGAAGGCGATCTGCCCGTTCTTTGTACATCGGACGGCACAGAAAAAATGGACTGACCTATTTGCTTTCAGTCGACTATTATTTTCATAGAATCATGTAGTAATTTAGTGTGCCATGCATGTTGTAGAGCTATCATATGTCTCCCGTCATTTACTTCTCACCGACCTGCTATCTGCTACCTTTACATTGTACTAATTGTGCACACACTTCACCCATACTCACACTATTGTTGTTTTATGCATGGGTATTTCAGACCCTGACGCAGTGTTGATGAATGCAGAAAAGAGAAGACAGAAGTCGCTCCAGTGTAATTCAAAGATAAGCACTAAGCATTCCAGCGCTCTAACGGGTGCAGTGTCAGCAGTTGGAGACAGTAAACGTAGCTATGTAGTTGATGATCTCAATTGCCACACACAACCATCCCAGGTGCTTGCTTTAACTTCGCTCTGTCAAATGTGGTTGCATGTTGCATATGGTGTCTAGCTTGTATTGCTTCCAATTTGGTTAAATTGCATCTGCTTACTTTACACATTATACCTTTGATAATGGCATGCCTTCCTGTTTTTGATACATACTACATATGTCTATTAACCATGTTCTTACATCAAACTAATGCTCTTTTGTATCCCTCGTCAATCACTTATGATGAGACAGTCACCCGGGTGGGTTTCTGTGAGACGCCATACTCGTTTAAAGAGTGTAGTGTCATCCTCCCCACATGATTCTCAAGAAACAACAAGGCTAAATGAAGATAGTCAACGTAGCTCTCTAGTTGACCACCGCAATTCCCCCACACCACCATCGTAGGTGCTTGCTCTTACTTGGCAGTGTGATATGTAGTGTTCGTCTTACATGAAAGTAGTGTTCGTCAGTATCATGCATCAATGAGTTCTGAAGAGCAAATTTAATTCCTTTTTCTTGTGGGTTTGACTTGGCAAGAAAAAATCAAGAAATAGGAAGGAAAAGAGTAAGGAAGGCGATGATGGTGGTCCTCTGCAGCAATGTAAATGGAGCATCTGTACCGATTCTCCTTGTACTGATAGTGCATTACAAGGTCCAAGTCTCCGCTCCCCTACTCCACCATCCAAGGTGCTTGCTCTAACTTGGCAGTGTGATATCTGGTTGCATGTTGCATATGGTGTCTAGCTCGTATTGCTCCTAATTAGTGTAAACTGCATCTTCTTAGCTTACACATGATACATGTGAATATTACACGCTTTCCTGTTTTTGGTACATACTATATCTTATGATAAGGCACCTTTAAGTCGCCACTGTGATATTGCTTGTGTCTTGGATATGATTTCTAGCATGTACTGCTTCTAATTTGTTGAAACGCCATACAGTTTGAACTTGGCAGAGTGATATTGGTTGCATCTTTCATCTGGTGTCTAGCTTGCAGTGCTTCTAATTTGTTGAAATGCCTTCTTATTAGTTACTACATCATAGGTGTGAATATGTCACACCATCCCGTTTTTCATACATATTCCATCCTCGCATCATGTGTTTGCCTTTCATCTGAGTAGTGTTCGTCAGTATCATGCATGAATGAGTTCTGAAGAGCGAATTTTATTCCTTTTTCTTATCGGTTTGACTTCATAATGCAAAATCATTATAGCTGAAGGAAATTAGTCCGGCAGTGGATGATGGTGGTCCTTTGGAGCAACTCAAACAGGGGGTCTCTACAGATTCTACTCCGCTATCCTCCCAACAAGATTCGCAAGACAACACAAGGCTGGACAGTCAACGTAGTTGTGTAGATGATGAGCACATCTCCCCTACTCCACCATCACAGGTGCTTGCTCTAACTTGACACTATTATATGTGGTTGCATGTTGCGTATGATGTCTAGCTTGTATTGCTTCTAACTTGAATTGCATCTGCTTACTTTACACATAATGCCTGTGAATATGACACGTGTTCCTGTTTCTAGAACATACGTGTACATGATGAGCACATCTCCCCTACTCCACCATCACAGGTGCTTGCTCTTACTTGGAACTGTTATACGTGGTTGCGTTTTCCGTATGATGTCTAGTTTGTATTGCTTCTGATTATGTTGAATTGCATCTCCGTAGCTTACAACTTATACCTGCAATGATCACTTACCCATAAGACACATTTAACTTGGGACTATGATGTAGGTTGCATCTTGCATTGTCTTCTAGCTTGTACTGCTTCTAATTTCTTGAAATGGCACTTACGACGAGACACTTTTTACCTGATAGAGTGATATTGGTTGCATGTTCATATGGTGCCTACCTTTCATTTCTTCTAATTTTGTTGAAATGCCTTCCACTTACTGTTTTTTCATACATATTCCATCCTCCTATCGTACGTGTGAATATGAAACACTGTCTTTTTTTGTATATATTTCATCCTCCTATCCTGCGCTTGCCTTACATCAAAGTAGTGTTCGTCTGTATCATGCATCAACCAGTTATGTAGAGCTAATTTTATTCATCTTCTTGTGGTTTTGACTTCATAAGGCAATATCAGAAAATAGGAAGGAAAAGAGTAAGTTAGGGGATGTTGGTGGTCCTCCACACCGACGCAAACAGAGACTCCCTAGATTTGCCACTGCTACTGCTAATGAAGTTGAAGTCCCAAGTCTACATGATGAGTTCATCTCCCGTACTCCACCATCGTAGGTGCTTTCTCTAAGTTGACAGTGTGATAATTGGTTTCATGTTGCATATGTTGTCTAGCCTGTATTTCTTCTATTTTAATTAAATTGCACCTGCTGAGTTTATACATTATACATGTGCATATGACATGGCTTTCTGTGTCTAGAATACACTGCATCTATCTATCATACCATGTTCTTACATCAAAGTACTATTGTTGTGTATCCCGCATCAGTCACTCATGATTGGACGCTTTTAACATGGCAGTTTGATAGTGGTTGCATCTTGCATTGATTTCTACGTTGTACTGCTTCTAATTTTTCGAATTTCCACTTATGACAAGAAACTTTTAACTTGGCAGAGTAATATTGGTTGCATCTTTCATATGGTGTCTAGCTTGCATTACTTCTATTTTCTTGAAAATCCTTCTGCTTAGTTTGCACATCGTAGCTGTGAATATGTCATGCCTTCCTGTTTTTCTTACATATTCCATCCTCATATGGTTGTCTTACATCAAAGTATTGCTTGTCTGTATCATGCATCAATGAGTTCTGAAGAGTGATTTTATTCTTTTGTGTTGTGGGTACAGCTGGACATGGCAAAGTCAAAAAAGAGCAAGGAAAATAATATAGTAGGGAGTGTTGTTACTCGTCGAGTGAAACGGAAAAGGTTCTGCCGTCGAGATTGTGCTGGTACTTATAGTGCAGTAGAAGGTCCAAGTCCACCGGCTAAATCTACAAACACAGTATCACCTGCTCCACCAGCTGCAACATCCGCTTCAACTATACCAGCATCTCAATCGGTTACTCGTTCGTTTGCTCCGGAACTGGCCAGTTCCCAAGCTGCCTTCACACCTAACACTACTTCCGAAGCACTGCTGACACAACAGGACTTGGCAAGATCAGATGAACCTCATGAGCATCAACACCAAGACGGTACCTGACTGATTCAAGTTGCAGTTGCATGCTCCTTTATATGTACTCTCACAGTTTGATGTACACTAACACTTTCCATATTCGTTGTTAAACTAGCACCACGGCGCAAGCGGAAACAGACATCTAGGATAATGCTTGACAGATTAACAAAATCTAGAGGAGGAAGAATGGAGATCCATTTTGAGGCAGGTTTAAAAAGGCCACGTGATGCTACAAAGTCAGCCAAGTTAGTATCAGAGGCAGCCGTTAGGTGTCATGCACGTATCCTCCCAACGTGGATCCAGCACAAGAATGAGAAAGACAATACCTAGTTTAACACCTTCCTTGACCATTTATCCGTAAGTAATGTTATTCATCG
Organism: Triticum dicoccoides; assembly: GCF_002162155.2. Taxonomy (NCBI): domain Eukaryota; kingdom Viridiplantae; phylum Streptophyta; class Magnoliopsida; order Poales; family Poaceae; genus Triticum; species Triticum dicoccoides. The sequence continues at coordinate 118,393,908 of NC_041380.1, forward strand.
CAATTAGTAATATTATCTTGCTCTATCCCATACTTTCTAGCTTCCTCCTAATAAGACTCACATTCTTTTTTCAACAGATGAGGTTCAAGTTGGATCCGAAAGATGATGCAACTAGACAAGCATGCACTCATGTTTTTCAGTCTACTCTGCGACAGTATCGGTACCACCTTAGAAAATCTCACTTTGAAGGCAAGGCTAACAATGAAATCGCCCAAACTTCTCTAGTGGAATATATTACAGATGAAGACTGGACAACCCTCGTTAAACACTGGTCTGATCCAAAGTATCAGGTAGGCTATATGTATTTGATCAGACCACATATTGAACTTGTATTTATGTATGTGCCTTACAAGTGTATCTTCTTCTAGGCTAACTATTTGAAGAACAAAACCAACCGTTCTAAAGTGAAATTCCAACAGACCACAGGATCTCGTAGCTATATTGCACACTGCGAGGCTCTTGTAAATAGCTGCTACTTCCTTCTTTTTTGTGCCATATTATCGTATCTATATTGACTTGTTCCAAATACAGAGGAAATCCCGTGCGGACCAAAAAGAACCTGAACCGAATGCAGTGCAAATCTTCAAGGATTGCCACACCAGCAAGATGAAGGGCATGAGCACACCAGTTCAAGCCGCCGTTGTAAGTCCTTACTCCTCGTGCCTTGAACTGATTGGTACTGTGATGTGTTCATTTAACTACTTGGTTTGCAACCAATGTCAGTTACTCTGTTCACTTTTATTCACAGTTGTCTTAACGTATCATTTCACCTTACATGGTTTAAAAGAGATGAAGGATATTCTTTTGGTCTTGATCTGTAATCTAGTTGTTATGTTCATGTGCGCACACAATGATAAAATAGCCTGTTTGTTATATATCTGTTTGCCCATGATATGAATGATGTCATACTATGTTCATCCTACTTTAAACCATGTCTCTTTATCCTTAGATGTCAACGAATGTGAGGAAATAGACAATACAGTAGGCATGCTACATGGACATATGTTCTGAAAGTGATTTTATTATGTAGTTGGCACTACAATACATGCTAATGTATTACAGTAGTTCACCAAAATAAGTTATGTATAAACGTTTAACCTACTTTGTTTGTTTTTGTCTCATTAGTAACTTATCTGATACACTAATCTACAAGTTCAAACTTTCAGGAAGCTATGGAACAAATGATTGAACAGCCACAACCACCTGAAGGTGACGAGGCTACTATAGGCACAATGTCACCTCTCGCTGCAGTGCGTCAGTATCTCTCCACTAACAGTGCAAAAAGCACCTTCCTGCGCAATTCTGGGTTGGTTGTCAAGGTAACCTCGTCCAAATCGCCTACTGAACAAAATCTTCCTACTTGACAGAGTGATATATCTGTGCTCCAGACACAAGTCCAATCCCTAATGGACGTTGTTTCGGAAACAAGAATAGTGGTTGAGAAATGTCATCAAGATATGAATGGTTTTGAAACCAGACTATCAGACATTCGCTTCATTGTTCAAGAGCAATGGCGGAAAAAGGTGGAGATCGTGCTGCTCCATCAGATTCTACAGCCTGAAACATTAGCACTCAGGTCAAATGATCTGTGCTTCTATGCATCTGATGGTGCTTTTATCTGGAAGGACTGTAAAATTTATGCCATCAGGCCTTTTGTTGTATGGTTGGAATTTATATTGTTGTGATACAACATTTATGATGCTGCCTCAGGCTGCGGTAATTACGACGCTATTTTTGTATAGTGTAGGTTTATCTTAGTAATGTATTCGGCCGAAAGCTTTGTAGGAGCCCAACATGCTAACATTCGTCGGGCCCATTCCAATTGGGCTAAAAACGATTACGGGCTGAAATTGGCATGTAGCCCACTAAAAATATCTGGGCCTAAATCAGCATAAGCTTTCATATTTTATGGTAGGCCTGTGCCCATATTGGGCCTTTAACAAGCCTAAACATAATTTGGGCCCTCAGTAAAAATAGGCCGTTTATAGGTGTAAATATCTCGAGCCCATAAAATACATGGGCCTTTAATAGACCGAAAGTGAGATTGGGCCCTGATTGTGCCAAATAACCCACTGGACTTTAACAGGCCGAAATTGGGACGGGCTGCAAATGCACCGATCTAATACACGGGGCTTTAACAGGCCGGAACTTCGGTCGGGCTAGATTATCGTCATTTTTATATGGGCCGTTAATGGGCCCGATATGACGTTGGGCCACATATGGCCCATGGTTTACGTCCGGCGTTAACAGGCCAAAAATGACAACAGGCCGAAAGTGGCCCAAAGCTATAGTGGGCCTCTAACAGGCCGAATATCATACATGGCCAAATATGACCCAAATCCTTCACGGTCGTTTATGGGCCGAAAGTTTTGATGGCCTATAAATGGGCCCAGATGAAGCCGGACCTTTAACAGACAGGAAATACACCGGGCCGTAATTCAGCCCAATTACTTAGCAGACTGTTAACGGGCCAGAAGTGACCATGGGCCGCGTTGACGACAAGTTTAGGACAGGCTGTTGACGGGTCGATTTGACAGAGAATGTTGGGCCTTTAGCTGGGCCGGCCCATTATGGTCGGCAGAATCTTGTGGGCCTTTAGCTGGGCCGGCCCATTGTGGTCGCAAAATCTTGTGGGCCTTTAGCTGGGCCAACCCATTATGGTTTGCAAAATCATGTGGGCCTTTAGCTGGGCCAGCCCATTATGGTCCGCTAAATTTTGTGGGCCTTTAGCTGGGCCGGCCCATTATGGTCCGCTAAATCTTATGGACCTTCGGTTGGGCCGGCCCATTTAATCTTTGTGGGCCACTTTTGGGCCGGTCCACGTGTCAACATATCATAGGCCCATCTCGACCGTTGGATGAGTGACACCTGTGCCAACGCGGAGCTGACGCGTGGATCCGTCAGCCAATGAGAATTTTACACATGGAAAATTGGCATTGGTCGTGGCTGTTAACGGGTTATCGGATCCAAAATCCGACCCGATAGCTTAACGGCGTTCCGTTACGGTGAATGCCACGTGTCGGTCACCCTTGACGAAAGCACTTCTGTGACGCGTGATTTATCGTCATGGAAGTGGACACTTCCGTGATGATAATTTTGGCAATGTCATGGAACACTTCTACGACAGCACAGGTATGACTATCTTGATTCTGTCATAAATTTGTCATGGATGTACATGCATGACAGAAAACGCGACCTACAGTGACAAACACGTATCATCACGGAAGTGTATTTTTTTGTAGTGATGCTATTATATTATCTGTTTTGGATGTTTAATGGGCTTTAATTTACCTTTTTATATTATTTTTGGGACTAACCTACTAACCAAAGGCCTAGTGCAAATTACTGTTTTTTTGCCTATTTCAGTGTTTCGCGGAAAAGGAATATCAAACGGAATGAAACTTTTGGGAGAGTTATTTTTGGAACAAACGTGATCCAGTATACTTGGAGTGGCCGTCAAGAAAGAAGCAAGGAGGCCATGAGGCAGGGGGCGCCCCCCCACCCTCGTGGGCCCCTCGCAGCTCCACTGGCGTACTTCTTCCTCCTATATATACCCATATACCCCGAAAACATCCAGGAGCACCACAAAACCCTATTTTCCACCGCCACAACCTTCTGTACCCGTGAGATCCCATCTTGGGGCCTTTTCCGGTGCTCCGCCGGAGGGGGAATCGATCACGTAGGGCTTCTACATCAACACCATAGCCTCTTTGATGATGTGTGAGTAGTTTACCACAGACCTTCGGGTCCATAGTTATTAGCTAGATGGCTTCTTCTCTCTCTTTGGATCTCAATACAAAGTTCTCCTCGATTCTCTTAGAGATCTATTTGATGTAATTCTTTTTGCGGTGTGTTTGTCGAGATCCGATGAATTGTGGGTTTATGATCAAGATTATCTATGAACAATATTTGATTCTTCTCTGAAATCTTTTATGCATGATTTAATATCTTTGCAAGTCTCTTCAAATTACCAGTTTGGCTTGGCCTACTAGATTGATCTTTCTTGCACTGGGAGAAGTGCTTAGCTTTGGGTTCAATCTTGCAGTGTCCTTTCCCAGTGACAACAGGGGCAGCAAGGCATGTATTGTATTGTTGCCATCGAGGATAAAAAGATGGGGTTTATATCATATTGCTTGAGTTTATCCCTCTACATCATGTCATCTTACCTAATGTGTTACTCTGTTCTTATGAACTTAATACTCCAGATGCATGCTGGATATCGGTCGATGTGGAGTAATAGTAGTAGATGCAGAATCGTTTCGGTCTACTTGTCGCGGACATGATGCCTATACACATGATCATGCCTAGATATTCTAATAATTATTCGTTTTCTTATCAATTGCTCCACAGTAATTTGTTCACGCACCGTAGAATTTGCTTTCTTGAGAGAAGTCACTAGTGAAACCTATGGCCCCGGGTCTATCTTCCATCATATTATTTTCATATCAAACTTGTTATTTCTATTACCGTTTATTTTGCAATCTTTATCTTTCAATCTATATCATAAAAATACCAAAAATATTTATCTTATTATCTCTACCAGATCTCACTTTTGCAAGTGGCTGTGAAGGGATTGACAGCCCCTTTATCGCGTTGGTTGCAAGGTTCTTATTTGTTTGTGTAGGTGCGAGGTGACTTGCGTGTAGTCTCCTACTGGATTGATAACTTTGTTCTCAAAAACTGAGGGAAATACTTACGCTACTTTGCTGCACCATCCTTTCCTCTTCAAGGGAAAACCAATGCAGTGCTCAAGAGGAAGCAAAAAGGATTTCTGACGCCGTTGTCGGGGAGACGTACGCACAAGTCAAGACATACCAAGTACCCATCACAAACTCTTATCCCTTGCATTACATTATTTGCCATTTGCCTCTTGTTTTTCTCTCCCCCACTTCTAAAATGATTTTTGAAAACCTTTCCCTTTTCTTTGCCTTCTTCTTGTATGTATATTTGTTTGTGTTTCCATGTGCCTTCTATTTGCTTGCATCTTTGCTTGCTAAAAATCTATTGATATGGATCCACTTAAAGTGTTCTACTTGGATCATCTTCGATCCTTATGCGCTCATGCTGAAACCCCAACTATCCTAGTTGATGGGAAATCTTTAGATGAGCATGCTCATTTTGTGCGTCACCGTTTGTCTGAAAAAGGGATACTCTTACGGGATCAAATAAACAGATTACTGTGTTATGCTTGGAATCTTTGTGAAATTTATAATTTTACTTGTTGCTCTAAGAACCCTAAAAAACACCTCCCCTACCTATGTGAGTTTAATGACAATGAAATATTATCTTCTTATGCAAAGGGTGTTTATAGTTACTACGATATCGAACAAATTAAAGAATTTGTTGCTTTTAAGGGTGCTTATGAAGTTGCTTCTTCGATTGAAAAGTATGATATTACTCTCTACGAATCTGAAAATTTTGACATACTTATTACTATGAAAACTATGCTCATAATGTCTATGTCAAAGAACTTATTGAAAGAATGACCATTGCTTCGGAAGAAAATAATGATATGCATGAATATATAGATAATTATGATTCCTATGATTTGATTTAAATATCCCTTGATGAACATGATGCTTGCTATTCTTGTGGCCATGATACCAATATTTATGAAGATGAATTTGCTATAGTTCCTTATGTTAAACGAGATCGTTGCTATTGCACCCATACTTGATAGTTCCTTCAATGAAAAGCATGATTGCAATGATGTTGTTATAAATTCTATTAATGTCAATTGTGCTAATAATATGCAAAACCCTAAGCTTGGGGATGCTAGTTTTGCTATAACTACTATTTTTTGCAGTGATCATGATTGGGGTGATTCTTCTTTTGATCTTGAAAATTTGTTTAAGCCCCATGATGAATATGAGATTGATAATAGTGTTTGCAATATTATTGAAAGTGGGTTTGGAAAAGTGTCAACTTTAGACCCCACATATTTGGAGAATGTTCAATCTTATATTTTTTTTGATAAAAGTGGGTTTGGAGAGGACATGACTTTAGTTAATGTTAATCCCACTATTTTGGAAGAGTGCCAACTTTGCACACCTGTGGATCGCGTTAAGAATATGTTTTGTGATAGCTATATTGTTGAGTTTTCTTATGATCCCACATGTAATTATTATGAGAGAGAAAAATATGATTGTAGAAAGTTTCATGTTACTAAATTACCTCTCGTTATGTTGAGATTGCTATTGTTTCTTTTCGCTTCCTTGCATATGCTAGCTTTTGCTTGCTATGATAATTTGTTTGCCTATAAGATTCCTATGCATAGGAAGTATGTTAGACTTATATGTGTTTGTCATGTGTTTCATGATGCTCTCTTTGTGCTTCAATTCTTGTCTCTCATGTGAAGCATCATTGAAATTATCAATGCCTAGCTAGGGGCGTTAAATGATAGTGCTTGTTGGGAGGCAACCCAATTTTATTTTTGTTTCTTGTTTTTTGTTCCTGTTTAGTAATAAATAATTCATCTAGATTCTGTTTATATGTGGTTTTATGCTTTTAATTAGTGTTTGTGCCAAGTAGAACCTTTGGGAAGACTTGGGGGAAGTTTTTGCGATCTTGCTGTAAAAAACAGAAACTTTAGAGCTCACGAGATTTGCTGCCATTTTTTACTGGAGAGCGAGATTATGTTGATTCTTTTTGAAGATGATTAATGGACAGATTCCTCACGTCCAAAAGTTTATTTCATAATTTTTGGGGTTACAGAAGTATTTGAAACCTACAGATTATTACAGACTGTTCTGTTTTTGACAGATTCTGTTTTTTGTGTGTTGTTTGCTTATTTTGATGAATCTATGGCTAGTATCGGGGAGTATGAACCATAGAGAAGTTGGAATACATTAGGTTTAACACCAATATAAATAAAGAATGAGTGCATTACAGTAACTTAAGTGGTGGTTTGTTTTCTTATACTAACGGAGCTCACGAGATTTTCTGTTGAGTTTTGTGTTGTGAAGTTTTCAAGTTTTGGGTAAAGATTTGATGGATTATGGAATAAGGAGTGGCAAGAGACCAAGCTTGGGGATTCCCAAGGCACCCCAAGGTAAAATTCAAGGACAACCAAAAGCCTAAGCTTGGGGATGCCCCGAAAGGTATCCCCTCTTTCGTCTTCATCCATCGGTAACTTTACTTGATGTTATATTTTTATTCACCACATGATATGTGTTTTGCTTGGAGCGTCTTGTATGATTTGAGTCTTTGATTTTTAGTTTACCACAATCATCCTTGCTGTACACACCTTTTGGAGAGATACACATGAATCGGAATTTATTAGAATACTCTATGTGCTTCACTTATATCTTTTGAGCTAGATAAATTTTGCTCTAGTGCTTCACTTATACCTTTTTAAGAGCGTGGTGGTGGTTTTATTTTATAGAAATTATTGATCTCTCATGCTTCACTTATATCATTTTGAGAGTCCTCTAGAACAGCATGGTAATTTGCTTTGGCTATAAAATTAGTCCTAATATGAGAGGCATCCAAGATGGGTATAATAAAAACTATCATAAAAAGTGCATTGAATACTATGAGAAGTTTGATACTTGATGATTGTTTTGAGATATGAAGTGAAGGAAATATGCCCTAGAGGAAATAATAAAGTTATTATTTATTTCCTTATTTCATGATAAATGTTTATTATTCATGCTAGAATTGTATTAACCGGAAACATAATACATGTGTGAATACATAGACAAACATATTGTCACTAGTATGCCTCTACTTGACTAGCTCGTTGAATCAATGATGGTTATGTTTCCTAACCATAGACATGGGTTGTCATTTGATTAACGGGATCACATCATTAGAGAATGATGTGATTGACATGACCCATTTCGTTAGCTTAGCACATGATCGTTTAGTTTACTGCTATTGCTTTCTTCATGACTTATACATGCATGCTATTGATGTGTACCTTACTAGAGCTCGCAGTAGCACCTGGGTATTTGATACTGGTTCTGTTGCTAATATTTGCAACTCGAAACAGGGACTACGGATTAAGCGAAGACTGGCTAAGGACGAGGTGACGATGCGCGTGGGAAATGGTTCCAAAGTCGATGTGATCGCCGTCGGCACGCTACCTCTACATCTACCTTCGGGATTAGTTTTAGACCTGAATAATTGTTATTTGGTGCCAGCGTTAAGCATGAACGTTATATATGGATCTTGTTTGATGCAAGACGGTTATTCATTTAAATCTGAGAATAATGGTTGTTCTATTTATATGAGTAATATCTTTTATGGTCATGCACCCTTGAAGAGTGGTCTATTTGTGTTGAATCTCGATAGTAGTGATACACATATTCATAACGTCGAAGCCAAAATATGTAGAGTTGATAATGTTAGTGCAACTTATTTGTGGCACTGCCGTTTGGGTCATATTGGTGTAAAGCGCATGAAGAAACTCCATACTGATGGACTTCTGGAATCACTTGATTATGAATCACTTGGTACTTGCGAACCATGCCTCATGGGCTAGATGACTAAAATGTCGTTCTCCAGAACAATGGAGCGAGCAACGAATTTGTTGGAAATCGTACATACTGATGTATGTGGTCCAATGAATATTGAGGCTCGCGGCGGGTATCGTTATTTTCTCACCTTCACAGATGATTTAAGTAGATATGGGTATATTGTAACACCCCGGATATGATTTACCTAATATGTAATCCAACTCTTGCCATTTTCGGCGTTAAGTTATTTTATTTCCTCGGGTTCGGGTTTTTGTCGCCGTGTGTTGTTGTCGTTGTCATGCGTCTCATATCATGTCATCATGTGCATTTCATTTGCATACGTGTTCGTCTCATGCATCCGAGCATTTTCCCCGTTGTCTGTTTTGCATTCCGGCGCTCCGTTCTCCTCCGGTGGTCATGTCTACCTTTCTTTCGTGTGTGGGGGTTAAACATTTCCGGATTGGACTGAGACTTGCCAAGCGGCCTTGGTTTACTACCGGTAGACCGCCTGTCAAGTTTTGTACCATTTGGACTTCGTTTGATGCTCCAACGGTTAACCGAGGGACCGAAAAGGCCTCGTGTGTGTTGCAGCCCAACACCCCTCAAATTTGGCCTAAAACCCATCAAAATCCTCTCCATCATCTAGAGCGTTCGATCACGATCGCGTGGCCGAAAACCGCACCTCATTTGGACTCTCCTAGCTCCCTCCACCTCTATATATAGACCCCTCCTCGAAAATTCCGGATCCCCTCCTTCCAAACCCTAAAAATCTGCTCCCCTCGCCGCCGAACGTGTCCGAATTGGGCCGGACAAGTCCGCCCGCCGCCGCCAACCAACGAGGCTCCTCCACGTGTCCCCGCGGAGACCACTTCGCCACCGGCCTGCCTGAGCCCGCGGGAGGCCCCCGCGGCCTAGACGCCTGCGCCGCCGCCCGCCTTCGTCTCCCTCCCGCGCGGCCGAGCGCGCCCGAGCCACCCCGCTCCGGCCGCCGCGTACGCCATCGCCGGTGAGCTCTGGAGCTCCCTCCGGCCGGCGCCGCACCTCACCGCCGCCTTCTCCTCCGCCGCAGCCGCGCCTCCGCCGTCCGCCGTCCCGGCCCCGAGCTCCGGCAACCGGATCTGCGCCTCCCCGCCGCCTCCTCGTCAAGCCCCGACCACCACTCCTCCATTTTCGGCGAACCTCGGCCCCATGCTACAGTACCCGGTGTAGAACCCTAGATCTGGATTCAAACATCGGTTGACTTTTTCCCTTCTCCCCTTAATTTTTGGCAATGTTCATCGCATCATAACTCCGCATCCGTAGCTCCGTTTTGGGCATATAGCATATCAAAATGTTCACCTCAGAAAGTACATCATTTCATCTCATTGCATCATTTTCATTTGAGTTCATCTTGATGCCCGAAATGCTGTTAGGAGAATGCTATTTGGGATAATTGTCAGATCTGCTGCTCCAAATAGTTATTTGTTATTTTTGCCATGATTAATGTGTGCATGATATGTCCCTGAGCTCTACATATGTTTTGTTATATGATTTGCCCTCTTTCCAGAGGTGCAATCCATGTATTTTTGTGATGTGTGTGGTGACTAGAACAAGCTTGCAAAGTGGTGCATTCGTTAATGCTGATTTCAGGGACTTAGCAATTCCACTAAGTCCTTGGACTAATTTTATCAATATGCCATATGTTCTTATTGTTTCCTAGTGATCCGTGCCTCTTTTGAGGATGATCAGTAAGGATGTTTTGTTAATATTGTAGTGCTCTATCCATCCATGTCTTTGTTTGTAATTATGGAGCACCCTAGATTGTGTCAATCGAGCTCTACTTTTGCTATTTCATGAATCTGGGCAGATTGTCTACTTGTTAGCGATTTTGCCGAGGATGTTGTAGTTGATCCGTGCATGCTATGTTATTGTTCTTGCCATGTCTAGCTTGTATAATGTGTATTCTTGATGGGTGTATGCTTAGATTGTCTTGACTTGCTCTGTAGTGAGTGCATCGAGCTCGTAAACATGCCTACTTGTTATCTGATTTTGCATGTTTCAGTTTTTCACTAAGTCTGTGATCTGATTATGTTTTTGCCATGTTCACATGCTTGCAATTGTATTTTTTGATCCCTTTTGGCTCAAGGTCACTAAGGGACTTTTGTTAAGCTCTTTGAGTAGCTCCATGCCATGCTTTACTTTGCCATGTTCAGGCCCTGTAGCATATAGTTTTCATGCTTCAAAGTGTGCTACCTGATCTGAAATTCCAGACAAGTGTTAATTTCACTAAGTCTGAAATCTGTTTACCAATTGCACTTTTGCCATGCTTGTTTGAACCTGTTAATTGATGAATTGGCCGTAGCTCAGTGTTCATCTTTTGTTAAGCATCATGAATGGATCCCTGTCATGTATTTTGTTGTCATGTTTGGGTGCTGTAGCATGTTCATCTTGTTGCATGTAGATGGCTACTTGCTGTTTATCGCAGACCGGTGCCATATTTGAAATGCTTGCCATTTCCAAACCGCGACTCCGATTCCGGTGATCTTTATATCGCTTTCAAGCGAAATCACCTCATCTTTCGAGTGGCACTCTTCAATTTCCAAGTTGAGGCCAGGTTATTTCTTTCCTTGTCAAATCTTGCATATGCATCACATATCGCATCCTGCACAGCATACCATGTTTGCATCATGTTGTTTGAGCTTTGCACGTGGTTGATTGTATTCTGTTTGCTTGTTTGTCTTGTTTGGGTAGATCCGGGAGATGAGTTTGCTAACGAGGAGCCCGTTGAGTTTGCTTTCGAGGATCCAGTCAACTCTGACAACTTTGCAGGCAAGATGATCATACCCTCGAAATCACTTCTATCTTTGCTTTGCTAGATGCTCGCTCTTTTGCTATGCCTATGCTACGATGCCTACCACTTGCTTATCATGCCTCCCAAATTGCCATGTCAAACCTCTAACCCACCATGTCCTAGCAAATCGTTGATTGGCTATGTTACCGCTTTGCTCAGCCCCTCTTATAGCGTTGCTAGTTGCAGGTGAAGATTGGAGACCGTTCCTTATTGGAACATTATTTATTTGTTGGGATATCATTATATTATCTTGTTGTCTTAATGCATCTATATACTTGGTAAAGGGTGGAAGGCTCGGCCTCTCGCCTAGTGTTTTGTTCCACTCTTGCCGCCCTAGTTTCCATCATATCGGTGTTATGTTCCCGGATTTTGTGTTCCTTACGCGGTTGGGTGATAATGGGAACCCCTTGATAGTTCGCCTTGAATAAAGCTTCTCCAGCAATGCCCAACCTTAGTTTTACCATTTGCCACCTAGCCTCTTTTTCCATTGGGTTTCCGGAGCCCGAGGGTCATCCTATTTAACCCCCCCGGGCCAGTGCTCCTCTGAGTGTTGGTCCAACCTAGAGCCCCTTGCAGTGCCACCTCGGGGAAACTCGAGGGCTGGTTTTAGTTGTATGGATTGCTTATCCTATTGTGCCCTGAGAACGAGATATGTGCAGCTCCTATCGGCATTTGTCGGCACATTCGGGCGCTGTTGCTGGATTTGTTTTAACTTGTCGAAGTGTCTTGTAGAACCGGGATACCGAGTCTGATCGGAATGTCTCGGGAGAAGGTATATTCCTTCGTTGACCATGAGAGCTTGTCATGGGCTAAGTTGGGACTCCCCTGCAGGGATTTAAACTTTCGAAATCCATGCCCGCGGTTATAGGCAGATGGGAATTTGTTAATGTCTGGTTGTAGATAACTTGAACCTTAACTTAATTAAAATGAATCAACTGTGTGAGTTACCGTGATGGTCTCTTCTCGGCGGAGTCCGAGAAGTGAACATGGTGTTGGAGTAATGCTTGCCGCATGTTGTTCTCTAGTTATTCGTTCGCGCTTTGCCTTCTCTTCTCGCTCTCTTTTGCGAACATGATAGCCACCATATATGCTAGTCGCTTGCTGCAGCTCCACACATATTACCTTGTCTTATCTATAAGCTTAAATAGTCTTGATCACGAGGGTGCGAGATTGCTGAGTCCCTGTGGCTCACAGATTACTTCCAAACCAGATGCAGGGCCTGATGACTCCATTCCAGATGACGCGCTTGAGCTCAAGTGGGAGTTCGACGAGGACTCACGCCGTTACTATGTGTCTTTCCCTGATGACCAGTAGTGGTGCCCAGTTGGGGCGATCGTGACCGTGTCGCATGTTGGGTAGATCTTTTACTTTGGCGCCGTAGTCGGGCCATGAGTGATTGGATGATGTAATGCTATTTATGTACTTTGTTTGACATGGCGAGTGTAAGCCAACTATGTACCTTCCCCTTTTATTATCTATACTATATGTGATGTTGTGAAGATTGCCTTACTTGCGACAGTGCTTTCAATGTGGTTATGCCTCTAAGTCGTGCTTCGACACGTAGGAGATATAGCCGCATCGAGGGCGTTACATATATCTACTTAATGAAACATAAGTCTAAAACATTTGAAAAGTTCAAATAATTTTAAAGTGAAGTGGAAAATCATCGTAACAAGAAAATAAAGTTTCTATGATCTGATAATGGAGGAGAATATTTGAGTTACGAGTTTTGTCTACATTTGAAACAATGTGGAATAGTTTCGCAACTCACGCCACTCGGAACACCACAACGTAATGGTGTGTCCGAACGTCGTAATCGTACTTTACTAGATATGGTGCAATCTATGATGTCTCTTACTGATTTACCGCTATCGTTTTGGGGTTATGCTTTAGAGACAGCTGCATTCACGTTAAATAGGGCACCATTGAAATCCATTGAGACGACGCCTTATGAACTGTGGTTTGGCAAGAAACCAAAGTTGTTGTTTCTTAAAGTTTGGGGCTGCGATGCTTATGTGAAAAAGCTTCAACCTGATAAGCTCGAACCCAAATCAGAGAAATGTGTCTTCATAGGATACCCAAAGGAAACTGTTGGGTACACCTTCTATCACAGATCCAAAGGCAAGACATTCATTGCTAAGAATGGATCCTTTCTAGAGAAGGAGTTTCTCTCGAAAGAAGTGAGTGGGAGGAAAGTAGAACTTGATGAGGTAACTGTATCTGCTCCCTTATTGGAAAGTAGTCCATCACAGAAACCGGTTCTTGTGACACCTACACCAATTAGTGAGGAAGCCAATGATGTTGACCATGAAACTTCAGATCAAGTTACTACCGAACCTCGTAGGTCAACTAGAGTAAGATCCGCACCAGAGTGGTACGGTAATACTGTTCTGGAGGTCATGTTACTTGACCATGATAAACCTACGAACTATGAGGAAGCGATGATGAGCCCAGATTCCGCAAAATGGCTTGAGGCCATGAAATCTAAGATGGGATCCATGTATGAGAACAAAGTGTGGACTTTGGTTGACTTACCCGATGATCGGCAAGCCATCGAGAATAAATGGATCTTCAAGAAGAAGACTGATGCTGACGGTAACGTTACTGTCTACAAAGCTCGACTTGTTGCGAAAGGTTTTCGACAAGTTCAAGGAGTTGACTATGATGAGACCTTCTCACCCGTAGCGATGCTTAAGTCCTTCCGAATCATGTTAGCAATTGCCGCATTTTATGATTATGAAATTTGGCAAATGGATGTAAAGATAGCAATCCTGAATGGATTTCTGGAAGAAGAGTTGTATATGATGCAACCTGAAGGTTTTACCGATCCAAAGGGTACTAACAAAGTGTGCAAGCTCCAACGATCCATTTATGGACTGGTGCAAACCTCTCGAAGTTGGAATAAACATTTTGATAGTGTGATCAAAACATATGGTTTTATACAGACTTCTGGAGAAGTCTGTATTTACAAGAAAGTGAGTGGGAGCTCTGTAGCATTTCTAATATTATATGTGGATGACATATTGTTGATTGGAAATGATATAGAATTTCTGGATAGCATAAAAGGATACTTGAATAAGAGTTTTTCAATGAAACACCTCGCTGAAGCTGCTTATATATTAGGCATCAAGATCTATAGAGATAGATCAAGACGCTTAATTGGACTTTCACAAAGCACATAGCTTGATAAAGTTTTAAAGAAGTTCAAAATGGACCAAGTTAAGAAAGGGTTCTTGCCTATGTTATAAGGTGTGAAGTTGGGTAAGACTCAATGCCTGACCACTGCAGAAGATAGAGAGCAAATGAAAAGTGTTCCCTATGCTTCAGCCATAGGCTCTATCATGTATGCAATGTTGTGTACCAGACCTGATGTGTGCCTTGCTATTAGCTTAGCAGGGAGGTACCAAAGTAATCCAGGAGTGGATCATTGGACAGCGGTCAAGAACATCCTGAAATACCTGAAAAGGACTAAGGATATGTTTCTCGTTTATGGAGGTGACAAAGAGCTCGTCGTAAATGGTTACGTCGGTGCAAGATTTGACACTGATCCGGACGATTCTAAATCACAAACCGGATATGTGTTTATATTGAACGGTGGAGTTATCAGTTGGAGCAGTTCTAAACAAAGCGTCGTGGCGGGATCTACGTGTGAAGCGGAGTACATAGCTGCTTCGGAAGCAGCAAATGAAGGAGTCTGGATGAAGGAGTTCATATCTGATCTAGGTGTCATACCTAGTGCATCGGGTCCAATGAAAATCTTTTGTGACAATACTGGTGCAATTGCCTTGGCAAAGGAATCCGGATTTCACAAGAGAACCAAACACATCAAGAGACGCTTCAATTCCATCCGCGATCAAGTCCAGGTGGGAGACATAGAGATTTGCAAGATACATACGGATCTGAATGTTGCAGACCCATTGACTAAGCCTCTCTCACGAGCAAAACATGATCAGCACCAAGACTCCATGGGTGTTAGAATCATTACTGTGTCATCTAGATTATTGACTCTAGTGTAGATGGGAGACTGAAGGAAATATGCCCTAGAGGCAATAATAAAGTTATTATTTATTTCCTTATTTCATGATAAATGTTTATTATTCATGCTAGAATTGTATTAACCGGAAACATAATACATGTGTGAATACATAGACAAACAGATTGTCACTAGTATGCCTCTACTCGACTAGCTCGTTGAATCAATGATGGTTATGTTTCTTAACCATAGACATGGGTTGTCATTTGATTAACGGGATCACATCATTAGAGAATGATATGATTGACATGACCCATTTCGTTAGCTTAGCACATGATCATTTAGTTTACTGCTATTGCTTTCTTCATGACTTATACATGTTCCTATGACTATGAGATTATGCAACTCCCGATTATCGGAGGAACACTTTGTGTCGGGGATATACCCCGCGGTGTAACCCGGCTGTGTATGACCCGGATGGATCTTGGCGACTCACTGGTGACCCGCCCAGAGCTTGGCGATTCACGGGTAACCCGCCCAATCTTGGCGGCTCATTAGTAACCCGGCGGGCGAGTTAGGCGGACGACAAGGCCCGCTGACCCAGAAGGCGGTTCATGGAAGTCCGGCTCGTATTATGATGGGCAGGTTTAAGAGGAAAGTATAAGGAGTATTCCCTTACAAAGAAAGCAAGACTAGGACTCCATTTGTAATAGAGTAATCCTAATCCTAATAGGATTAGTCATGTAAGCCGCCCCTTCAACATATATAAGGAGGGGTAGGGCTCCCCAAGAGGGAGAAGTTCCACAAGTTAGATAGATTAGGGTTAGACAAACAAGTCTATAGCTCTCAAGTTAGAGCATCTGTGTAATCATGATGATCATCATCAATATCAATGAAGCAGGATGTAGGGTTTTACCTCCATCATGAGGGGGCGAACCTGGGTAAAACCTTGCGTCCCTCGATTCCGACCAACCTCTTCAAGCTACTACATAGATGCATTGGCCTCACGACTAAATCCTCACACTAGGACATCTGCCGTGACAATTCCACGACAGTTGGCGCCCACCATGAGGCCTGCGCACAGTGGTGTTGAGTTCTTGGAGGGATCTTTTCCAGGGATCGAGAAGTTCGCGATATGTCATATGAAAAAGAGCCGGCACAGAGCAATCTTGCAGGATAACCTGGCATGAAGAGCCGGCAAATTCATTGTTTTGTGATTAATCCTGGAGCTGGAATATTCAAAGTTTGAGATGAGAATTAGGGATGCATGTCGATTCATCGCTGCAAAGTCGCCATAATTGATTTGACGATTTCGTCATCCGGATACAGGTTTCCAAGAAAGACTGCCAAAATTACCGAAGCTATGTCAAAGATGAATCCGCTAAAGGATCTTAACCAAAGGCGTTTCAATGGCAAGTATCCAGCCAACCATTGATTTGTCTAGCGTAAAGACCAAGGTCAAACCGATCTTTGAGCACTTGAGTAATATCCACGTGAGAGCTCAATTTTTGAGTTGGAAAAAAAATATAAAGAAAAGGAAGCAGCCCACGGCTCGTAAGTGGATGAGGAAAGAGGAAACTTGGTCTCCGCTTTCGAGCCGATCTCGCTTCACGGATCCTGTCGGGCCGGCCGTGAGCCGCCGCGTCCGCACGGTCTCGCCTCGCCGCCTCCGCTCTTCTCCGTCCGTGCAGGCGTGCATCTGCGCCTAGCGCCCCCCGCCTCGCCGCGTTCCGTGCGCCACAACGGGTCCTCCGCATCCGTGCTGCCGTTAACCTCCTCCACCTGCGTCGCCGCTTCTCAAGCCGGCCGTGCCTCGCGGCCATCTCCGCGCTGGCCCGCGTCACCACGCTTCAAGATGGTCCGGCCTCGCGACCCTGCCTCCACACGCCTCTATGGCTATGTCTGCCTTGGCCTTGCCGTGCACCACCGCCGCCATGGCCTTGAAAGTCAACGTCACCTCCACCGGGCCGCCGAGTCACTGGTGTTGCGCCGCTGCGGCCTCGCCTTCATCTGGCCTTTGAGCTGCCCCGAGTCGCTGCTTGAGCCTCGCCAGAGTCCTCCCCGCATTGGCTTCAACCCGCTGGGTCACCGCTTGCCCGCAGCTCCGCCCTCTTGCGGTTTCCTTTGCGCTGTCATGCTGGCTCCGTGTCGAAGTCGCCGTCGCCACCTCTCCGCCATTACAGTAGTAACCCGCCGCTCCAGGGGCCTCGACCCGGCTGCGCCGTTGCCTCCACAACCTCACTATGAGCCGCCATTCGCCCTCAAGCCATCGTCCACGATAGTTGGCCATCGCCTGCTGCGTTTCCCCACTGTCGGCCGCCTTCACTTGAGCCGCTGAGCTAACCCGCTGACCTGCCTTAAGCTGAGACCTTGCCTCCTTCAAGCCACCGTCGAGCTTGGTTGTTCCTTTGAGCTACCAGCTTCACCTGCGCCTGGCCCCTTTCATTGACGCGCCCGCGCCAGTTCGTTGCAGGTTGAGCCGCCAGGGTTCACTGACTCGCCTCCGCCGTAGCTGCGCCCCGAGCCGTGCCTTCCTACTACCTCTGCTATGGTGAGCTGCCACGACCAACAAAGCTGTCTTGAGGTGGACCTCCGCCAGCTCGCGGCCGAAGCAGGGCCGTCGTCGCCCCTCCGCTCCTCTTCAACTGCGAGTTGCCGCTGTGGCAAGCTCCTACGCACCGGGTCGAGCCAAGGTTCCGTTTTTCTGAACCGCCGTACTGAGCCTGCCGCCGAGTAGTGTGGCTGCGCGGAGCCGCCCTGGCCTTGTGCCGCCTCCACCGATGATCCTCCACTGAAGAGCCGCCTCCGCCGGATGATGTCGCTACCAAGCCACCCTGGTTCTGGGATGACAGCACGCTCAGCAGTGCACTGGAGAGCACGGTATTCTACTTCCAAGGCTTCTCGTACACGCGGTCTCCTGGTCAAATTGGCGTGCGGGTTGAGGCAAGGAATCAATCTGCTACTGATAACCCACAAGTATAAAGGGTCGCAACAGTTTTCGATAAGTAAGAGTGTCGAACCTAACGAGGAGCTAAAGGCAAAACAAATATTCCCTCACGTTCTATCGACCACCGATACAACTCTACGCACGCTTGATGTTCGCTTTACCTAGAACAAGTATGAAATTAGAAATACTTTGTAGGTGTTGTTGGATAGGTTTGCAAGATAATAAAGAGAATATAAATAAAAGGTAGGGGCTGTTTAGGTAAAGACACAACTAAGTTAGTTTTAGTAAAGAGCTTTTTGTTACGAGGAAGTTATTTGTCCCTAGGCAATCGATAACTAGACCGGTAATCATTATTGCAATTTTATTTTAGGGAGAGACATAAGCTAACATGCTTTCTCTACTTGTATCATATGCACTTATGATTGGAACTCTAGCAAGCATCCGCAACTACTAAAGATCATTAAGGTAAAATCCAACCATAGCATTAAAGTATTAAGTCCTCTTTATCCCATACGCAAACAACCTACTTACCGGGGTCTGTGCTTCTGTCACTCACGCCACCCACCATAAGCAAATCATGAACATATTGCAAATCCTACAGCGGGGATCCCTCATGCTTGCGCGACACAGAGAGCACCATAGGACAGCACCGATAATAAAACATGCAACTCAAACCAATCATGATCATCAAATAACCCATAGGACAAAACGGATCTACTCAAACATCATAGGATAGCCATACATCATTGGGAAATAATATATAGCGTTGAGCACCATGTTTAAGTAGAGATTATAGTGGGTAAGATAGAGGTTACACCGCTGCATAGAGGGGGGAAGAGTTGGTGATGATGGCGGTGAAGTTGTTGGTGAAGATTGCGATGATGATGATGGCCCTCGGTGGCACTCCGGCGCCACCGGAAGCGAGGGGGAGAGAGCCCACCTCCTTCTTCTTCTTCCTTGACCTCCTCCCTATATGGGAGAAGGGTTTCCCCTCTGGTCCTTGGTCTCCATGGCATGGGAGGGACGAGAGCCCCTCCGAGATTGGATCTGTCTCTCTGTCTCTCTCTGTTTCTGCGTTCTCAGATTCTACCCTTTCACCATTTCTTATATTCCCGGAGATCCATAACTCCGATTGGGCTGAAATTTTAACACGATCTCTATCCGGATATTAGCTTTCTTGCGGCGAAATAGTGGAATCAAATGCCTTACGGGGTGGCCACGAGGGTCAGGGGCACGCCCAGGGGGGTGGGGCGCGCCCCCTGCCTCGTGCCTCCCTCGGGCACCGTCTCACGTGGATTTTTCTTCCCAAAAATCATATATATTCCAAAAAAGATCTCCGCCAGTTTTTATCCCGTTTGGACTCTGTTTGATATGGATATTCTGCGAAACAAAAAACATGCAACAAACAGGAATTGGCACTGGATCAATATGTTAGTCCCAAAAATAGTATAAAAAGTTGCCAAAAGTATATGAAAGTTGTAGAATATTGGCATGGAACAATCAAAAATTATAGATACGATGAAGACGTATCAGCTACTAGCATGTTTCCGCATGAAGGCAGTAAATTTCTAGGAGAATAGATCACCATCTACTGTTCGTCTGATTACATCCAACAATATCTTGTGCCAGTGTCGGTGTTCACCGACAAAACATCAGGTGCTATCCTTTCTAAGTATTTTATCAGCACATATTTTGTTTGAGAACAGT
Source organism: Triticum dicoccoides (assembly GCF_002162155.2). Lineage (NCBI taxonomy): Eukaryota > Viridiplantae > Streptophyta > Magnoliopsida > Poales > Poaceae > Triticum > Triticum dicoccoides. The sequence continues at coordinate 118,413,824 of NC_041380.1, forward strand.
TACTCTGGTCTGTGGTATTTTTCACAGGACCATTATTCATTACAAAGATGTCGTCAAGGGGGCATGCGCCAATATTATTTTTTGCACTAGGGCTTGTCCATGCCGTGCTGCTGGACGGATGCGTGCGCAAGTCGCCACCCCTGCTACATCAACACATGCAATTGACTCATCGTTCGTGCCCGCGGCCAACTCTCTTGCATCCGTGTCATTTTCAACGCTATGGCCGACTCTCTCGTCCGCACCGGCTTACAATGCCGCGGCTGACTCTCTCGCCCGCACCGGCTTACAACACCACGACCGACTCATCTGTATGTGCCGCCTCTGATGCTACAGTCGTCTTTATTGTCCGCCCTGTGGTCCGGTCTATTCCAACAATTTTGGAGGCAAATTACCATATATGGTCAGCCGCTGTCTATACTGGATGACCCAATGGGCAGGCGCACAAGTCGCCGCCACTACAATTTGGTTAACTTCAAACAACCAGTTGGGATGAACGATTGACCGACTTGCCAACACGGCTCATACGGGATCATTTATAACCCGCCGCAGTCACCTCAACCTTCTGTGGATTCACATCGTGTTATCAACGCCAAAGATATACATCTTATGCTATGGAGACTCTCAAGCCAACTCCTCGAGTCGTCTTAGCAAATGTTGCCAGTTTTCAGTGAATTCAAGAACTCGGGGTCATTGGAGGAAAAATAACCTGGCCCCAGAGGCTACTGCCCTATTGGTGAAAATTTAAAAGGCCATCAGAAAATTTCCGGCTTAAAAAGACGGATTCCAGTTCAAAATCCGGCTCACGGGAAATCTGTCTCCCACAAATCACTGAAGCTCTCAATATCCGGTTTAAAATCCGGCTCAAGGTAACTTGTCTACCACAAAGCTTTGAAGCTCTCAATATCCGGTTCACAATCTGGCTCAAGGACAATCTGTCTCCCACAAAGTTTTGAAGCTTTCAAATCTGGTTTAAAGTTCTGGTTCAAAAATATTTAATCTCTTGCAAGTTCGAGTTCTTAGAAAAATTAAAGGGACCAAAGAGAGTCTGTTGTAAAAGCACAACTCAAACATAGGTGCCCCTTGGGCACAGCCCACAAGGTCATTTGGGGGCTTCCTGTTCAAACATAGGTCATATTCGAACCAAAGAGAACATAGCTGTCGGTACCCTCTTGATCGGCGCAATGCCAAACCCACTACGTGGCTTCTTGATCGTATTCGAATCATAGCTTAACCCCTTTTGGGTCCTACTTTGATCGTATTCGAATCAGAGTCGTTAAAAAACTCTCAAGGTCATTTGGGGGCTTCCTGTTCAAACATAGGTCGTATTCGAACCAAAGAGAACATAGCTGTCGGTACCTATCGTGGTTCTAAGTTTGATAGTAGAATGGGGGGTAGGGACGTAGAGGCAAGATACTAGCTATGGAGGAGTTGTAGACGCGAGTTTTACGAGTTCAGGCCTTTCTCAGAGGAAGTAACAACCCTACGTCTCGGAGCCCGGAGGCGGTCGACTGGATTATATGCGCGTGTGTTACAGGGGGTGCGAACCCTTGTGCCTGTGGAGGGGGTGGCTTATATAGAGTGCGCCAGGACCCCAGCCAGCCCATGACACAGAGGGTTTAAGGTACATTGAAGAGAGAACATTACTGGTAACGCCCACATTTAAGTGTTGTGAATGCCAATTAAGCCTATGAGTAAATGCTCGACCGTTGCATATGCAGAGTGACTTTAGCTCTTCTGCTCGTCGAGTGACTTCTGCAACGGTCGAGTGACATCGATTCTTCCGAGTGGAACGTTTCCTGTCGAGTGGATGATGGTACCCTTGGGATGATCCTGGCTTTAGGGTGCTGTCCTAGGGGAGGATGTCTAGGTCAGGTCTATGACCCTACCCTAGGTACGTAGCTTCATCATTAGCCCCGAATGGTTCAGGGTTCGAGTGGAGAAGGAGTTGACAATCCTTCCGATTCAGCCTTTGTGATTTGAGAGTGTCTCGCCCAGAGGTCGAATGAACATTCATGATGGCTTCAACTGCTTATTCAGTCGCCTTGATCCATTCTTGGTTTTGTCGAGTGAATTTTCGTTGTTAAGTTTCGAGTGTTGATATGGAAAAAATCTTCCGTCTGAAGGGTTGTTCTGCCGCTTGCGGATTTCACGGGATTCGGATTTTGGGAAGCGCACCGGGCGGGGGAGGCCGCAGTAATTGGGATGGATTAGGCACGCCGCCTCGATCTCAGCGCCACCTTTTTTTGCCACGTATCGCGTGCGCGACTGTTGCGGGATTTGATAAGATCATCTGGGCCTACAAGTCAGTCACTCGGAAGCGACCTTATATAAGGCGCCGGACCGGGGCCTTTGAACAGTGCGCCCCCATTCTTCTTCCTCCTTCTCAGATTCCTCCGCTGCGCCTGCTTCTGCTCTCGGCGTCGTCGCCCCGCTCGAACTCGATTCACTATCATGGGGAAGGAGAAGACGGTGGCATTGGAGCGTGCGAAGAAGGCGACGGCGAAGGCGAAAGGGAAGAAGACCAGCCGGGGCGGATCTTAGTCGAGGTCCGGCCTGCCGCCTGGCTAGATCCAGGGCGACCGGATCCGCTCGACAATCAGTCAAGATGACATTGATGACCTGGTTGAGGGGGGACTGATCCCCCATGAATCGGCGCGGCTCCCAGGGAACGAGATTGAACCACAACCGCAGGAGGGTGAGTGCGTCCTCCTCGCGACTCATGTCGACCGTGGGTTTTCTTTGCCTCCCCACCCTTTCTTTCACAGTTTCTTGAACTTCTTCAGGGCTCAACTCCACCACTTTTCTCCAAACACCATCGTCTAACTCGCTGCTTTCGTGTCTATGTGTGAGAATTTCTTGGGTTGCCGACCACACTGTGGTCTCTTCAAGCACATATTCACATGTCGCTCCCAGATGGTCAAGAAGGCCAACCCGAGTGACGAGAGGACGCACATGATACAGATGTGCGGGGGTCTTGGAATTCAAATGAGGAACAAGAGCACCTTCCCTGCTATGATCCTTCCCGACTCGGTCCGGGGCTGGCAGTCGACCTGGTTTTACTACAAGGACCAGCCGACCCCGGTCAGTCGACTGGACTTCCCCCCTTTTCCATGGCTCGAGTGGAGAAGCCCTCCTCCTTGAGAGTGATCCCGGAAGAGAAGGCGCAGGTGAAGGTGTTGGTCGAGCAGGTCGTCCAACTTGTCCGCGATGAAGTGACTGGTATGGACCTGCTGGAGGTCTTCCTCAGTCGATGCATCCAACCACGCCAAGCTCGTGACCATCCGATGTGGATGTACTCGGGACTCGAGGATTCCACTCGGATCCACCCGGAGGATGTTAGCGAGGACATAGTGGAGAAGTGGCTGAGAGGTATTACCGGCAACAAGGATAATCCCAGGGGGTCCAGGAGGGTGGTTCCATTTGACCATTTGCATCAACCGGAACAGGTACGATTCTGCATTGTCAAGTGTCTTCTTGATTTACTATGTAACATCTTGTTGACGGCCGACTGTCTTTCTTTTGTTCATTGTCTTTTCAGGCTCTTATTGATATGTACTCGATGCCCAATGGAGTGCAGGAGCAAAATGTCGAGGAAGAGGCGAGCGGGGGCAAGAGTGGCGAGTGGCACTCGGATGCAGAGGAGGACGAGGAGAGCGACGACCCGCATGACGAAGAAGAGGTCGACTCGCCACCTCGCAAAGAAAGGAGGTCCAAGCACGCTCACGACCCGGCAAACACCCCCGACCTGGTGGCCGCACCGACTGGGAAGTCTTCAAAGCGCCCTCGGACGTCTTCTCCGGTGCCGACTGAGAAGGGACCGAAACAACTCAAGACTGCGCCGCCTCCTACGCCGAAACCATTGAAGGCCACATCCTCCAAACCGCCGAAGGCTTTGCCCAGAATCAAAGTGACCATTCCCACCATCTCCAGGTAATCATCTGACCCGATCTTTTGGTCGACTCGAGCAACAAAACATAATCGACTGAATGTTGACATTTGCAGTGCTGCTACCTCTGGAACTTCTTCCCGCCAATACCGAGATGAGGAAATGGAAGACGCGGTTACCTCCAACCCAGGTGAAATTCTCGTGATCTTGTTCTTGATTATTTGGTCGATCAAATTCTGACTGATTTATTTGCAGCCCCACCCAACGTTATCGAGCTTCCGGATGATGATGAAGATGTGGCCCCGAGGCCCAGAAAGAACAAAAAAGTAGCGGCTAGCAAGACATATCAGCCGGGACTGATGGCGGAACCAACAGTCCAACAACCTGAAGATGCAGGTGGGGCCTCTGTAACTTTTGCCGTCCCATTGTCTAGTGAGCGCCCTGCATAGTCGATTGTACCAGTGTTTCCTTCAGCCGCCCAACCCCATGCCTCGGAGCTCCAAGTTGCCGCATCTGGGCCGTTTGCCCCTTTCTTCACCAACTATCATGTTCCGGAAAGCCGGTCGGACGCCGCTGCGGAGGCTATCTGTCAAGCTAACGTGATGATGGAGCGGATGAAGACGGTGCACGAGAACAGCCAGGTTGCTTACGATGCCAGTGCGGCTCTTCGGGCCAATGTCCAGGTAAGTTGGCTTTCGACTGACCTTGTTCTATTAGGATATGCTACCTGAAATATTTTTTTCATACAATCTCTTATGGTTTGCGTCGAATCTGTACACCCAGTGGGTGTTTTGTTGTCTTTAGTATTTGCGCTCTTCCACTCGGCCTGGGCGAGTGGGATCTAAACTGGTGGGGGCACGCTAAGTGCACCCACTGGGTGTAGTCCCCGAGACCGCAGTCGACTGCGGGCAGTCGACTGGGGTCTGAGTACTTTTCACTTTCCTTTCTTCCACTCGACCCGGGCAGACTGGCCGAGTGGGATCTGAACCAGTGGGGGCACGTCAAGTTCACCCACTGGGTGTAGTCCCCGAGACCGTGGTCGACTGCTGGCATTCGGCCGGGGTCTAAACAGTTCTTTTTTTTACTCGACCCGGGTGGACCGGTCGTGTGGGGTCTGAACTGCGGGCAGTCGGCTGGGGTCTGAGTAAACTTTTAAGTTTTATTCACTCAGAAGTAAATAATCTTTGATCTTGTCGATTGACATGTCTTTTACCTTCTACAGAAATCTTGTACTCTCATTTCCAAGTTCGCCGAATTTGAGGAGAAGCAGAGGCAACTCAACCTTGACTTGGAGCTGGCCCAACAAAAGTTGAAGAAAGCTCAAGATGAAGCTGCTGGTATGGAAGGTAACTACTTGTCGACTGTTCATGTCGGCTGTCCTTTAAAATATTTATTCGATCTCTTGTTTGATTCGATTGATTATTTTGCAGAGAAAATGAGGTTGGCTCTGGAGAAGAAGGACTTGGACCTTGCAGCTGTGCAGAAGGAGGCTCAAGATAAGACTGCCCTTGCAGACCAGAAGCTGGCTTCGATCGGAGTGCTGGAAGAAGAAGTAAGCAAGCTGAAGTCCTCTCTCACTGAATCCAACCAAGAGGTAACTCGTCTGAAGAAGGATAAGATGGCTCTGAACGAGAAGCTGGAATCCGCGGCTCGTACGAGAAATGACATGGAAGCTTATCTGAGAACTCTTGCCAAGAAGCTATTTCTTATGCTGGAAGGTACTCCTTTTAATCCGACTGCTCTACTGCTTGCGAGTTAGTCAAGCCCAGTCGACTCACTAACTCCTTGACTGCAGAATTCTGCCAAAACTTTGATGAGGAGACTGGACGGATCGAGACAGGTTTGGACCCTATTGTTTCTCCAGTCGGCGACGAGGCCACCATGAATGTGCTTCGACTGGAATCCCATGTCGCCAGTGTTACAAGTTACCTCGCTCGTCTGAACGTAGAAGTTTCATGGATTGACTCATCACTCTGGCCAAGGGCGACGCTTCAAAATGACCTCGAATCTCTGATGACTCGGCTCAACGAGGTCCCTGGTCGAGTGCAAGAGTGGAAGAAGTCCTCTGCCCGGTGTGGTGCTGACGTGGCGTTATCCTTGGTAAGAGTCCACTGCAAGGAAGCCCGCGAAGATAAGCTGGCGGCGATCAAGGTCGCCAACACCAAAAGACACGATTTCCAATCCTTTATGGAGACTTTCATATCTGCCGCCACTCGGATTGCAGATGGAATCAACTTGGATGAATTCGTTGAACCTGCCAGCCCTCCTCCTTAAATTTGCCTCGGGATGCCGAGTGGTTGTTGTAACCATTAAACTCCTTCGGGCTTGATGCCCGAATACTTTTGGTCCGTCGCCTGGAATTTTTAGGATCTATCTGAACTTGGCTTATTTCTGAATATGTTCGTATTTGCCTTCGCATGGAATTTGCTCTTTGGGACGTAGCCCTGAAGTGGAGAGTTCAATCGACCTGCGCCTCGTCGTCCCTGCGGGCAGGGATGGGGCGCACGTTGTATTTGTGGTGTAGCTCGGAGAAGAAGGCCGCAGTCGACCTGCACCTCGTCGTCCTTGCGGATGGGGATGGAGCGTACGTTGTACTTGTGGCATAGCTCGGAGAAGAAGGCCGCGGTTGACCTGCACCTCGTCGTCCTTGCGGATAGGGATGGAGCGTACGTTGTACTTGTGGCGTAGCTCGGAGAAGAAGGCCGCGGTCGACCTGCACCTCGTCGTCCTTGCAGATAGGGATGGAGCATACATTGTACTTGTGGCACAGCTCCTAAGGGGAAGGTTGCAGTCGACCTATACCTTGTCGTCCTTGCGGATAGGGACATACTTTAAACCTTAGGCGAGTACTGGATTGCAGCGAAGCCTCCGAGTGGGAGGGTTGATCACCACTCGGTAGGATTTTTTAAACTTAGGCGAGTACTGGACTGCAGCCAAGCCCCGAGTGGGAGGGTTGCTCACCACTCGGTAGGATTTTTTTAACTTAGGCGAGTACTGGACTGCAGCTAAGCCTCCAAGTGGGAGGGTTGCTCACCACTCGGTAGGATTTTTTAAACTTAGGCGAGTACTGGACTGCAGCTAAGCCTCTGAGTGGGAGGGTTGCTCACCACTCGGTAGGATTTTACAAACTTAGGCGAGTACTGGACTGCAGCTAAGCCCTCG
>NC_041380.1:118422079-118474072 GCF_002162155.2 Triticum dicoccoides
CCCCGAGTGAGAGGCTTGCTCACCACTCGTTAGGATTTTACAAACTTAGGCGAGTACTGGACTGCAGCTAAGCCCCGAGTGAGAGGCTTGCTCACCACTCGGTAGGATTTTACAAACTTAGGCGAAACGGATTCGCAGCTAAGCCCCCGAGTGAGAGGCTTGCTCACCACTCGGTAGGATTTTACAAACTTAGGCGAAATGGATTCGCGGCTAAGCCCCCGAGTGAGAGGCTTGCTCACCACTCGGTAGGATTTCTTTTGAACTTAGGTGAAACAGATTCGCCGCTAAGTCACCCACTGGGGGATTTCAGACGCAAATAAAAGCAACAACAATCATTCAAGAGGATTGTAAAGCTCTTGTCTTTGATAAACAAATTACAAAGGTATTTCTTATTACATTTTATTTGAATGAGTACTTAAGTATAAAAGGGGCGGAGCAGCTCCGCATTCCAAGCCCGTGGCTCGTCTTTCTTATGCTCGACATTGCAAAGGTGGTATGCTCCATTGTGGAGCACTCTGGTGACAATGAAGGGACCTTCCCAAGCTGGGGCAAGCTTGTGTGGTTTCTGCTGATCCACTCGAAGAACCAAGTCACCCTCTTGAAAGGCTCGACCCTTCACGTGTCTAGCATGGAATCGACGCAAGTCTTTCTGATAAATGGTCGACCGGATCAAAGCCATCTCTCTTTCCTCTTCTAGGAGGTCAACTGCATCTTGCCGAGCTTGTTCTGCTTCATCTTCAGAGAAGAGCTCAACTCGTGGTGCATTATGAAGCAAGTCACTCGGTAGAACTGCCTCAACTCCATAGACCAAAAAGAATGGAGTTCGGCCAGTCGACCGATTGGGAGTTGTCCTTAATCCCCAAAGAACTGATGGAAGTTCCTCAACCCAGGCGCCCGCTGCGTGCTTGTGATCTTGCATCATTCGGGGTTTCAGTCGTTTGAGAATCAGGCCATTTGCTCTTTCTGCTTGTCCATTCGATTGGGGATGGGCGACTGAAGCATAGTCGACTCGCGTGCCTTGTGAGGCGCAGAAGGTTCTGAACTCATCAGAATCGAAGTTCGATCCGTTGTCAATGATGATGCTGTGTGGAACCCCATACCTGAATGTCAACTCTCCGATGAAGCTGACAGCAGTACTAGCTTCAAGATTCTTAATAGTCTTGGTTTCGATCCATTTGGTAAACTTGTCGACTGCTACAAGCACCTGAGTGAAGCCACTCCTACCAGTCTTCAATGGACCAGCCATGTCCAATCCCCAAACAGCAAAGGGCGAGACGAGTGGAATGGTCTTCAGGGTTGATGCAGGTTTGTGCGACATATTGGAGTAGAACTCGCAGCCTTCACATCTGTCGACTATATCTTTCGCCATTTCATTTGCTCGTGGCCAATAAAGTCCAGCTCGGTATGCTTTAGCCACAATGGTCCGAGAGGACGCATGGTGACCACAGGTCCCCGAATGGATGTCGTGGAGGATCACTCGACCTTCTTCTGGCGTTATGCATTTCTGGCTGACCCCAGTTGCACTTTCTCTGAACAATTGTCCTCTTATTACAGTAAAGGCCTTGGATCGATGGACGATATGTCGAGCCTCTTCTTCATCCTCTGGGAGCTCTTTCCTAAGGATATATGCAATGTATGGCACTGTCCAGCCGGGAGTGATGACCAACACCTCCATGATCAAGTCGACCACGGCTGGGACCTCGACTTCAGTCGGATCTGTGGTACTCTTAGGCTGCGGGGGCTCTTCGGCGAAGGGATCTTCTTGAACTGAAGGTGCATGAATATGCTCCAGGAACACATTACTGGGAATAGCTTCTCTCTTCTAGCCTATCTTTGCTAAATCATCTGCTGCTTGATTTTTCAGTCGGGGTATATGATGGAGCTCTAACCCCTCAAACTTCTTTTCCAACTTCCTCAACGCGTTGCAGTAACCAGTCATGGCTGGGCTTCTGATGTCCCACTCCTTCATCACTTGATTGACTACCAAATCTGAGTCGCCATAGACCATGAGGCGACGGACACCGAGTGAGATGGCCATACACAACCCATACAAGAGTTCTTCATATTCTGCTTCATTATTGGAGGAATCAAAGTGAATCTGGAGGACATATCTGAGCTTGTCTCCTCGGGGGGATACCAGTACCACCCCAGCACCAGAACCATTCAGCATCTTGGAACCATCAAAGAACATGGCCCAGTGCTCCGAGTGAACTTGAGTCGGCAGTTGTTGTTCAATCCATTCAGCGAGGAAATACGCTATTGCTTGGGACTTGATAGCTTTCTTTGCCTCAAACTTGATATCTAAGGGAAGGAGTTCAATCGCCCACTTTGCCACTCGACCAGTTGCATCTCTGTTGTTCAGAATCTCTGATAATGGAGCGTCGCTGACGACTGTAATGGAGTGATCAGAGAAGTAATGTGCAACCTTATTCGTGGTCATATAAATCCCATAAACAAGCTTCTGATAATGTGGATATCTTTGCTTTGATGGAGTTAAAACTTCAGAGACATAGTATACTGGGCGCTGAACTTTGTAGGCTTTTCCTTCCTCTTCTCGCTCAACCGTAAGTATTGTACTGACGACTTGTCCAGTGGCTTCAATGTAAAGCAGTAAAGGCTCTTTGCTGATTGGAGCAGGAAGCACCGGCTGGGTGGAAAGTAGGGCTTTGAGCTCTGCAAATGCTGCCTCAGCTTCAGGAGTCCACTCGAACTTATCTGACTTCTTCATCAGTCGGTGGAGAGGCAGTGCCTTTTCACTGAGGCGAGAAATGAATCGACTTAGGGTGGCCAAACAACCAGTAAGCTTTTGGACATCATGCACACGCACAGGGTGTTTCATCCGGAGTATGGCACCCACTTTCTCTGGGTTAGCGTCGATCCCTTGTTCGGAAACGAGAAAACCGAGTAATTTTCCGCCTGGAACTCCAAACGTGCACTTTGATGGATTAAGCTTGATATCATACCTTCTAAGGTTGGCAAAGGTTTCAGCAAGGTCAGCCAGTAGGTCGGAACCTTTACGTGACTTGACCACAATGTCATCCATGTATGCTTCCACATTCTGACTGATCTGAGTGAGCAAGCACTTCTGAATCATCCGCATGAATGTGGCTCCAGCGTTCTTCAAACCGAATGGCATAGTGACATAACCGAAGCACCCAAATGGGGTGATGAAAGCTGTTTTATCTCATCGGGTCCATACAGACGGATCTGATGATACCCGGAATAAGTGTCCAAAAAGGACAAACGCTCACACCCTGCAGTCGAGTCGACTATTTGGTCGATGCGAGGGAGAGGAAAGTGATCTTTCGGGCAGGCCCGATTAATATGTTTGAAGTCGATGCATATGCGAAGTGAGTCGTCCTTCTTTGGGACCATGACAAGATTAGCTAACAACTTGGAGTGGTAAATCTCTCGGATAAACTCAGCTGCCAGAAGCCGAGCCACTTCTTCACTGATTGCCTTCCTCTTCTGTACGGCGGACAGTCGAAGATGTTCTTTGACTGGTTTCACCTTTGGGTCGACTCTCAAACGATGCTCAGCCAGTCCCCTGGGAACACCTGGCATGTCAGAAGGTTTCCATGCAAAGATGTCCCAGTTCTCACAGAGGAATTGGATGAGCGCTTCTTCCTATTTGGAGTCGAGTGTTGTTGAAATGTGAGTCAGAGCAGCATTGGGAACCGTTGGATGAATATGAATCGGCTTCGTTTCACCAGACGACTGGAATACTGAATCTGTGGCAGGCTTCTTAGCTCGCAACAAATCACTCGGATCTGCATTTTTTTGATACTCCTGCAACTCCACTACTGCCATCTGTGCATCGGCGATCTTTGAGCCCTTCTGGAAGCACTCTTCTGCCTTCTTTTGACTGCCAGTGATAGTTATCACCCCTTTAGGACCAGACATCTTCAATTTGAGATACACGTAACATGGTCAAGCCATAAATCGTGCATAAGCTAGCCTGCCTAGAATAGCATGATAAGCCCTCTGGAAATCCACAACTTCAAATGTCAACTTTTCTTTGCGGTAATTCTTGGAATCACCGAAAACTACATCAAGGGTGATCTGGCCGAGTGACATAGCCTTCTTGCCAGGAATAACTCCATGGAAACTCATATTACTTTCACTGAGTCTGGACACCGGAATGCCCATTCCTTTCAACGTCTCTGCATATAGGATATTCATACCACTGCCACCATCCATCAGAACCTTAGTCAATCGAGTGCCTTCGACTACTGGGTCGACCACCAGCGCTTGCCTCCCAGGGGTGGCTATGTGCGCTGGGTGATCAGACTGGTCGAATGTAATGTCAATCTGAGACCACTTCAAATAACTGGGTGTCACAGGAGCTACCATGTTCACTTCTCTGTTGATGACTTTCAGTCGACTCTTACTCTCAACATCAGCGAAAATCATTAGAGTGGAATTGACGTGGGGGTAACCATCATCGTCCTCCTCCTCATCCTCAACTTTGTCCGCTTCCTTCTCCTTTTCCTTGGGCTGTTTGTCTCGGAATTGCTGGATTAAGAGTCGACATTGTCGAGTGGTATGCTTCGGGTAAATGAAATTACCCTCTTCATCTTTTTTGGTGTGAATGTGGCATGGTAAATCTAGCACATCATTTTCATCTTGATCTTTTACTTTCTTGGGGTTCCACGACCCTTTGGGTTTCCCTTTGAACTTTCCTTGAGTCATGGCTAAGGCTTCACCAGGAGCGGCTGGCTCAGCTTTGCGCTTCTGCTTCCGACTGGAGTTCCCTCCTCCGGTTTTGTGGGTGACTATTTTGTGCTTGCCACTCCGGGGTCGGTCTTCTTCTTCACCATTGGCGTACTTGGTGGCAATCTCCATCATCCCAGTTAGAGTCATATCTCCTATCCGACCGAATTTTAGATTCAACTCCCGATACTTAACGCCTTCTTTGAAGGCACAAATTGCCTGGTGATCCGACACATTCTCCACTGTGTGGTGCAACGTGATCCATCTCTGGATATAATCCCTCAAAGTTTCATTTGGTTTCTGAACGCAACACTGTAATCCTATCAGCCCTGCCGGCCGTTTGCAAGTACCTTCAAATGTTCTGACAAACACTCGGGCAAGATCTTCCCAAGTATAAATACTACCAGGCGCCAACTGATTTAGCCATGCTCTGGCCGAGCCCTCTAACATCAAAGGAAGGTGTTTCATGGCCACTTCATCGTTGCCACCACCAATCTGTACAGCCACTCGGTAATCCTCAAGCCAAGTGTCAGGCTTGGACTCACCAGTGAACTTACTAACTCTAGTCGCCAATCTGAAGTTGGGAGGAATCGTCACAGCCCTTATGGCTCTACTGAAGCACTCTGGACCTGAGACATGCACTCTGTTGCTAGTTAGAAAATCCCTGTCGCGGTCTTCTCTGTGAGCTCTATTTCTGTCGACTAGGCCCTAAACGAGAATAGATCTCGCGTCAAAGCCCGGTTCCCTGGGGTCGACTGGAATCCTTCGCCCACCACTGTGAGGACGTCTGTCATCATGCTGCCGAGGCACATATGACCCACTCCTTGGGGGAGGCGTGGGCACTCAACAACGATCATAGCGATTGAGTCGATAATCATACTGCTCGCGGTTTCTATACTGATCTTGCCGGTCTCCATGTCCCTCGCGCCTCGGGGGCAATCTCGGACTGTGAGCCGACTGGACTGTGTCTGCGACCACGGATCTGCTATGGATCCTATTCCGCGACTGAGATACTGCTATATTCTGTTCTCCCGCTGCTTGGAGCAAAGCCCGTGACTGAGATACTTAACTCTGCTATTTGGGCCACAGCTGCAAGATTATGGATCGAGTACAGTATACCTGAGTCGGAGGCGGAAAAAGTTGGCGTCGACTGGACTCGGGGATACGCTGCTGAGCATGCTCGTCGAGTGCACGCTGGAGGTTCTCCAATCGAGTGTGCTCAGCCAAGTTGGCTAGGCGCGCCTCTTCTAAGGCCCGGGCCTTAGGGGTTTCTCCAACGATAGGAGTGTGAAGCGCATCCATGTTCCGGCGACGAAGTTCTTCCCTCCGCTACGAAGAGAGGGGTTCGGGGCGGTACTCTTTGTGAACACGTGACGGATCGCCGCCCCCGTCGCCTCCGTCTTCACGAGTGAAGCCAGGAGGACTGCGTGGTCCATTGACCATTAAGACTTCCGCCGCGGGGTCGCTGCTGTAGCACTCGGATGTAGTCTCTATGGAGCCAGTCGACAGGTCGAACATGCCGTAGAGAGTTTCGTCGGGCTTGATTGCCGCGACTTGGGGGTGGCCGACTGGCGAGCCACTGCATGCCTCACCCACCGCTGAAGCCTCGATCGACCGGAACGCTCGCTTCGGCAGGGAGGGAGGTCAGCACAGGAGCCGACCAATACTGAGTCGACGGCTGTCATAGGAGGACGCCATGGACGCACGCGCGAAAGTGCATTGCCCCGCGGACGGGGAGCGCCTCGACGTCAAGTGGCGCTTCTTGGAGCCAAGCGGAGTCGTCGGCGACGAATACGAGCGCACCGAGACGGATCTCGCGGCCCTCGGCCAAACCTCCGCCCGAAACCATGTTGATGGGGATTGGAAAAATCGCAACTTCTCCAACAAGTCGCTAAGACACCCGCCCCACGGTTGGGCGCCAACCGTCGTGGTTCTAAGTCTAACAGTAGAATGGGGGGTAGGGATGTAGAGGCAAGATCCTAGCTATGGAGGAGTTGTACACACGAGTTTTATGAGTTCAGGCCCTTCTCAGAGGAAGTAACAGCCCTACGTCTCGGAGCCCGGAGGCGGTCGACTGGATTATATGCGTGTGTGTTACAGGGGGTGCGAACCCTTGTGCCTATGGAGGGGGGTGGCTTATATAGAGTGCGCCAGGACCCCAGCCAGCCCACGACACAGAGGGTTTAAGGTACATTGAAGAGAGAACGTTACTAGTAACGCCCACATTTAAGTGCTGTGAATTCCAATTAAGCCTATGAGTAAATGCTCGACCGTTGCATATGCAGAGTGACTTTAGCTCTTCTGCCCGTCGAGTGACTTCTGCGACGATCGAGTGACATCGATTCTTCCGAATGGAACGTTTCTGGTCGAGTGGATGATGGTACCCTTGGGATGATCCTGGCTTTAGGGTGCTATCCTAGGGGAGGATGTCTAGGTCAGGTCTATGACCCTACCCTAGGTACGTAGCTTCATCAGTACGCTCTTGATTGGCGCAACGCCAAAACCACTAGGGGGCTTCATGATCGTATTCGAATCCTAGCTTAACCCCTTTTGGTCCGGTTTACTGATCGTATTCGAATTAGAAGCCTCATTTTTTCTCTGTTTGGCTTAAGTTTTTTGAAAACAATCTTTGGTTTTGTCTTGAGACCTTTTTTTCATATCTGAAGCATATATGTGGTTTTGATTAACCCGGCCTGGCTGTGGACTATAAATCGCCAGTGTATGATGATCTTATATACTTGGAAGTGTTGTGCTCTAAAGTTTTGGGATATTACCCCTTGCTGCATATGGCATGATAAGCCGACGGTGTGACTAAAGTGGACTGGGCGTTGTGCTCTATATCTTCAGGGCTATTACCCTTACTGGCAGGATAAGCCACCAATGCTCATAATTATCACAGGTATGATATTCATTTTTGTTATCTGAGGTTTGATAACCCGCCCTGGTTTTGACGTTAAGTCGCCAGTATATTTTGGATTGCGCCATTGGAATCATGCGCTTATAAATCATTGGATTATTACCTTCACTGGGATGGCAATGTAAGCCAGCAGTATAAATCAATCCTACAGGTATGTTTTCCTGGTTATATGAATATGCGAGGTTGTATAACCCGCCCTGGTTTTTAACTTCAAAGTTGCCAGCATGTTTAGGCTTGAGTGGCCTTAATGCTAGTCTTTTCCATAATTGCATAAGATTATATTATATTTGGGTTGTTACCCGCCCTGGCTTTTGATGTTAAGTTGCTAGGGCATATGTTGTTTAAACTCTATGCAGGATTTGCAGAGCTATGACTTACACAAATGATTAAGTTCAAGCCCATCATAAAAAATTGAAATTGGTGTCTCAAAAGGGTTATCAATTATTGATTTTCACAAAGGCTATAAGCCGCCGGGTTACAAACATCCCAGATTACAATGGATGCGTATTAAGTCGCTATCGGCCAAGAGCCACTTAGTATTTAAACTCCGGATTTACTGGTCAACCGATAAGGTATTCAAATCTTTAATAGCCAAACTTGGCTGGTTTGTCATGATGATATTGAATGATTGAGGTTTTCATACGGATTATATTATTCAAGTATTGAATAGCCACCATGGTTGGATTTTTATTATGGTTATCAATAACCAGTATTATGGTGGAGGTTTTCAAAGTCACTTCAGCGCAATGGCTATTATTTTATCAATGGATATAATTTATTCTACAATGGAAGGAATAGTCCCGAGTCGCTGCAGGCCTACGACCCGACACTTGGGGGCTACACTATTCAAGTTGAGATTACATCAAATATGCAAGTATCATGTCGCTGCAAGAATGCACCATGACACTTGAGGGCTAATGCAAACTCATTTTTAATGGCCTTACTGAAGACCCGACTCATCACATCATAATGAGCCGACCCTTGGGGGCTACCAATTGCTCCTGTCAACAATTCAAGGTACACAAGTCTTATTCCATTATATTGAAGGGTCCACTGCTCAGTTGGTAAAGCACAAAGCTCTTAACCTTGTGGATGTGAGTTCAAGCCCCATGATGGGGGTTACATCATATGAGGTTCTTTTCAAAGAAGTATATATAAAGTCCCAGCTCAATATTGTCTTACTGAGCCGGCCCTTGGGGGTTACACGTTGTTGTTCAAGTCTACATGACCATATTTATAAAGTCCCTGCTCATTATTGCATAATGACCCGGCCCTTGGGGGCTACACTGGTTGAAGTTTTTATGAGCATAAAGGCAATTATAAGTCCTAGACTGCTGCAAGCATGACAACCCGGCACTTGGGGGCTACATATGTGGAATATTCAGTTTTGACTAGTGACTAAGATGAACAATCTGGATATCTTCAAAGGTTGCAACACTTATATTGGAGCAAGTCTTAAGCTATCACTATGTTCTCCTCTTAAGACTTGGGGGCTACAGGTAATATGGATATAAGGGAGAAAAATCTTCAAATTCTCTGTTTTGAGTAAACCAGATTGACCCGGTGTCACCAATAACTATGACCCGGCGTCGGCAACAATTATGACCCCGTGCTATCAATATTTACAAACCGGATATTTTGGCAATGATAAACCGGCAAGTTCTACAAGCCGGCTGAAAGTCGGATGAGTATTTCAAGACCAATATTTTTAAGCCGGTGCTTTGGAAGCCAATTCAAGTGGATTATTTCTTACAATATTTCTCTACAAGAGACCAACATTAGCATATTGACTCTAAAGCTGGCCTACTAACCCGAATTTCTAAAAAAAGGTATCTGGATTTTTTTTACATTGACAAAGTTGAAATATATCTGCTAAGGGAGATTTGCTATGAGATCATGGACATGTATATATCAACAAGGAAATGACAAGGACTTAACGATGATCAGGTGCCAGCTTACAAAATATTTAACCCGGAGCACAACCTGTCAAATTTGTTCTTGTGTTTATATTGCAAATTAGTTTAACATGGATAAATCCAAATTAAACTGGGGGCTAATGTGAGGGATATACCCCGCGGTGTAACCCAGCTGGATGTATGACCCGGATGGATCTTGGCGACTCACTGGTGACCCGCCCGGAGCTTGGCGATTCACGGGTAACCCGCCCAATCTCGGTGGCTCATTAGTAACCCGGCGGGCGGGTCAAGCGGACGACAAGGCCCGGTGACCCAGAAGGCGGTTCATGGAAGTCTGGCTTGTATTATGGTGGGCCGGTTTAAGAGGAAAGCATAAGGAATATTCCCTTACAAAGGAAGCAAGACTAGGACTCCACTTGTAATGGAGTAATCCTAATCCTAATAGGACTAGTCATGTAAGCCACCCCTTCAACATATATAAGGAGGGGAAGGGCTCCCCAAGAGGGAGAAGTTCCACAAGTTAGATAGATTAGGGTTAGACAAACAAGTCTATAGCTCTCAATTTAGAGCAGCTGTGTAATCATGATCATGATCATCAATATCAATGAAGCAGGATGTAGGCTTTTACCTCCATCGTGAGGGGCCGAACCTGGGTAAAACCTTGCGTCTCTCGATTCCGACCAACCTCTTCAAGCTACTACATAGATGTGTTGGCCTCACGACTAAGTCCTCACACTAGGACATCTGCCATGACAATTCCACGATAGGTGGGAAGCAAAATTCTCCATTGCCAGCCCCTAGTTCGAATTGAACATAGTTCGGCTATGAGTCCCCCGCCAAGGACAAGTTCTTTAATGAGTTTAGCACATTGCCCAAAGGCGAGTGCTGGAAGATGTCTGCGGCGCTGAATTCGAAGATCGATAAACGATCAAGTTCGACGTCTGTGGGCTCACATGCTTCAAAACTTATGACCGGAGACGAGTCCGGAGTTTCGGTGACACGGATATCGTGTGAGCTTAAGTCCATGTGCAGCTCCAACACTGGGGAATCTGTGGCCTCAGTGGTGAGGTTGAGCCTCTGATCCTTGGATGGCACAGTATGCTCCGGATCTAAGGCCAGAGCGGTTGAGAGCTATCTCCTGAATGCAGTCCGATGACAGATTTAGGTCATGTTCATCGAGGTGACCAGGAGCGGTCACCGCGGTCTCAAATCCAGCGAAGATCAAATCTCCACGGATGTTCGCGATGTAGTTCAAGCTCCCAAATCTGACCTGATGGCCAGGGGCGTAGCTTTCGATCTACTCCAGATGGCCAAGTGAGTTGGCCCGCAGTGCGAAGCCGCCGAACATGAAGATCTGTCTGGGGAGGAAGACTCCCCCTGGACAGCAACGTTGTAGATGATTGAAGGAGCCATCGAACCTCTTAACGACGAAACAGTGGAACTCTCAATGAAAGCACCAATGTCGGTGTCAAAACTGGCGGATCTCGGGTAGGGGGTCCCGAACTGTGCGTCTAAGGTCGATGGTAACAGGGGACACAATGTTTACCCAGGTTAGGGCCCTCTCTATGGAGGTAATACCCTACGTCCTGCTTGATTGATATTGATGAATATGAGTATTACAAGAGTTGATCTACTACGAGATCGTAATGGCTAAATCCTAAAGGCCTAGCTTGTATGGTTATGGTAATGAATATCTCCCCCTTCGGACTAAGTCCTCCGGTTTATATAGACACCGGGAGGTTACACAAGGTCGGTCACAAAGAAAGGAATCTACATGTTTGGTCGCCAAGCTTGCCTTACACGCCAAGGAGAGTCCCATCTAGACACGGGTGCAGTCTTCGGTCTTCGTATCTTCATAGCCCATCAGTCCGGCCCGTGGCTAGCAGGCCGGACGCCCGAGGACCCCTTAGTCCAGGACTCCCTCACTTAGCTTTGGGTTCAATCTTGCGGTGTCCTTTCCCTGTGACAGCAGGGGCAGCAAGGCACATATTGTATTGTTGCCATCGAGGATAAAAAGATGGGGTTTATATCATATTGCTTGAGTTTATCCCTCTACATCATGTCATCTTGCCTAAATCATTACTTTGTTCTTATGAACTTAATACTCTAGATGCATGCTGGATAGCGGTCGATGTGTGGAGTAATAGTAGTAGATGTAGAATCATTTCGGTCTACTTAACACAGACGTGATGCCTATATTTCATAATCATTGCCTAGATATTCTCAAAACTATGTGCTCTTCTATCAATTGCTCGAGATTAATTTGTTCACCCACCATAATACATGCTATCATGAGAGAATCCACTAGTGAAACCTACGACCCCCGGGTCTCTTTCTTATTATATTGCATGTCTTTTATTTACATCGCATCTCATGTACTATTTTGCAATCTTTACTTTCCAATCTATACCACAAAAATACCAAAAATATTTATCGTACTATCTTTATCAGATCTCACTTTCGCAAGTGATCGTGAAGGGATTGGCAACCCCTTTATCGCGTTGGTTGCGAGGTTCTTAATTGTTTGTGCAGGTACTAGGTGACTTGCATTACTAGATTGATACCTTGGCTCTCAAAAACCGAGGGAAATACTTACGCTACTTTGCTGCATCACCCTTTCCTCTTCAAGGGAAAACCAACGCATGCTCAAGAGGTAGCAAGAAGTATTTCTGGCGTCGTTGCCAGGGAGATCTACGCTCAAGTCAAGACATACCAAGTACCCATCATAAACTCTTCTCCCTCGCATTACATTATTTGCCATTCGGCTCTCATTTTCCTCTCCCCCACTTCACCTTTGTCATTTTATTCATCCCTTTTTAATTTGCCTTCTTTCACTTGCTTCTTATGTGATTGTGTGTTGGATTGATTGTTTTTCACGATGGCTCCAGATAATACTAAATTATGTGACTTTTCCAATACCAACAACAATGATTTTATTAGCACTCCGATTGCTCCTATTACCGATGTTGAATCTTGTGAAATTAATGCTGCTTTGTTGAATCTCATCATGAAAGAACAATTTTCTGGCCTTCCTAGTGAAGATGTCGTTACCCATCTAAACAACTTTGTTGATTTGTGTGATATGCAAAAGAAGAAAGATGTGGATAATGATATTGTTAAATTGAAGCTATTTCCGTTTTCTCTTAGAGATCGTGCTAAAACTTGGTTCTCTTCTTTGCCTAAAAATAGTATTGATTCATGGAATAAGTGCAAAGATGCTTTTATCTCTAAGTATTTTCCTCCCGCTAAGATCATCTCTCTTAGAAACGATATTGTTTAGAACATCCACGAAAACCGCTGCTACTTAGTCGCCGTTCGGTGGGTCGACGCCCTGAGTCGAGGAGGTGGACATCGTCGATGGATGCATCTTTCTTCTTGCCTCCTGTAACCAACACTGCATCGCCTCGTGGCCTTAATGTTTTATTAGTATATGGCATTTTTATTCTAGTTGTAACATTTTCACTGTGAGGTGGGGCCGCAGTTGAGCTAACCGACCATCAGCAAATCCCCACCCGCCCACTACGTGTCGGCTGAGTTTAGAATTAGAAGAGAGAAACGAGGGAGAAGAGCTAGCTGTAGCATGAACGCTGTTGTCAGGTGGGACTCATGTTGTAGAATAGGAGTGCTGAGCACTCGTACCTCTATTTTTTAGGGAAAAAGTAGTCGTACGTCTAGTACCACTAGTTGGGTGCGTGCGACCTATACCTATCATCACTTTAGGTCTCCTTTTCGAACCGCAGATACGCTTCATAGTACATATTTCTTTCACGCATTTATCCTCCTATATGTATTCCTAGGATATTTCCACGTGCTCCCTTTCGCCGACATGTGGGACATAGAGCATCTGGGTCATAGTGCATGCACGACTCGGAGCATATGCAACCATGCCGGGGTACTTTACATTTCAGACCTCACGAATTACATGCACCCCCCCCCCCCGCAGAAGAATAAATAAAAAATGAATTACTACATGAAACCGGATTATCTTCGTAGAAACTGGAGCACGTTCATTAAATTTTGGACATAACACGTTCATAAAAAATGACCGGACCTAAACCAGTCTAAGGGGCTCTTTGATTCGCAGGATACTGAAAACACAGGAATGGGAAAAGTATGATGACGATGAACCGAGATGAGAAGAACTCTAACTCAGTTAGAGGTTAGAGTTAGATTCTAACCCTGAACTAACTCTAACCAAAGAGGTGTTTGGATGGCAGGGTTAGATTGACAATAAATGCTCTTTTCTCAATAATTTGACTACTTTGGACCCTATTTCCTGCCGGATTTGGTGTGGCCGACTCTTGTGTGGCCTCCTCCCGCTCACAATTGACATAAATGAACCATGTTTACAAATCAAGCATGCAAAACATGATAAAATTTATTTTGTCATACAAATGAGATATCCCACTTAAACATACAAGTCGTCTATCAAGCTTCACAAAAATTACACTCCATGAAACATAGCATGAGCTAACTCATCATGGAAGGCATTCACGATAGGGAGGGAGCCGTAACCCGACGCGCCTAGGGAGGAGTTCGTCATCGTCGCTCTAGAGGAAGGCTCTATAGAGCCCAAGCCCCGGGAACCCCTCCGACGCCGGAACTTGCGAGTTGAGGTCGAGACCGACATGGGTAGTAGGGCTGCTTGCCGATGACTGCGAACCGAATCTTTGGGCCTCTAGAAATAATGCAAGGCTGAAACAGAAATACCTAGAAAGGTGAACTGAATCTTTGGGCCTCCAGAAATAATGCAAGCCTGAAACTGAAATACCAAGAAAAGTGAATTGCATCTTTAGGCCTCTAGAAAGATTTATTACCTCCTCAAGCAGCATCAAACAATTCAATGCGTGCACCACAAATCTATACCAAGTTTAGTCAGGATCTACTTTTCCAAATTAGAATTAGCGCCAGAGCGAGCAAGATCAATGATATGGCTGTGAGACAGAGAAGGAATGAACAAACTCACCCCTCTCGCGACCTCCCTGGTAGATGCGCCGCCACCGCGCATGACAAAGGGAGAAAAACGACCGGTGAAGGGGGAGATGGGCGAGCTTCGGTGGCCGGAGGGAGAGGGTGACCGGAGGAGGGCGTCGGAGGCCGGAGGGAGAAGCCGGCCGGAGAAGGGAGAGGGTGAGCGGCGGAGCAGCGCTTGGGCGGGCGGCGCGATGGGGAACAAAGAGGAGTCGTGCGAGGGGGGGTGGAGGGAGCGATCTGGTGCGGGCAAGGGAGATTTTTTAGTTCTCTTTTAGTGGGCCCAAGGAGAACTAACCCAATTAGAACCTCTCCACCGAGCTAGTTTTTTAGCTGGGCTAGAGCAAACTAGCTCAAACTAACCCCTCCTATTTGGATACTTTGAGGCTATTTCAGCCCAAACTAGCTCTAACTCAGGGATCCAAACAAAAGAGGAGTAGTACTGTACATGCTACAGACTAGACTGTAGCACATTGTTTTTTATGGCCATATCACCACATTGTTTTATACTGCCGGTTCACTGGGCTGCTGTGGTTCGCACTGCTGGTTCACTCAAGGATCCAAACAAAGAGGAGTATGGCCTATCGCATGTTGGTTCACTGGGCTGCCGTGGTTCACACTCCTCCAACGTGAGTAGTAGTACTAGTATATACACTATATATACCGCATGATTCTTTGCTCCTTCTTACGTACTTATGAAAGCACAAGTGCTCCCTAGGTGGTTTTGGTAATTAATGTCAACATATCTCTTGTTGGACTAACACTTTTACCTAGTATGTTTCAGATAAGTTCAACAATGGAGTGGCATGGACTAGAGGACATGGAACCCCTTCAAGATACTAAGGACAAAGGATTGGCTCAATCTTCAACATCAAGACCGTACATTTTCTATTTTAGTGATCCAAGATCACATTGAGTCTATAGGAAAAGCCAATACTATCAAGAGGGGATGAGGTGTTGCTTAATGGCTTGCTTGCTCAAAGTGCTTAGTGATATGCTCCAAAATCCTCAACTACCTTCCCACATCCACATATGACCTAAACCAAAAGTCAAACTCGGCCCCACCGATTCTATCTATCCGGCGCCACCGAGTTTCAAATGTCATAGCCACTGCCACAAACCCTAGCAAATCGGTTTCACCGATAGGGATCTCGGTCTTACCGAGATGGGATTGTAATCTCTCTGTGTATGTCCAATACCAAAATCGGTATCATCGAGTTTGAGCAACCGGTACTACCGAGATTACGATGCAAACCCTCTGGTTAGCTTATTACCAAAATCGGTCCCACTGAGTTTGTGTAATCGGTCCCACCGAGTTTGCCTGACCAACTCTCTGGTTAGCTTATTACCAAAATCGGTCCCACCGAGTTTGTGTAATCGGTCACACCGAGATTACGTTATGCCCTAACCCTAACCATATCAGTCCTACCGAGTTGCATCTCAGTCCCACCGAAAATCCTAATGGTCACTAGGTTTGCTGAATCGGTCCAACCGAGTTTAACCATTCGGTCCCACCGAGTTTGGCAAATTGTGTGTAATGGTTAGATTTTGTGTGGAGGCTATATATACCCCTCCACCCACTCTTCATTCATGGAGAGAGCCATCAGAACATACCTACACTTCCAATACACATTTTCTGAGAGAGAACCACCTACACTTGTGTTGAGGTCAAGATATTCCATTCCAACCATATGAATCTTGATCTCTAGCCTTC
Source organism: Triticum dicoccoides (assembly GCF_002162155.2). NCBI lineage: Eukaryota > Viridiplantae > Streptophyta > Magnoliopsida > Poales > Poaceae > Triticum > Triticum dicoccoides. The sequence goes on from NC_041380.1 coordinate 118,438,311, forward strand.
CCCAAGTTGCTTTCCACTCAAATCTTCTTTCCACCAAATCCAAATCCTGTGAGAGAGAGTTGAGTGTTGGGGAGACTATCATTTGAAGCACAAGAGCAAGGAGTTCATCATCAACACACCATTTGTTACTTCTTGGAGAGTGGTGTCTCCTAGATTGGCTAGGTGTCACTTGGGAGCCTCCGACAAGATTGTGGAGTTGAACCAAGGAGTTTGTAAGGGCAAGGAGATCGCCTACTTCGTGAAGATCTACCACTAGTGAGGCAAGTCCTTCGTGGGCGACGGCCATGATGGAATAGACAAGGTTGCTTCTTCATGGACCCTTCATGGGTGGAGCCCTCCGTGGACTCGCGCAACCGTTACCCTCCGTGGGTTGAAGTCTCCATCAACGTGGATGTACGATAGCACCACCTATCGGAACCACAACAAAAACATCCGTGTCTCCAATTGCGTTTGAATACTTCAAACCCTTCTCTTTACATTCTTGCAAGTTGCATGCTTTACTTTCCGCTGCTCATATACTCATTGCATGCTTTCTTGATATGTAGTGTGTTTGTTAAACTTGTGCTTAAACTCCACTTAAACTTAAGAATATTAAAAACTGCAACTTTTGGCACTTAGTGTCTAATCACCCCCCTCTAGACACCTCTTCTCGATCCTTTCAATTGGTATCAGAGATTTGGTCTCCATTGCCTTGGTTTAAACACCATTGGAGGAAGATGGATGTGTCTACTTTGGGGAGTCTTAGACATAGGGTGCCTATTCTTGATGGAGAGTATTTTCATGAGTGGAAAAATGAAATGCTTGAGATTTTCAATGAATATCATTTGAACAAGTACATTACTAGCCCTTGTGCACCTCATGTTGATCCTTTGCACCCTACCCTAGATGAAGATATTGACATGATTCACAATCTTAGAACTTTTGAGCTCATCATTAGAGGCTTGCCTAGAAACTTGATTGGATGTTTGCCGACTCTTAAGTGTGCCTACACCATATGGAAATTTCTTGAGGAACTCTTTCCAAATTACTCCTTGAAAGATCTAGATTAAATCCTCCATAAGTCTATTGCTTTGATTAAGATGAGTTCCAATGATCCCAAATTTGGTGACTGCTTAATTGAGCTTACTAATCTTACGAGTGCCAAAGGAGATGTTGGAATCATTGGCAATATCATTTCCAGGGCTATTAGAATTCATAAAGATAACTATAGAAATGATCATTTATCTAATGAATTGCCCTCTCTAGGAATTGATCAATCACAAGATGATGTTGAACATGTATACTCGGATGAGGATGATGATGATGATGATGATGATGATGATGATGATGATGATAGTGACTATGATCTCGATGATGCGATGAGACACTTTGGTCTTATGGCAAATCTTCGCGGCTACATGGCTGGAGGAAAGGAATGGGTCCTTGATAGTGGATGTACTGATCATATGACCGGAGATAAAGACATGTTCCGTGAGCTTGCTGAAAATGACGACCCTCGAAAGTATGTCACTTTTGGTGATAATTCAATGGGTAAGGTGGTTGGCCTTGGTAAGGTGGCCATCTCACATGATAGCTCCATACAAAATGTCATGCTCGTTGAATCTCTTGGCTACAACTTACTTTTAGTATCTAGACTTGCTGATTTCGGTTTCAATGTCCTATTTACTGAAGTAGACTGCCAAGTGTTTCGTAGAGATAATCATAAAATGGTCTTTACCAGTATACGTAGAGGAGATCTTTACATTGTTGATTTCACTAAAAAGGCTCAACCTAAAACTTGCTTAATTGCTAAATCTTCTAAAGGCTGGTTGTGGCATAGAAGACTAGGTCACGTTGGTATGCGAAATCTTGATAAGCTTATTAAAGGTGATCATATCCTTGGAATAAAAGATGTCATATTTGACAAGGATAGACTTTGTAGTGCTTGTCAAGCAGGGAAACAAGTTGGAGGAAGTCACCGCGTGAAGAACATCATGACCACAAGAAGACCACTTGAGCTACTTCACATGGATCTCTTTGGTCCAAATGCCTACAAGAGTCTCGGTGGTAACTCATTTGGTCTAGTCATAGTTGATGATTTTTCAAGATTTATGTGGGTGTTCTTTCTTGATGACAAATCACAGGTCCAAAAGATCTTCAAAAACTTCACTAGGAAGGCCCAAAATCAGTTTGACGTGAAGATCAAGAAGGTTCGGAGCGACAATGGAATGGAGTTCAAGAACGCAAATGTGGACACCTTTCTTGACGAAGAAGGGATTTCACACGAGTTCTCGGCTACGTACACACCTCAACAAAATGGAGTTGTTGAAAGGAAGAACCGGACTCTTATCAAGATGGCAAGAACGATGCTTGATGAGTACAAAACGCCAAAGCACTTTTGGGCGGAAGCGGTTGAGACAGCTTGTCATGCAACAAATCGCGTGTATCTTCACAAGCTACTCGGCAAGATGGCATACGAGCTCCTCACCGGTAACAAACCCCAAGTTGGATACTTTCGAGTATTCGGCTCAAAGTGCTACATTCTTGATAAGCATCGTCATTCTAAATTTTCTCCTAAATCTCATGAAGGTTTCCTACTTGGTTATGGCTCAAACTCTCACACTTACCGTGTCTACAACAATTTCACCCGAAAGGTTGAAGATACGGTAGATGTGAAGTTTGATGAATCTAACGGCTCGCAAGTAGAGCAATTGCCAATTGATGTAGGAGACAAAGACCCTTCGGAAGCAATTCAAGACTTGTCCATTGGCAAGATTCGTCCAACGGAAGTGAAGGAGAGTACCTCATCCGTCCAAGTGGAAGCTTCTACCTCACGACAAGGTGAACCAAGAGTTGATACGGAAGCATCCACAAGTGGGACACGCCAAGATGAAGAAAACGAGGAAGCGCACCAAGATGAACATCAACAACCTCCTTCTCCACCACGACAAGAGAACGACAATGTTAACAATGAAGAAGGCCAAGAAGAAGCACAAGATTAAGAGGATGTTCCACCCCGACCCAAGCAAAAGCTTTCACGAGTTCGAGCAAGAATTGCTAAGGATCATCCCGTCGAGCAAATCTATAATGATATCCAAACCGGGAGAATCACTCGCTCTAAAACCCGTTTAGCTAACTTTTGTGAACATTACTCATTCATCTCTAGCATTGAACCTATGAAGGTTGAAGAAGCATTGGAGGATCCGGACTGGATAAACGCTATGCATGAGGAGCTACACAACTTTGAGAGAAATCAAGTATGGACATTGGTCGAGAAGCCCGACAACAACCAAAACATCATTGGTACCAACTGGGTGTTTCGCAACAAGCAAGATGAAGATGGACAAGTGGTTCGCAACAAAGCACGTCTCGTCGCCCAAGGCTACACACAAGTTGAAGGTATGGACTATGGTGAGACATATGCTCCCGTTGCTAGACTTGAGTCCATTCACATCTTACTTGCTTATGCTAATCACCATGATATCACCTTGTACCAAATGGACATTAAAAGTGCTTTTATAAATGGCAAAATCAAGGAGGAAGTTTATGTTAAGCAACCTCCCGGTTTCGTCAATCCTAAGAAACCTAATCATGTTTACAAACTTCACAAAGCCCTTTATGGTCTTAAACAAGCTCCTAGAGCATGGTATAAATGCTTGACCAAGTTCCTTATTGAAAAAGGCTTTGAAATTGGTAAAATTGATTCTACTCTTTTTACTAAAAGGGTTAATGGAGAACTATTTGTGTGCCAAATTTATGTTGATGATATCATATTTGGTTCAACTAACCCTCATTTTAGTGAGAAGTTTGGAAAGCTAATGTCGGAGAAGTTTGAGATGTCTATGATGAGTGAACTCAAATTCTTTCTCGGTTTGCAAATCAAGCAAACTAAGGAAGGTACCTTTGTCTCTCAAACGAAGTACACCAAGGACTTATTCAAGAAGTTCAATATGAAAGAATGCAAAGGTATGACTACACCCATGCCTACTAGTGGACATCTTGATTTAACCAAAGATGGTGAACCGGTTGATCAAAAGGTTTATCGCTCTATGATTGGTTCATTGTTATATCTATGTGCCTCTCGTCCCGATATTATGCTAAGTGTGTGCATGTGTGCACAATATCAAGCTGCTCCTAAAGAGTGTCATCTTAAGGCTGTGAAAAGGATAGTGAGATACCTAATCCATACACCAAATTTTGGCATTTGGTATCCTAAGAGGTCCTCTTTTGATCTTGTTGGCTAGTCCGATTCGGACTATGCCGGAGACAAGGTTGATAGAAAATCCACTTCGGGTACTTGTCAATTCCTTGGTAGATCTCTTGTATCTTGGTCTTCCAAGAAACAAAACTTGGTATCCTTATCCACCGCCGAAGCGGAATACATTGCCGCTGGTTCATGTTGTGCTCAATTACTTTGGATGACCCAAACTCTTAAAGATTATGGGATATATGTGAAACATGTTCCATTGCTATGTGACAATGAAAGTGCTATTAAGATCGCTCACAATCCCGTGCAACATTCTCGAACTAAGCATATTGAAGTTCGTCATCATTTCATTCGAGATCATGTTGCAAAAGGGGACATTAACCTTAAGCACGTTCGCAACGATAAGCAATTGGCGGATATATTCACTAAACCACTTGATGAGAAAGTGTTTTGTAGGTTAAGAGGTGAATTGAACATCGTTGATGCTTCAAACTCGGAGTAGGAACTCCATTTGATACATGCGGGGCATGAGCCTATGACTAATCCTCGATATTTCTCTTATGATGCTATTCATATGTCTTGGATATATTTGTACCTTGCATGGTATCTAACCCATGTAGGTACTTGGATGAATCTAAATCTATGATATTGCCACACACTCACATCTTGAGCAATTTCTACATCACCAAGTCTCTACACAATGGTGGTTGAAGACATGGAAGAACGAAACCATTCAAACATATCCTTTAGCAAATTCTATGTTGAGTCTCATGATTGTCATGTTGGATACACAAGTGCTCTTCCTTGCAAAGCTAACCCATGTAGGTAGATGAACTCAAACTCCAAGTGGTTCTCCCAACCCTTGATGAACTACATCAACCTTGAGCAACCCACACAAGTTCAACTACATGAGCAAGATCAACACCACCACCCAAGGTATGTTATTCCATCTTAGAGAAGCTTTACTCCAAGTCATGAGTCAAAGCAACTCGACAAGATGTGAATACATCAAAAGGCTTAAACGAAAAATGGTAACCCCATTTTAAGCTTAAATGATGAGTATGACCTATGATGAAGTGCTCTCACTTGACTCCTAAGTCAATATACTCTAACATAGGTGACTTTGTCGCCGACCATTTCTAGATGAAGTTCTCTAGTGCTTCTCCGTGCTTTTGCATTTGCATATTTGTTTCCCCTTTCAAAAAACTTCATCTAGAACTTTTAGTTTCTTCTCTTTCCTTTTTGTTCTGCATTTTCTACATCCAATTCATTGCAAATCTTTCAGTAAATTCCTTGCATATCCTTGTGAGATCTTACTTGTCTAGTGAGCTGAGGTGACAAGTGGTTTCACTCTGATGAACTCGGTCACACGGGTTTGTTCTCTTCGGCCCAACTGAAATCTTTCGGTGCAACCGAAGCACACAACTCGGAGTCACCGATTCCATCACAGGAAACCAACTTGCCACTTATTCCTGATTTCTGTTTGCTCCAGCTCCACTCAATGATTCTTGTCCTCTACCAGCATCATATTAGACATGTTGCTTTGCTCTGTGACTCGAGGACCAACCCATTTGTATCACATGTCCAGAAGAGCCCTTCTTGGAAATTGATGTCAAAGGGGGAGAGAGAGATCACATCAAAGCTTAATCCTTCCTATAGGGGGAGAAAGAGAGAATACTCAGGGGGAGAGAGTTTCTCAACTAGGAGAAAGTAATATCATCAAAGACCCCAGATGCTTGGTCTTCAAGAGGAGAGATGTCACATGTCTTTAAGAGGGGAAAGACATGTTTGGTTGCTTGCTTTAGCTCAAGCTCTGTTGTTTCTTTTTTGTTGCTCTGATTTTCTGTTCCCTATCTTGTCCCAATATCCCATGCAGATTCAGGGGGAGCAAGACATCTAAGGGAAGGAAATCTCTGATTTTATTGCATATCTTTACCTTTGGGGACATGTCTATATTCAATGTGGTACTTAGTACTCACTCTACGTGTCATCCCAGTCTTGCTTCTCTTGTGGTTTCTCTTGCTTGCTCTGGTTAGTAGGTGTATCTGTGTTATTTAACCTTGTTTGCGCAGGTTCATCCCATCCTAAGCCAACTCAAGACCACAAGGTAAGTATATGCATCACAGTCATGTGAATGAGAAGTTCTTGCTGATGTACATACTATTTGCAAGAAGGACTCATGAGCATGAAGGTACATTTCTCACATTCACATCATTTGCTCTGATGCATATAGCCAAAATACATGTAACACGTTGCTTACTTTGTCATGTTTACGCATTCACATGCTCCTATATTCAATATTCACATGATTGCATACATCTAGGGGGAGCATATGCATGTTACATGTCTTTCCAAAGCTTTACTTGCTATTCTCTATATCTTTATCTAAAGCTTTGATGTATGTTGTCATCAATTACCAAAAAGGGGGAGGTTGAAAGCACAAGTGCTCCCTGGGTGGTTTTGGTAATTAATGTCAACATATCTATTGTTGGACTAACACTTTTACCTAGTATGTTTCAGATAAGTTCGACAATGGAGTGGCATGGAGTAGAGGATGTGGAACCCCTTCAAGATGCTAAGGACAAAGGATTGGCTCAATCTTCAACATCAAGACTCTACATTTTCTATTTTAGTGATCCAAGATCACATTGAGTCTATAGGAAAAGCCAATACTATCAAGAGGGGATGAGGTGTTGCTTAATGGCTTGATTGCTCAAAGTGCTTAGTGATATGCTCCAAAACCCTCAACTACCTTCCCACATCCACATATGACCTAAACCAAAAGTCAAACTCGGCCCCACCGATTCTATCTATCCGGCGCCACCGAGTTTCAAATGTCATAGCCACTGCCACAAACCCTAGCAAATCGGTTTCACCGATAGGGATCTTGGTCTCACTGAGATGGGATTGTAATCTCTCTGTGTATGTCCATTACCAAAATCGGTCTCACCGAGTTTGAGCAATCGGTACTACCGAGATTACAATGCAAACCCTCTGGTTAGCTTATTACCAAAATCGGTCCCACCGAGTTTGTGTAATCGGTCCCACCGAGTTTGCCTGAACAACTCTCTGGTTAGCTTATTACCAAACTCGGCCCCACCGAGTTTGTGTAATCGGTCACACCGAGATTATGTTATGCCCTAACCCTAACCATATCGGTTCTACCGAGTTGCATCTTAGTCCCACCGAAAATCCTAACGGTCACTAGGTTTGCTGAATTGGTCCGACCGAGTTTAACCATTCGGTCCCACCGAGTTTGGCAAATTGTGTGTAAGGGTTAGATTTTGTGTGGAGGATATATATACCCCTCCACCCACTCTTCATTCGTGGAGAGAGCCATCAGAACATACCTACACTTCCAATACACATTTTCTGAGAGAGAACCACCTACACTTGTGTTGAGGTCAAGATATTCCATTCCAACCATATGAATCTTGATCTCTAGCCTTCCCCAAGTTGCTTTCCACTCAAATCTTCTTTCCACCAAATCCAAATCCTATGAGAGAGAGTTGAGTGTTGGGGAGACTATCATTTGAAGCACAAGATCAAGGAGTTCATCATCAACACACCATTTGTTACTTCTTGGAGAGTGGTGTCTCCTAGATTGGCTAGGTGTCACTTGGGAGCCTCCGACAAGATTGTGGAGTTGAACCAAGGAGTTTGTAAGGGAAAGGACATCACCTACTTCGTGAAGATCTACCGCTAGTGAGGCAAGTCCTTCGTGGGCGATGGTCGTGATGGAATAGACAAGGTTGCTTCTTCGTGAACCCTTCGTGGGTGGAGCCCTCCGTGGACTCGCGCAACCGTTACCCTCCGTGGGTTGAAGTCTCCATCAACATGGATGTACGATAGCACCACCTATCGGAACCACGACAAAAACATCCGTGTCTCCAATTGTGTTTGAATACTCCAATCCCTTCTCTTTACATTCTTGCAAGTTGCATGCTTTACTTTCTGCTGCTCATATACTCATTGCATGCTTACTTGATATGTAGTGTGTTTGTTAAACTTGTGCTTAAACTCCACTTAAACTTAAGAATATTAAAAACTGCAACTTTTGGCACTTAGTGTCTAATCACCCCCCTCTAGACACCTCTTCTCGATCCTTTCAACTTCGCCGACATGTGGGAGAGCCAGCATCCGGGTCGACGTGTCATGCACCAGATAAGAGTGGGGAACGGAAGGGGGGCATCACCCCGGTCGTAGCACCAGTAATTCATGACTATAGTGAGTAGTCATATCACAAGTCTTTCCAGCAGTAACGCGCTGTCAAATCCCACAGCCCTACCTTTCCAGCAGTAAGTAAGTTGAATCCGCTACTCTCTCACCCTCCTCGCCTCTCTGTCAAACCGCGTACGCGAAAACTGCCGCACGTACTGCCCAGGAAAAGCCCTGCCCTCAACTTTTAACTGCGCGAAAATAGTTTGAGCTTGTTCGTTCTATATAAATACTAGTATTGTATGTTTATTCACCCATGGGGTTTGAGGGAGTCCTGGATTAGGGGGTCTCCGGACAGCCGGACTATATTCTTTGGCCGGACTGTTAGACTATGAAGATACAAGATTGAAGACTTCGTCTCGTGTCCGGATGGGACTCTACTTGGCGTGGAAGGCAAGCTAGGCAATACGGATATGCATATCTCCTCCTTTGTAACCAACCTTGTGTAACCCTAGCCCTCTCCGGTGTCTATATAAATCGGAGGGTTTTAGTCCATAGGCTAGCTTCTAGGGTTTAGCCTCTCTGATCTCGTGGTAGATCTACTCTTGTACTACCCATATCATCAATATTAATCAAGCAGGACGTAGGGTTTTACCTCCATTAAGGGGGCCCGAACCTGGGTAAAACTTCGTGTCCCCTGCCTCATGTTACCATCCGCCTAGACGCACAGTTCGGGACCCCCTACCCGAGATCCGCCGGTTTTGACACCGACATTGGTGCTTTCATTGAGAGTTCCTCTATGTCTTCGCCGTTAGGCATGATGGCCCCTTCTATCATCGATAACGATGCAGTCTAGGGTGAGACTTTCCTCCCCGGACATATTTTGTATTCGGCGGCTTCGCACTGCGGGCCAATTCGCTTGGCCATCTGGAGCAGATTGAAAGCTACGCCCCTGGCCATCAGGTCAGGTTCGGAAGCTTAAACTACACGGCTGATATCCGCGGAGACTTGATCTTCGACGGAATCGAGTCTCTGCCTTGTGCGTCATGCGATCACGATGAGTACGGTTTAGCTCTACCATCATACAGTGTTTAGGAGATCGCACCGGCAGCTGCTTCGAACCTTAATTCGGAGCCAGTTGCGCCTTCCATGGACGGGTGGATGGACCCCGCCACGGAGGCCTTACCCTCAGTGATGATCGAGCCGAACATCGACCTTACCCTGCACGAGAGCCGTGTTGCTAAACTGTCGGATTCTTCTCCGGTCACGGACTCCAAACCGCCTGCGCCCATTCCTAGCGAATCCGATTGGGCACCAATCATGGAGTTTACCTCCGCAGATATTTTTCAGCACTCGCCCCTTAGCGACATACTGAACTCATTAAGGTCTCTCTCCTTGTCAGGAGAATCCTGGCTGAACTATGTCGGGCAGGATTGGGATGCGGATAAAATTCACCGCCCACCCACCACCCACTTAGTAGCCACTGTCGATGACCTAACCAACATGCTCGAATTCGACTCCGAAGACATCGACGGTATGGACGACGATGCAGGAGACGAACAGGAACCACTGCCCACGGGGCACTAGACGCCCACTTCATCACATGACGTATACATGGTGGACACACCAAAAGAAAACGACGACGAGGAACAGAAGGACGCAACGAAGGGTTGTCCCCTCGAGAAGCAGTCAAAGCAGCGGCGTAAGCGCCGCTCCAAATCCCGCCTCGGCAGAAACAACGATCATACAGACCCAGCGTTAGAGCGGGGTGAACCATCGCCGGACCACGGCAACACGGAGAATCAAACCGAACAACCCGATTCTGTCAAAGATAATAGTCCGGACGACATCACACCGGACAGACACCCGGAGCAACAGAATGCCCGTCAAAGGCTCGTTGCCACCGCGAGGAGTCTATAAAAGCAGAAGCAAAGGCTCAAGGCTGCGCAAGACACACTTAAAATCAGATGGAGTAAAGTACTCGACACAGTAGAGAAGTACGGCGGTAATTGCCCCACCAAGAGCTACCCGAAGCGGAAGTTGCTACCTGAATTCGATGAGGAGGCCTTAGACCCCCCGCAACCAAAAATTAAAACGGCCACCTGGCCGGACAGACGACCTCACGACCAACATAGAGCGGCAAACAACGCCGCACATAAGCCAATACGCGATCCACGCGTGGGCTCACATCAAAAGGACGGCGCAACCAGATCCATCTATGGACCACGCAAGCACGCTCCAACATACAATGCAACACAACAAACTTCCGAACAACGCGGTACACCCAGATATAGGGGTGCCGCACACCCCCTATGTTTCACCGATGAGGTGCTGGACCATGAATTTCCAGAGGGATTCAAACCCGTAAACATAGAGGCATACGACGGAACAACAGACCCTGGGGTCTGGATTGAGGACTATATCCTCCATATCCATATGGCTCGAGGAGATGATCTCCACGCCATCAAGTACTTACCCCTCAAGCTCAAAGGACCAGCTCGGCACTGGCTTAAAAGCCTCCCGAAAAAGTCCATTGGAAGCTGGGAAGAGCTCGAAGACGCTTTTCGGGCAAATTTTCAAGGGACTTATGTCCGACCCCCAGATGCGGACGATTTGAGTCATATAACTCAACAGCCCGGAGAGTCAGCCCGAAAGCTTTGGAACAGGTTTCTTACTAAAAAGAACCAAATAGTCGACTGTCCGGACGCCGAAGCCTTGGCAGCTTTTAAGCATAGCGTCCGCAATGAATGGCTTGCCAGACACCTCAGCCAAGAAAAGCCGAGAACAATGGCAGCATTAACAAGCCTCATGACCCGCTTTTGCGCGGGTGAGGACAGCTGGCTAGCCAGATGCAGCACCAGCGACCCAAGTACATCCGAAGTTAGAGATGAAAACGGGAAATCACGAGCAGCAAAAATAATAAGCGCCGGAATAAAGAAGACAGCCCGAAGAGCACCGCGGTAAATGCCGGATTCAGAAGCTCTCGGTCAGGTCAGCAAAAGCCGCCCTCTAAAGGCGCCAGAGACGAACTGTCCAGCTTAAATAAAATACTGGACCAAATATGTCAGATCCATAGCACCCCTGGTAAACCTGCTAATCACACCCACACAGAATGTTGGGTTTTCAAGCAGTCCGGCAAGCTCAACATCGTACACAAGGGGCAGGATACACCAAGCGAAGACGAGGATGAGCCTCTCAAGCAAGACACTGATGAACAAAAGAAATTTCCACCAGAAGTCAAAACAGTAAACGTGTTACACGTGATCAAGGGGAGAAACAAAGCGGCACTCGCAGAGAAATATGCCCAAGGGCCTATCACCGCGGAGTCCTGCCACTGGTCATCTCAACCGATCACCTTTGACCATCGGGATTACTCAGCAAGTATCCGGCGTGCAGGACGGGCTGCCTTGGTATTAGACCCAATAATTGACGGATACCACTTCACACGAGTCCCGATGGACGGTGGCAGCAGTCTAAACCTAATATATCAGGACACAATCTACAAAATGGGGATAGACCCAATGAAAATTTGCCTCAGCAATACTACCGTTAAAGGAGTAACGCCAGGCCCAGGGGCTCATTGCATGGGCTCCCTGCTACTAGAAGTTATATTCGGCTTCCCCAATAACTTCCGTAGTGAAAATTTAACCTTCCACATTGCTCCGTTCCAAAGTGGCTATCAAGCACTACTTGGACGCGAAGATTTTGCTCGCTTTAATGCAATACCGCATTACACTTACCTCACGCTTAAGATGCCCGGTCCACATGGCATCATTACAGTAAATGGAAATATTGAGCGATCCCTGCGCACCGAGGAGGGTGCGGCTGCCTCGGCAGCCGCACACTAACATGGCCTCACCAACTAAAGTATTCGATAGGTCGTCAAGACCACGGACACGGTTAGACGAGTCCAGCGTAGCTATATGTAATTCGTACAGGATTGATGGCCACACCCCTATCACAAATACAAGGGGCTCAACGCGTGCAGACAAGTGGCAATTTTTACTCATCTTGAAATTTACACGGTTTCTTTAAAACCTACCTTTTTGCATGACAACTTTTCACCTAAGTTCCTCTCTTTTACAGATGACCACCGTGCTACACCCGTCCAGGATACGGCACAACGGAGACACGGGCGCAGACGTGCAGCAGGGACCCGTCCCAAGGATTCTTTTTAGATTAAGACCCTGCGTCAACCTTTTTTACTGTCTCTTGTTGATACACATCCCTCGGATTCTCAGTATAATTGAGAAGGATGTTGGCATCTTGGCATGTGGCCACGTCAGAATAATGCACGTACCTGGACACCAGTGGCTTCTTACAAAGGGCACTGTTTAGGCCCGGTTTATACCATAAAGACCGAATACCTTAGGGAGTGTTCAGCGTCACGAGTTTGGCCTTATATGCATCAGCTCCGAATCATGTCTTTGGTCAAATGTTGGGTTTGCCCGGCTCCTATGTTTTGGTACCTTACGTTCCGCTCTATCGGCTAAGGTAGCACTAGGAGAACTACTGCGATTGTGCCCCGGGTCACCCAGACGAGCGCCTCAGTAGAGAAAGCCGAAAAGTGACTGTCATGATATAGCGTGAGACTGATCAACCACTCGATGACATATCGGAATGTTAGAATTCCTCCGCCTTAACGAAGGGCCGTTTCCCGGCCAGGCATGTACGCACCCCGAATTCGGGAGAGTGTGGAGCCACCAGGGGCTATATAGTAGCCCCACCGTCAAACTCCTATGGCTAAGTGAAAGTGTTAAAGCATTATAGTCAGGTTGCCTCGTTCGCTGCGCTATCACCTCCTTAATAGGGCCAAGACGTTGGGTTAAGTGTGAACACGCATCTTCTGCGAACACCTCCGCATTATATGCGTGGGGGCTGAAGCCGACGACTGCAATCTTTCAGGTTATACACATGTATACATAAAACGGCTGCACAGGAGGCATCATATCACTTTCAGGCAAAAGTATAAACACAGCCCTAATAAATTTCATAAAAACATTGTGTTTACAATGGGAATACATGTCACTCAAACATAATATTCTTCGAGCACTGGGCCTCTTTCAAACGAGCACCCTCGACAACCTCTTCGAAATAGTGCTCGGCATCCACTCGGCCTATGGCCGAACCCTGCGCCGCAACAGTGGTAGCATCCATCTCCGCCCAGTATGCTTTAACACGGGAAAGGTCCATCCGCGAGCCTTCTATGCACGCCGACCTCTTCATCGCATTGACGTGCGGCACCGCACCAAGGAACTGCTGCACTAAGCTGAAATAGTTGTTCGGCTTCGGCTTCTCCGGCCACAGCTGATCCACGACAGACCTCATGGGGAGTCCGGACAACCTATTGAGTTCGGCCCATTCGGCTAGCTGATTAGTCAATGGAAGCGGACGCTCTAGAACGTTAAATTGCGACCAGAACAACTTGTCCACTTCACGATCTGTTTGATCTCGGAAGTATTTGGCCGCATCGACAGCGCTCGCCGCCAAGTCCATATATGCGTCTGCCGAACTCCACAGCCGATCCAGAGGGGCATACCGTGGATCTCCGAACTTCCTCCGCATCATGAAGGGCTTCCCAGCCGCAATATCCCCGGCTTCACGCAGCTCCTCCTTCTTCGCTCTCATAGCAGAGCAGGTGTCTTTGGTCGTCATCGTGGCCTTTTCAAGGTCCGTCGCCTTCACTCGGTTTTCTTCTTCAAGGAACTGGCAATGGTCGGCAGTGTCTTTTAACTTTACAGCCATCTTGGCCATTTTCTCTTTGGTCTCGCAATGCGCGGCCTTCCCAGCCCTCAACTCTTCGGCTGCCTGCAAAGCAGCCATATTACTCCTCCTTGCTTGTTCTTTGGCTCGGGCAAGTTCCGCCCGAAGGGTCTCCACGGTGGCAGCTCCATCTGTAGTCACAACATATTAAAGATACTGGCATCATGCTGCTCTTACTATGTGACATTCACCAGAAAGCATTACTTACCCTGTGCCTCGTCAAGCCGCTTGTTAACAAGCTCGATGTCGGCATCTGCCGCATCCAGTTGCCGCTTTAGTTCGGCAAACTCATTAGTCCGACTAGCCACCGGAGTTTCCACCACCTGCACATAAAGGCGGTTTGGTTACTACCTGGGACTACTATCCTCTGTTCGCCACCATTCTCGACGACAACCAGAGTCTCAGGGGCTACTATCTACACAGGGCACACCTAAAAATGTGCGGTACTATCAAAAAGTATCACGTACCTCAAAGCCCGTCAGTAGACTCATAAAGGCTTCATGCAATCCACTTTCGGCGGACGAAATTCTTTCCATCACCATACCCATTAACGTACGGTGTTCTTCTGAGATGGCCGCTCGCTCCAACAGCTCCCTCAATACGTCCGACCGCACACCAGACGGTGTCGGACTCTTTTCTTTGCTCTCTTCAAGAGCCGGACACTGAGGACTTCGGGTGACTAAAGGATTATCTTCTGGCCTCACCGGATCCGGAGAGGCCCTCCATGACAACACCTCAAGGTCGCCCGCTTCTTGAGCGGGGGAGTCCGGGGGAGGCGTTTCGCTCTCCATCATCTCCGGAAGAAGATCCCCCGAAGACGAGCTCTGCTGAGAAGGGCTAAGATCCGAACTTCAAGATAAATGCTTCGGTTATTTTCCTCAGAGGTAAAGTAGTATATCCTCACTATTAAAGCACTTTTTGATTACTTATGACTCGTTAGAAGGCAGATCCCCACATGGACTTTGTGCGGCAAGAGCACCCTCCAAGGCAGGACCCTCTGGCGGATACTTCTTCTCCCGTTTGTAAACCTTGGTTTCCGGATCTTCAGGGGTAGTCCTCTTCCTTCCCCGGGGTGAGAGAATGCCAGATTCCTCCCCTTGGTTATCCTCCCTCATGGAGGCGCCCGTTCCCTCGGTCGGAATGGGTAGCGGTGGAGGCCCGCTTTCTCCTCCTTTATTCCCCCCTTTATCTTCCTGTGAGGGCTCCGGGCAAGGTGCTAGCTCGAGCATCTTTTCAAGTACCGGATTCTCCAAGCCTTCCGGAAGGGGGGCCGAACACTGGATCATCTTCGGCTTTGTTATCCAGTCCTGGTCAAAAAGTGATTTCTCAGAATAATGTCATGATAAATGAAAGATGGTGTGTTCGTCTAGAGGATAGCTTACTTGGTCGGCGGTGCGGTTGCTGCTCAGGCCCACGTCCTCGGTAGTATCCAGACACTCTATCTGGGGTCCGAAGAATGATCTATACATCTCCTCGTGCGTCAGGCCGAGGAAATTCTGAATAGCGCGCGGTCCTTCTGGGTTGAACTCCCACATGCAAAGGGGCCGGCGTTTGCATGGCTGGATTCGTCGAACCAGCATGACTTCCATCACCATAATCAAACTCAAATCTCCTTCGAAGAGATCTTGAATGCGGCTCTGCAGTACAGGCACGTCCTTGGCTGGACCCCAGCTCAGCCCTCTGCTAATCCATGACATCAGTTGTGGTGGAGGGCCTGAGCGGAAAGCAGGGGCAGCCGCCCACTTGGCACTTCTGGGAGCTGTGATGTAAAACCACTCCCGTTGCCATAATCCGGACACCTCTGGAATAGAACCCTTTGGCCATGGAGCTCCAGCGAACTTTCTTATTAATGTGCCTCCGCACGCTACATGCTGCCCCTCGACCATCTTCGGCTTCACGTCAAAGGTCTTGAGCCACAGGCCGAAGTGAGGGGTAATGCGGAGGAAAGCCTCACATACAACAATAAATGCTGAGATGTGGAGAAAGGAGTCCGGGGCTAGATCATGGAAATATAGCCTGTAATAAAACATCAGCCCCCTAACAAAGGGATCCAGAGTGAGGCCTAGACCTCGGAGGAAGTGGGAGATGAACACGATGTCTTCGTTGGGTTCAGGAGTAGGGATAACCTGCCCTCGGGCGGGCAGCCGATGTGAAACCTCGGCGGTCAGGTATCTAGCCTCCCTCAACTTCTTGATATCTTCTTCCGTAACGGAGGAGGGCATCCACCGGCCTTGAAGGCTAGATCCGGACATGATTGAAGGTCCGAAGCACCTGACCTGGGCTTTGGGTGTTAGAACTCGAGGCGGGGGAAGGATTCGATTGAGCACGGGAGGGAAAAAGTAAAAGTCTTGTCCCTTTATAAAGAGGGTGAATATCAAGCGTCCTCTCCGTAGTCGTTTGGGACTTGCCTATAATCTAGGAGTCCTAGATATGGTTGGGTTACCCACGACCGTATTGATGAGAATCCCGTAATTAGGGGAACACGATCTCTGCTTTGACAAGACGTGTCAAGAAACCACCTCGCGTTATGTGTGGAGCTGGTTGAAGAAAAACGGTTCGAATAATTACCGGGCCATGGCATAATGTCGTGTTGCCGAAACGTGTTTTAGTAGATTAGATTTGTGGAAATATTATTCTCTCTATGGTAGTATGTGGGACTTATTTTGTAGGGTCGGACACTATCCTTGTGTTCAAATTCTTCCGTGATGTATTCAGAGGAGGAACCCGCCTTGCAATGCCGAAGACAATACTGCGCGCCGAACTCATCGTCATTGAAGCCTGGTTCAGGGGCTACCGAGGGAGTCCTGGATTAGGGGGTCTCTGGACAGCCAGACTATATTCTTTGGCCGGACTATTAGACTATGAAGATACAAGATTGAAGACTTCGTCTCGTGTCCGGATGGGACTCTACTTGGCGTGGAAGGCAAGCTAGGCAATACGGATATGCATATCTCCTCCTTTATAACCGACCTTGTGTAACCCTAGCCCTCTCCGGTGTCTATATAAACCGGAGGGTTTTAGTCCATAGGACTACAGACAATCATACCATAGGCTAGCTTCTAGGGTTTAGCCTCTCTGATCTCGTGGTAGATCTACTCTTGTACTACCCATATCATCAATATTAATCAAGCAGGACGTAGGGTTTTACCTCCATCAAGAGGGCCCGAACCTGGGTAAAACTTCGTGTCCCCTGCCTCCTGTTACCATCCGCCTAGACGCACAGTTCAGGACCCCCTACACAAGATCCGCCGGTTTTGACACCGACAGGGTTGTTTAATGAATGGAGGGCCGGGGAGCACAAGTGAACAATACTACTACTAGTAAGTAGGAGTCGTACAATTAGTCACGTTAAATAGAGAGTTTCTTTTCTTTAATGCCACGTACACAAATTGAAACGCTTGTTGTGGAGAGAAAAAGACAATCACTCCACTATATATGTAGACAGGGGCCTGAGCACTTGCTTTACTAGGGTTTCTCTCTTCGTTCTCTCATCCTCTCCAGGTCTAAACAAGACAGCAGTAGCGACATTTTCTCTCTGCTCACCGCTGGTCACAGATCCGGACGGATCCCTTCGGCCGATGTGTGTAGAGGACTAGGTGCATCATTCACGCGGTCATCACCGACGAGGGAGGAAACCCACAGCTATCGGCCGGGCCCAATCCTCTGCCCATGTTGTTCTCTCCGACACAACGCCGGCTCAGGAGGTCCTTCAACCCTTCTTCCTCCCTGTCGTATTGTGCCAGATCCGACCTGCCGCCACCGACATCCCGACGACCCTTAGGCATAAGTTCTTCAAAAGCGGCCTTGCTCTACTGCCCCAGCTCCCCACGTGTCTGCATGTGCATCTTTTTCTACTTCCACCAGCTTTTCCAAAGCCACCTAAATTTTTAGTATTATTAGAGGTAAAGCTACTTCATGCATTTGAATCTAGGACTTGGTTCAAACAATGAAGAAAGGGGGAATGTCGTAGCATGAATCTAGGACTTGATTCAAAGAGGAAATAACAAGGGGAAAGTAGTAGAGACCGGATACCCAACCGGTCTCTTGGTTGAAAAGGGAAATAAAGGGAAAACATAATACAAACTGGATAAGGAACAGAACTATTATTGGTTGAAAAAAGGATAGAAAGTGGAGGCTGGTGGACAAGTCAACAGCGTATGTCCATGATTAGATTTGCTACCCTCACATAGTAAAAGGTCTCCAGGATTAGATTTGCTGCCCTCACACCATATGAACAAACTCGGCATCACCACTTTATGCCTCCTAGTAGGTACATTGTGCTGATGCGTCCACTGCCGCATGTCCTTATACCAACTCTTTGTTGTTGTTAATGTAAGGGCGCATGTAAAATGAAGCGATCACATTGTTACCTTATGGACATGTCTAACCAGTGTTATTGTTAATCTAATGCCTCCAGTGATATGATGCAATTAAACTATGTTACAAATGTTACTCCTGTTGTTTTCACCAGTATGATAAGTAAGTTGCTTCTTTACGCTGCTGAAGTGTCCTGGTGTCCCCACGGTCCCATGCCCTTAAACCAACTCTTTAGCTACTGTTGATTTACTGTATCTGGTAAACAAGCAACGCCACCATTAAAGTAATCCCATATTTGAGGGATGTCATTGTTGATCGTAATGCTTCCGGTAACATGAAGCATTGCTGACGTTTTAAAATTTCTACTGTCCTTGCGTGATTGCCATGGACGTAATTAAGATGCTTCCTTTCATTTCGTGTATGTTCCGTATCTTCTTATTGACCAGCAACTGTTTTCTTTTTATCTTTTTGTGCAGATAGGGATATCCATTTCACCTTGTTGCTATTGTGACCTTTTGGTGAACTGCACAAAACACTTATTTTGAATGAGTGTCTTGTGCAGTTCAACTAAAATGTCACATGGACAACACCTCTCAATTTTGGTGGAACTGTACAAAATGGTGATTGGAGTTTCTAAAATCTTCGTCAAATTCTGCTGGTAATCTTGTGCAACATTTTATTAGCCTTTGCAAGATGAGCCGTCACTGTCAACATAATGGCACTTTATTTTAGTGGAACTGCACAAAAGGATAAGCAAATTATAGTTGCACCTTACATGAGCAGGGCAACCAACCTTAGGCAACTACTAAAGAAGAACCTGCCAGCTCACGAGAGCAAGTACTTCTTGCTAGCTGAATGATGCAATATTTGCTTAATGTCAGGTGAACTACAGGAAAAGTCGCATGAGTTGAATCATCGAGTGGAGCTGCAGGTTGACTTCCAGTAGTGCCACTATTATAGTAACCATGCTCCTTAATATCTGTGTCGTGCAAACAGGAATACTCAACTACAGATGTTGTGATGGTCAAGAGCATTCGCCAAGTTCTTGGGTTGTATGACACGGCTAGCCAAGATGGATTTAATCCCGATATTCACTTTATCAAAAGGCTCTAATGGGTTGGTTCTGAATCTTGCAAGCTAGGAATCAATGAGATGTGTAGGCATCTTTATTGTACTTATTATTTGAATCTTATTTGTTGGTTCTGAATCTTGCAAGCTGGGAATCAATGAGATGTGTAGGCATATTTATTGTACTTATTATTTGAATCTTATTTGTTGGTTCTGAATCTTGCAAAGTGGGAAACACGACATGATGATGCAGAGGACAGCAACCATAACAAACATTCCAAACTTAGTAGTTGTCGGGGGGATGGACCCCGGGCAGGCAACGGAACCCGGATCCTCTTCAAAAAACAACGGGGTTGGAACCACCCCACAATACCGGCACGCGCTTGGCCGGGTCGCTCGACCCGGCCAAGCCCCGCAAGCCGGCCAGACTAGCCGACCCGGCAAGACACGTCGACTCGGCCCCAACAACTAGCGCAAGATAGCCGAACCCGGCACGACCAAAGCCTCCTCAACAAGCCAGCGCCTCCCATGGCGTGCTACGCAATCCAGCCGCGGGTCAACTCCCGTCCCATCCAGGCCGTATGATGGGGACGAGACTTCAATCAATAGTGACCGAGGCAACAGTGCCCCGCCCATGCCTCTGGTCAGCAGGAACGTGGCAACAGTGCCACTCACCTACCCGCTGACCATGGCCGGCATGGCTACAGTGCCCCTGCCTTCACCGCTGACGACAGCAAGCGGCAACCTGACGGAGAGCACTGTACGTGACTCGACTCGGCCACACCCTGATGATCGACAAGACGGTGCATAGTCCCCCTAGGCATGCGGGGCCCGCACCTAGGGGAACCCGGTGAACCACAAGCCCTCAGCGGGACCTAGCCCGGGTCCCCGGACACCGACAATACGGACCCACCGACTTGTAACATTACCATTGTACCCCCGGGGGTTGGACTATAAAACCCCCCGGGAGCCCATGATCAGAGGCGAGCGAGAAAGCAAGCAGAAGACACATATGAGAGAAAAGCAAGTAAGCATAGGACTAGCCACGAAACAACAACACCAGAGAGAAGGAGTAGCCCAAGCCTTGGCCAGCTTCCTTCCTCCTCCATACAACTCCAGGATCAACATTGTACTATCGATCATCCAACTACACTCGGCAGGACTAGGGGTTTTATCTCTCCGGAGAGCCCCGAACCTGGGTATGTCCGGCGTCCCGCGCCCGCTCATGCCAACCTCGCCTCTGGAGCCCACCAGCGCCCTCGAGCCTCTTCCTCTCTTTAGCCATCCCTTGGCATCTGCCGTGCGCCCACCACGACAGTTGGCGCCCACCGTGGGGCAGCTCGAGGAGTTGTCCAGGAGCATGCTTCAGACGGGGCCCTTCTCCTACATTGACGAGTCCGTCGCGCTGGCGGACGACGTCATCAGTGCGCTTGTCACCTCCTTCGCCACGCTGCGCATCTCCGATGCATTCGCGGCCGACGAGTACCCCAGTGAGGTGCTCAGCTACTCTGACTCTCCCCTCTCCCTCGACGGCAGCATTTCCACCGGGGCAATGGACGTCCATGTGGAGGTCTTTGTCACCGGCGACAGCACCTCCTCCTCGTCGAGCAAGACGAGGAAGGCTGCCGAAGCCAGGGCCGCAGCGGATTGGATTGAGCCATCCGATCTGTTGCGTGCCACGAGGCAGAGCCTCCGCATCCCCATCGGCACCGACATTGACGCCACCAACGTCGCTAAGGCCCGAACCCAGCTCGAGGAAAGGCGCCAGCAGATGCTGGACCTGTCTAAGACGCTCGCCGCCACTTAGCGTCGCCTGGACGCCGCTCAGCTGGAGCGCGATGCCGCCTACAGATTCACGCCCGCCGCGGCCGAGCCAAGCCGGGTCGCCGATGTGCGTGCCCGGGGAGGAGCGATCGGCCGGGCCCTCGGCGTCGTCCCAACCGTCTACGAGACCCCAGCGAAGAACATGCGCGCTGCCCAGGTAGCCGCAGCGGGCCTGGACCAGCTCGCAGGTGAGGAGCTGAAAGAGCGCATCGGACGGATGCGCGAACTCCTCCACGCCGCCAACACCTAGCAGGACCGCCTCAACCAGCTCGCCAAGCTGGCGGGATCCGGTCCACCCGCCTTGGTGGGCCCGGCGAACTTCTGCACACCGCTTCCTCGCCACCCAGCGAGGTGCACTCCGGCCGAGCCCGGACTCGGCGCGACCTAGCCGCTACAGCCGCCGGCGGATTGGGTAACGAGTCCGTCCTAGAGATCCAGCGCGGAGCCGGCCAGCATGGCCGGTGTCCGGCTCCAACCGACCCGGCCCCCCGTGGCCTGGCCGCAAGTCGACTCGGCCCGCGCGCCATCAACGACGCCGATGCTCGCCAATGCCTCGATCGACTCGCTCGCTCCCTGGAGGTGGAGGAGAGCGACGCTATCGGACCGGCGTGCTTCGGCCCGCGCATCCGGGAGGAGCCCTTCCCCAAAGGATTCATGCTCTCCCGCGACACCCCCAAGTACAACAGGACGGTGAAGCCAGAAGACTGGCTCACCGACTACACCACGGCCATTGGCATCACCGGTGTCAATCGTCGTCTCGCCGTGCGCTACGCACCGCTCATGCTCCAAGGGTCGGCCTGCACGTCGTTGAACAGCCTGCCGATGGGCAGCATCAACACGTGGGTGGACTTTGAGGAAGCCTTCATCCGCAACTTCACGGGGACCTACAAGCGACCCGTTCACCCTAGCCAGCTCGCCATGTGCATGCAAGGGCCTACGGAGACCGGTCGCAAGTACCTCGCACGCTAGACCGAGCTCCGGAACAGCTGCGAGGGCGTCCATGAAGTCCAGGCGATCCAGTACTTCGTCAGCGGGTGCCGAGACGACACTCTCCTCAAGCACAAGCTCTTACGCTCCGAGCCGGCCACCATGGCCACGCTCATGGTGATGGCGGACAAGTACGCCAATGCCGACTCCGCCATGAAGATCTAGGTGGCGCTGGATGAAGCCGGCAAGGCGAAGCCGGTTCCCCCTCCGAAGCCGGCCGGCGAAAGCAGCCGGTAGCTGCATCACCAGAACAACAAGCACAAGGCCAACCAGCCAGCGCCACGTCACGACAACCGGCTCGTCGCGGCCACCGAGCCCGCGGCGGACCCGGCGATGAAGCGCCGGCAAACCGGCAAGACGGCATGGCAACCCGCCATGAGCTTCGAGCAGATGCTCGACGCCCCCTGCAAGCACCATAGCGGCGCAAGACCCTCCACGCACACGCTTAGGCAGTGCGCCATCACCAAGCGCATTATGAGGGGCGACGTCCCGCCCCCTCCGGCTCCGTCTCCAGGCGCGGGGCAGCCACCTCCGCCTCCACCGCCGCCTCCAGCTAGCGGCGTGATGCGCAACGACGCCTACCCAGACCAGAAGACGGCCTATGTCGTCTTCACCAACCTCGGCGACGACAAGCGCAGCGAGCGCCTCCTTCGGCAGGAGGTGAACACCGTCGTCCCGGCCAAGCCGGAGTTCATGCATTGGTCGGATCGCCCGATCACCTGGACCCGGGAGGATCACCCAGCAGTCATGCCGAGTCCAGGTGGTTACGCCCTCGTCCTCAACCCCACCATCATCGCGCGGCGCACATGCAAGTTCTCCCGAGTCCTCATCGATGGCGGCAGCAGCATCAACATCCTCTACCGCGACACGATGACCAAGCTCGTCCTCAAGGCCGAGGACCTGGAGCCGACCCGAACGATCTTCCACGACATCATGCCCGGCCTCTCATGCTCCCCCATTGGCCGGGTCCGGCTAGATGTCCTGTTCGGTTACAGCGGCCACTTCCGGCGCGAACCGATCTGGTTCGAGGTGGTGGACCTGTCCAGCGCGTATCACGCGTTGCTGGGCCGGCCCGCGCTCGCCAAGTTCATGGCGGTTCCCCACTACGCGTACCTGAAGATGAAGATGCCGGGTCCCAAGGGCCTCATCACCATCACCGGTGATTACCGCAAATCCCTGGAGTGCGCCCGAGACGGCGCCAAGTTGGCCGAGTCACTGGTCATTGCCGAGGAGCGGCGCGAGCTCGACCGGATCATCGCCCTGGCAGGCGAGGCCTCCGCCGCGTCGATCCCGACCCCGGACCCGGACGATGAGGCCGCCTTCAAGCCCTCCTAGGAGACCAAGAAAGTGAAGCTCAACCCAGAAGACCCCAGCTGCAGCAAATACGTTGTCATAGGCGCCCGCCTCGACAGCAAATAGGAAGGCGAGCTTGTCGACTTCCTCCGTGAGAATCGGGATATCTTCGCATGGACCCCCAAGGACATGTCGGGTATCCCGAGGAAGTACGCTGAGCACAAACTTCACGTCCGCAAGGACGCCAAGCCTGTCCGTCAACCCCTACGATGATTTTCCGAAGAGAAGAGAAGAACCATTGGTGAAGAGGCCGCCAAGCTTCTGGCGGCCGGCTTCATAATGGAAGTGTTTCACCCCGAGTGGCTGGCTAATCCAGTCCTCGTCCTGAAGAAGAACAAGACCTGGCACATGTGTATCGACTACACCGGCCTCAACAAGGCCCGTCCCAAGGATCCGTTCGCCCTCCTGCGGGAGTGAGTTCCTATCCTTCCTGGACGCTTACTCCGGCTACCACCAGATCAAGCTGGACCCGGCCGACGCCCTGAAGACTTCCTTCATCACGCCCTTTGGGGCGTATTGCTACATCACCATGTCGTTCGGCTTGAAGAACGTCGGCGCCACCTTCCAGCGCTGCATGCAGAAATTCCTGCTACCGCAACTCGGCCGCAATATCCACGTATACGTGGGCGACATCATGGTGAAGACCAAGCAGCACCTCGCGCTCCTCGATGATTTGAAGGAAACCTTCGCCAACCTCCGTGAATACAAGGTCAAGCTTAACCCGGAAAAATGCGTCTTCGGCGTCCCGGCCGGAAAGCTACCCGGCTTCCTCATCTCGGAACGCGGCATTGAGGCGAACCCGAAGAAGATCAAGTCCATCGAGCGCATGCGCAAGCCAGCTCGGCTGCGCGATGTCTAGAAGTTCACCGGATGCTTGGCCTCGGTCAGCCGGTTTCTAAGCCGGCTGGGCGAGAAGGCGCTACCCCTGTACTAGCTGATGAAGAAGACGAGCCCGTTCGAATGGAACAGCAAGGCAGACGAGGCCTTCCAAGACCTCAAGCGCATGCTCTCCACCGCACCAGTCCTGGCCACACCGACCGACAAGGAGCCACTGTTGCTCTACATAGCCGTGACCTCGGGGCGGTCAGCACGGTGCTGGTGGTCGAGCGACCAGAGAAGGGCAAGATCCAAGCCGTCCAGCGCCCAGTCTACTACCTGAGCGAGGTGCTCTCCATCTCCAAGCAGAACTACCCGCACTACTAGAAGATGTGTTACGGCGTGTACTTCACCGCCAAGAAGCTGAAGCAGTATTTCCAAGAGCACGTTGTCACTGTGGTCAGCATGGCGCCTATCAGAGAAATCATCGGGTGCCGGGATGCCTCTGGCCGGGTTGCCAAGTGGGCGATCCAGCTAGCCGGCCACACCATCCTCTATGAGCCCCGCACTGCGATCAAGTCTCAAGCCCTGGCCGACTTCCTCATCGACTGGACCAAGACCCAGTACTTGCCGTCGCCTCCCGACTCGATGCATTGGCGCATGCACTTCGAGGGTCCAAGATGCGACTCGGCTTGGGGGCCGACATCGTACTATCGTCACCGAAGGGCAACCGGCTCCGCTACGCGCTCCAGATCCACTTCGCCGCCTCCAACAACGTCACCGAGTACGAAGCCCTTGTGCACGGCCTCCGGCTTGCCGAGGAACTCGGCATCCGGCGCATCCTGTGCTACGGCGACTCGGACCTGGTGGTGCAGCAGTGCTCCGGCGAATGGGACGCCCGCGACTCCAACATGGCAAGCTACCGCTTCCTCGTTCAGAAGCTGTCCGGATCCTTCGAGGGCTGCGAGTTCCTCCACGTCCTGTTCGCGGAGAACGAAGTAGCCGACATGCTCGCTAAGATCGCCTCGTCACGACAAGCCATCCCGTCCGGCGTCTCCCTCGAGCACCTGCGCAAGCCGTCCATCAAGCCTTCGCCAGACTCTGAGTCCATCCACATTCCAGACGACCCGGCCGCACCTCAACCCGGCCCGGGGACTGCTGAACCCGGCCTAGGGACTGCTCAGCTCGACCCGGCCACCATCGTCCCAGACCCGGCCGTCGCCATCCCTGACCTAGGGGCTGCTCAACCCGGCTCGGGGGCTGCTGGCTTGGAACCCACCCTGGTGGCCGTCTTCGCCGTGGTTACGGCCCCATCTTGGGCCCTCCCAATATCATAATTCTTGGAGAGCGGGGTTCTCCCCATGGACGAGACCGAAGCTTGACAAGTGCAGCACCGGGCGTCCGCCTACAGCATCATCAACAACGAGCTCGTCAAGCGCAGCTCCACCGGCGTGTTCCAGCGCTGCGTCGAGCAGGAACGGGGCATCGACATCCTCCTCGACATACATCAGGGTGAGTGCGGGCACCACACCGGATCACGATCCCTAGTGGCCAAGGCGTTCCGCAACGGTTTCTACTGGTCCATGTCCCTCCAAGATGCCGAGTCGCTCGTCCTCAAGTGTGAGGGATGCCAGGGCTTCAGCAAACGCAACCACCAGCCGGCGTCAGCACTCCGCACCATACTGATCGCCTGGCCCTTCTCGGTCTGGGGACTCGACATGGTGGAACCCTTCAAAACTGCTCGAGGCGGCATGACGCACTTGCTGGTGGCAGTGGACAAATTCACCAAGTGGATCGAGGCAAGACCAATCAAGAAACTGGACGGGCCAATAGCCGTCCGGTTCATCAAGGATATAGCTGTGCGTTACGGCATGCCGAACAACATCATCACCGACAACAACACCAAATTCGTCAAGGGCGCGCTCGAACAATACTACTTCGTCTCCGGCATCCACCTCTACCTGGCCTCCGTTGCGCATCCGCAGTCCAACGGGCAGGTCGAGCGGGCCAATGGACTCATCCTATCTGGCATCAAGCCGCGACTCGTCGAGCCACTCATCTGCTCACCCGGCAGTTGGCTTGACGAGTTGCCAGCCGTTCTCTGGAGTCTATGCACCACGCCGAATCGGTCGACCGGGTTCACTCCATTCTTCCTCGTCTACAGAGCCGAAGCCTTCATCCCCACCGATGTCGAGTTCGACTCGCCGCGCGTCGCGATGTACACCGAAGCCAAAGCCAGAGAAGCCCGCGAAGATGGCATCGACCTGCTCGAAGAAGCACGCCTCCTGGTGCTCAGTCGCTCGGCCATCTACCAGCAAGGCCTGAGGCACTACCATAGCAAGAAGATCAAGCCCCTCGCGTTCCGCGAGGGCGACTTAGTCCTCCGACTCGTCCAAGAGCAGGCAGGCCAGCACAAGCTGTCCCCTCCATGGGAGGGCCCATTCATCATGAGCAGGGCCTTGCGCGACCGCGATGCCTACAACCTCATCGATGCACGCAAGTCAAGGAAGCGCAAGAAGGACACCGCCGGTGAAGAAACGACCCGGCCATGGAACGCGGAACTCCTCCGCCCATTTTATTGTTAGCCGCACGAGCGTATGTATCGTCGCCTTTTGTAAACGCATGAAACCATGGGGTTCCCAAACGAGACTCGGGGGCTGCCTTTTGTCGACCAATTTATCATGTCCCTATTTTCTTGCATCACTATACCACTGAACCCGGCCACCGGTCTGACTCGCTCGACCCAGGGGCTCGGGGGCTGGCCGGCTCGGTCGCCACCCCACCGCCTTACTTGGTGATTCCTGATAAAGTTAGGATGCCGCGGTCCCCCACTTCGCCCTAAAGCCACGGATCCAACTTTGGCTGTCGGCTGGCAAGCACAACAGGCCAAAGCTCCTTTACGCTTCATACACTAAGTCAAAGGCTGCCGGGTCGATCAGCCCAACTCACCATTCATCAAATGAACAGCCGCACGACCGGCTGCTCGCCAACCGGCCCAGTGGGTGTTTCGCTCACGCTCAACATTTCGAGGGACCCAAGTCCTACACGCTCCTCTCAAAGAACCGAACTCCTTGTCACGGACCGGAGCCTTGGCCGTCTGACTCGCGGGGGAGGAGGGGAGGTTTGAGAAAGGAAAAACGCGCGAAATTGGTCCAATGAACGGAAGGAAAAAAGCAAAAGCACCCATGACATCTACACAAGTATTTAAGAAAAGGCCCACGACCCGAGTTCATTACACCCTAAAACCCTAGTGGGTGGGTGGACCTGCTATTTAACAGATTTTACACAAAGTGTCTCAGGCATCTCCAGCACCGCGTCGCGACGTCGACGGCTCTCCCCTGGTGGCCTCCGGGTCCAGCGAGGCGCCGGTGTCCTCCTCAGCACCCGCGTCGCGGTAGACGCCCGTCTCCTCCGAGCTCCCCTCCGGATCGTAGAGGAGCAAGCCGTAGTCGTTGCCGTCCACGGCCCTGCCATCTTCCGTCCGGTCCGGATGAAACTCATCGTGGAAGGCAAACTCGACAATGTAGCTGGCCCGGGAGGCGATCCGGCCGGCTTGCTCCTGCAAGACCTGCTCCGAACTGGCCCGCTGGCCCATCAACGCGTCCAGCTGCAGGTCCGGATGCCAGGACAACGCGAACCGGAGCGCCATCTCAGCACCGGCACGAGCGGCAGAGACGCGCCACTCACCAAGCCGGTCCGGCCCCATCTCCAACCAACGCGCTAGGCGCGAGAAGCTGCTCGGTTGGACGGAGTCCGGTCATAGGGTCGTCGTCATTACGGTGCCGGCCTGGGACAGCCACCCCAACTGCTTTCCCAGGACCTGAAGCCTCGAAAGTGGCGATGATCTCCGGGAAGGTCCAGGCCAGCCGCGGATCCGCCCCGGACCCAACGACGCCAGTCGGGTCGCGCTGATGGCGGACGGCTTCCTTTACCAGCCGCTGCATCTCCGGGAAGGCCCCTGCCGCAAAGGAAGAAATGAGTTAGAAGAAGAACAACAAGGAAGAAAGGCCGAATCCCGACCCGGCAAACGACAAGAAAAAGCACTTACTGGAGAAGGACTCTTCCAGGTGCTGCGCCTCAAGCAACATACCACGCCTCTCCCGTTCGATGGCGCGATCACGCTCCTTGAGCGCCTTCTCCAGATCAGCCGCCTTGCCAAGGTCCGCCTTTATCTCGGCGTCCTTGTCTTCGGCCGCCTCGCAGCGACGGGCCTCGTCCTGACGGGCCCCCTCAGCCGCGGTGACCTGCCCCCGCAGGCGATCCACCTCGGCCTGGAGTCGGCCCTTGTCGTCGGCCAACTGGTCGCGCTGCTGGTCCGCCTCCACCAGGGCCTGCTGAGCCTCTGCCACCTTGGCGGCTTCCGCCTTAAGGTGCTCCGCCTCAGCCTCGAGGCGGCTCTTGTGACCCGCTAGCTGCTCATGCAGCCGGTTGGCCTCGTCAAGAGACCTCCGAGCCGTGGCCGCCTCCGCCCTCGCCTGCGCCGCCTCGACGCTAAGACGGCTGGTCTCAGCAATGAGTCGGTCTAGTAATGACCGGCCCAGAGCAGACGAGTCCGCCAGGACAGCACCTCGGCTGCGAAAAAGAAGGACTCGGCAGAAGAAAAAAGCAAGACTTAAGATTTGGCCCAACTGTTACACAGTTGGCCTGAATCTCGGGGGCTACACCCAGTGGGTGCGCTAGCGCGCCCCCACTAGAAAAGAGCACAAGAATACCTGCGGCGACGCGGAGATCCTCCTCCTTGGCGGCAAGCTGCTCTATGAGATCCCGGTGCTTGGCCAGGAGACGATTGTAGGCGGCGACCCGGAAGGCGTCGAGATGCTAAAGAAAGCAGAAATCAGAACAAGGCCAATACTCTAAAGATTCGACCCAACTACTACGCAATTGGCCCGAACCTCGGGGGCTACACCCAGTGGGTGCGCTGGCGCGCCCCCACAAAGAAGAAATTACAAGAAGACTTACCAGAACGGCGCACTCCAGGTCGCGCGTCCGCTCCACCTCGGCCTGGGCGAAGGCCTCGAGCCATTCCGTCCAGCCTCGCAGGCGGCGACTAACGGCGTCCAGCGATGCCTCCTCCTAGTTCTAAGGCCCGAAGACAACGGCACCCCCGCTCCGCGCCGGCTGCGGCACGGTAGCTCGGCGCCCTCCCTGTCGGGGCACCAAGGCGTACTCCCCGCTAGCCGCTCGCGACGCGGCCAGCACCTTCTCCGATGCCCCTCCCGGCGCCAACGACGACCCGGACGCCGGGGCGCCCTGCGTCGCCGTCTCTGGCCTAGCTGCCGAGGTGGCCTCCGGCACCGCCGCTCGCGGTGCCTCCTCCAAAACCGGCGGCGCCTCCGACACCGCCGTCTGCAGCGTCTCTTCCAAAATGACGCCGCCTCCACCACCATCAGTCCCTGCTCGCTTGACCACGTCGGCCTGCGGCGGGGTGTCATCCGCCACCTCCACGACCTTCCGGTTAGGGATCACCACCTCAGCCCGGCCTCCACGGCCGCGCTCCCTCATCGATGACGGCTCAAAGACCGTCGCCGCCACCACCGTGCCCTCCGGCATCTCATGCCAGGCCGGCTCCGCGCCGTCTCGCGCCCATGCCACTGTCGTGTCGGTCCAACCACGGACCAATGCCGCCTCCAGCTCCGCCTCGGCCCGGTTCCTGTCCCGCCAGGCCAAGGCTTCGGCGTCGTTCGGATCCAGGCCGAGGTTTGAGTCGGCCCGTCCCTCCACCTCGGCCTGGTCGGCGAGGTCGGACCAGCTCCTGCGGAACGCGGCCCCTTTGGTGGCCGCGGCTTCCGCCGCTGCCCTCGCCAGCGCGATTGGCGACCTGAAGAAGAAGGCAGAATGAGCAGAAAAGAAACAAGACTAGCTCAAGAAAAAAATTTGAGCGCAAATGAGAGATGAAGCTTACCCCGCCAAGACTGGGACCGGGGTTGGCCTCCCGTCCCCGCCGCCACGCTTCCTCTTGGCCGCCTCCCAGCCCCGGCCGGGTTCGCCGTGCGCTTCGGGGCCTGGGGTCGCGGCGCGACGCTGTCTTTACCATGCGGGCGGCTCGGTGGCGCCCCATGCGAGGACCCGGCTCCGCCCGCGTCGCCGCCTCCCCCGCCCAACGCTACTACACCGACAACTAGCGTCGGCACCGACCGTTCCGTTCCTCGGTCAACAATTCAAGACACATGAAGAAAAACACAAGACTTACCCGCGTGACGCCCAGTGCCGGCGTCGGACTCGGCCTCCTCCTCCCCACCATGAGCCGCGGGCTCCTCTGGCGTCACCAGCGCCACCTGTGACGAGGCCCGGGCGTAAGGATGCCGAATCACGTTCAGAAGTACCCCACGCGTTGTGTCGGGATGGATGAGAAGGTGCGCGGCAGCAAAGTAAGAAGATCGGACACTCACCTGCGGCGCTGGGTTCGACTGGCTGTGCGGCGCCTTGCTGAACCACCGGTCCTCCCCAAGGTTGGCCTTGGAGATGTCATTCACGCGGCGCGTGATCTGCTCCACGAACAGCCGCGTGGACCCCATGCGGTTGGGGTCTTGAAGTCCGACCATTTCGCCGATGAGGCAGGAGCGCCCCTGAAGCGGAAGGACCCGGCGCATGACGAACACGGCGAAGCGGTCGGTGCCGGTGAGCCCCTCCTGCGTCCTCATCACCGTCACCTGCTCGCAGAGATTGACGATCTCCTGCGACGGGCGCCTGGGCGAGTAGCCCCAGTTCATCTTCGCCCGCGGCGGTGCAATGGCGAAGGCCGGAAGGTTGATGTGATCTGCACCAAGGTTGCGAACGTAGAAGAAGGAGTTCTGCCACTTCTAGGCAGAATCCTCCAGCGGGATTTTGGGGAAATCCGCCCCCGACCGCTTCGAGATGACGGTAGCGCCGCAATTGGCGAACTCCTCGGCCGACAGGCCCTGCTGCTTTAAGGAGAGGAAGCGCGCCCAGAGGTCGATCGTAGGCTCAACCCCTAGTTACCCCTCGCAGAGGGTGACGAAGCCGGAGAGCTGGACGATGGCGCCGGCGACAAGATGATGCGGCTGGAGCTCGAAGAACTCCAGGAACGCACGGAAGAAGGTGCTCGCGGCAGCCCAAACCCGCGCTCGAAGTGCGTGAGGAAGACCACGCGCTCCTGCCCCTCGGGCCGAGGCCTCTGCTCGCCGCGCGGCAGGCCGACGCTGACGTCCCTCTCCCGCGGCAGGCGCCGCATCGCCCAGAGTTGGGTGATGTCCTCGGAGGTAACATTCGAACCCATCCAGGAGCCCGATGGCAGCGACATGATCAAAGGAAGAAGAAGGAAGATGGACAGTGAAGGAGTTTTGCTCGGAGCAGCGGGCGCCGCTGTGCGTCAGTTGCAAAGAGCGGAGCAAGAGCAAAGGGACAGGAGGGCACGAGCGTGTATAATGTCCGCCCCCTGCCCCCCGATTTATAACCCTCGGTTTGAACGTGGCAAAGTGGGGAAGTGGGATCGTCTGCACGCGCCCGTTCTACTACCCCGCAATAAGTGCGCACGTACACGCGTAGTAACTGCCCGGGGAAGAGCAACCAGCCCCCGGAAGCCGCAATAAATCCACGCGCCTGGGCCGAGGGCGCGCGATGGTGGGCCCCAGCCCGCCGCCCAGTCCCGTCACGCGCATGGCCTGTCAGGCCCCTCCGACTTCCGGGCACCATGTGGCGCCCGCGCAAAGCCCGAGGGATTGCCCCAAGATTCGGCGGACTTCTTGGTCCCCGCCACGGCCGGGATGCCACGGTCCGGTTTCCGAGAAAACCGTCACACAGTGGGTGTTGCCGGACCCGGCGCTCGCAGAATCCACCTTGCTTAAGTGGGAAACTGCGAAGGCCCACTCATCCGAAGACGGCGGACCTTCACAGCTTCGGGGACTACTGTCGGGGGGATGGACCCCGGACGGGCAACGGAACCCGGATCCTCTTCAAAAAACAATGGGGTTGGCACAACCCCACAATACCGGCACACGCTTGGCCGGGTCGCTCGACCCGGCCAAGCCCCGCAAGCCGGCCAAACTAGCCGACCCGGCAAGACACGTCGACTCGGCCCCAACAACTAGCGCAAGACAGCCGAACCCGACACGACTGAAGCCTCCTCAACAACCCAGCGCCGCCCGTGGCGTGCTACGCAATCCAGCCGCGGGTTAACTCCCGTCCCATCCAGGCCGTATGATGGGGACGAGACTTTAATCAACGGTCACCGAGGCAACAATGCCCCGCCCATGCCTCTGGTCAATAGGAACGTGGCAACAGTGCCCCTCACCTACCCACTGACCAGGGCCGGCGTGGCTACAGTGCCGCCGCCTTCACCGCTGACGACAGCAAGCGGCAGCCTGGCAGAGAGCACTATACGCAACTCGACTCGGCCACGCCCTGACGATCGACAAGACGGCGCACAGTCCTCCTAGGCATGCGGGTCCCGCACCTAGGGGAACCCGGCGAACCACGAGCCCTCAGCGGGACCTAGCCCGGGTCCCCGGACACCAACAATACGGACCCACCGACTTGTAACATTACCATTGTACCCCCGGGGGGTTGGACTATAAACCCCCTAGGAGCCCACGATCAGAGGCGAGCGAGAAAGCAAGCAGAAGACACATACGAGAGAAAAGCAAGTAAGCATAGGACTAGCCACAAAACAGCAACACCGGAGAGAAGGAGCAGCCCAAGCCTTGGCCAGCTTCCTTCCTCCTCCATACAGCTCCAGGAGCAACATTGTACTATCGATCATCCAACTACACTCGGCAGGACTAGGGGTATTATCTCTCCGGAGAGCCCCGAACCTGGGTATGTCCGGCGTCCCGCGCCTGCTCATGCCAACCTCGCCTCTGGAGCCCACCAGCGCCCTCGAGCCTCCTCCTCTCTTTAGCCATCCCTTGGCATCTGTCGTGCGCCCACCACGACAGTAGTATTATCTGTGTGAAAGTGCGACAAATGTGCTCATCATGTGTGTCCTGAGAATAATAATTCTAATTATTGTGCATGTTGATCCTGTGGCACTGATAGAACGAGCCAATGCATTGCTTGTTTTCAGAATAAATTTCAATTAAAGTTAATTAAATTTAAGTAAAGTGACCACTAACACTTGTTATTACAGTACCAATACAGACCCGCTCGTGAACCGACGTGTGGCCGGAATAGGTTTCTTAGTGGAGGCGTTTGAATGCGCTGAGGGTGCATGTTCTGTCGGGCGTGCAGCGGGCGAGGGAGGGGTAGTAGCTGTTGTCACCTGTACACACTCAGTTTACTGTTGAATCCAGTTCCCCAAGAGCTGAAAAATGAACTGTTGCCGCCTACCCACTCGTTCACTTGAAGAGACTCCAATGGTGATCCGAGGGGTGAGCCTGCTGGATATGGACTTCAGCAAGGAGTTCACCTTTGAGTTCGCTATTCAGTCCCATGGCTACATCAAGTTGAATGTGATGTACACCAACGATCCGGACTCGGCGAAGCTCTGCCTCACCGAGTTCAAGCAGTACCTACAGGATGACAAAGCACAAGGTTGCATGACTAGACCTTGTGCCCATCCATTCGTCTCCTGACAGGGACCAGCGGATCGCCGTCGCCCAGGTATGCGTGCGGGACGAGGTTCTCGTCTACCTCTGTTGTATGGTCATCAGAGGTTCTGGAGCATTCACCCATTTCATCGGCAGCGCCGACTGCACCTTCGCTACGGTGGAGAGAAGGAAGGACGCGACGATTCGACCATCTGGTGCAACAAGCTTGTCGACATCCAGAAGCAATACAAGATCATCGTCAACGGGCAGGAGAAGGACTCCATGGTTGACCCCGCCGAGACCATCATCGACCCCTACTATGCCAACATGAAAGAAGACAACGATACCAAGGACCTGAACACGTGGGAGGTACCTCTGAATCTAGCCTACATAACCTACGCGACCAAGGATGCATACGCATGGTATGACATGTACACGCGGATCTTGGACATGAGTGCGTGTCTGCTTCCCGTAACCAACGAGTACACGGACAGCCGCATCGTCATGATCGAGGGTGCCAGGAAGGTCTAGATGTTGTACTTTATCTGTTTAAGCACCTTTATCATCTGAGTGTTTCATGCATTAGCCTATGTGTCGTAATTATCTGTTTTGTCCAAAATATTTCTTCTAAAAACCCATTAACCTGTTTGTTTTTAGTAGCTATTTGCTTATGTATGTAACTAGTTCACTCGGTTGCTGTGCTTTAAATCTCCTTCCTCCCAACATATTCCCGTTCTCAGGTGGACCCAGCAGGTCTCGTACACAAACATATGGGACCAACCACCTATCCATTTGTATTTCTTTTTTTTTGTTCAATCTTTCGTCCTCTTCCTATACAGTGGCTGGCGGCGCTGCCGCGCACGCCTCGGTGACCCATCATAGCCTATGGCATTGGCCAGGCCACCCATCTACTCCCACACATTGTCCAGCGGCGGCAGCTCCACCGGTCCACCCTGCACCGAACAAGTCAACCCTCGTACTCCCCTCCGCCTGCGTCTTCCCCCGCTCTGGTTCGTTCGGTCCGAGGTCTCGACGTCGTCCTCCACCTTGGTGCTCTCGCCACGGCTCTGCCGTCTGTCTTTCCCAACATAGTCAGCAAAACAAGAGGAATCGAGAGACGACTGTTCATCGAGAGGCTGATAGTCCCGGGCCCACCATGTCCATGGCCTAGGTTTTGTTGTTTAACATGGGCAGCCCATAACATGTTTTAACTTTTTTTGGATCCAGTAGGTATCAAGCGGTCTGTGGGTCTCCCAGCCTAGCTTGTCTATAACATAGGCAGTCCAAGTTATATTTGTTTTTTCAAGACGACGCACAACTCAGATCTATTTTTATATAAAAAAGCAAAATTAAACCTATGTTTTCCCTTCTATAATAGTATATATATATATATATTATTTTATTTTATTACACACACACACACACACACATATATATATATATATATAGTGTTACTATTCATCACCCAGGGTGCAGAATAAGTTATTCTTCACCCGAGGTAATCTTACGATAATTTCATAATTAAATTATGTTTGCAATTTAAATAGTTACATTCTTATTGATTCATTACGTAAAATTTGGCATAACAAAATAAAAATATAGGTCATAAGACAAGAAAATTTGCAGTTCATGTGTATTTTACACTATGTTTTTATGTTTGTAATTTTACATAACATAAAATATTTTTACAACGATTATATATTTTCTTACGGTGTCTTTTACGTCGGAAATAAGAGAAAAGTTACGGAACGTAAAATTACGGGGCATTGATGGTAAAATAGAGGGGGTGAAGAATAACTATTCCT
>NC_041380.1:118474410-118537274 GCF_002162155.2 Triticum dicoccoides
ACAACATAAGGTTCCGTTAAACCTGTCGTTCGTCCAACCATTTTATAGACCTTCTCACTTCCTTTATTTTTCGTTTTCATTAATTCTATATCTGAATTTTCTCCCACTTTCTTTTTCGATGTAATCTGAGTTTTCTCCCAGTACTTTTCCCTATAACCAACTCAACTGTCCCATGTCTAGCCTAAAAAATAATAATACCTCATATCCTATTAACTCATCAAATTAAAATGATATTTTATTTCATATATCAAAAGTTCTTACAAAATAAAAATAATAATTGTTTTTATATAACTTGACAAGTTAACTGCTAGTGATTGCATACATAAGCTTGCAAAGATTTTACTGGCCAATGCAGTAATAGACGTGCAATCATGTGTTTATGTTTTTATAACATTTTTCCGTCCAACCCAACATGGTATTTTCACCCAGCTCAACAAGTCTGCGGATTTCGAGAAAAATGCAAATGGGCTTTAAATCTATCTATCTATTATATAATTAAAATAGAAGACAAATAAGACACCACATTAATCCACATAGACTTATATTATTACCACCGTTTGATCAGAGTAACAATGGCTCGGATTTAAAGATTTTATGTAACATGTAAATATGTACGTGTCGGCAAATTGAACTGTCACATCTTTATGCGTACCGGTTCAGAAACAATGCTTTCGGCAAAAAAAACACAACACGCGGATTGAAAAAAGTAGAAGTTACGTGTCAACAATTGTCACATATAATGCCTAATTAGAACTTGGAAGGACACGTACCTAACTCGGTAAGCCAAGAGCACGTAAACACATACACATGCAAAGGAGTGCATACGGACACGGTCACCATTAAAATACACGGCTGGCCGCTTCCATCATCATGTTGTCACATATGTCCTTTAATTGGAAATATAAACATACAAGGACTCCATAAAGACAACGGCAAGAACCCATCCATAAAAATACAGCCTGCCGCAGCCATCAGCCAGCACACGCGCACCATGGAAATCCCCAGCAACTCGCGACTCAGCACCATACCAAGAAAACTGAAGCCATTCAGCTCTACGATGCCATGACTTGACTATGCCACCACCAAGAAAATTGAAGCCAACAGACTCTAACGCAAGATGTTCAGACTCGGCGCACAACAAATATCGAAGCCAGCCCAAATTATGAAATGTTATGCAACTCGATTTCTATAGAAGTTACACCCAGCCATCTGAGTTTCCTTCTCACCTGAATCAACAAGGTTAGTAATTATTATTACTATGAACTCACTTTTTCAGCTAAAATCTTCATATTTATGTTATCAATTGACAACTACTTTTTTAATCCTTTTGAAGTGAAAATGCTAGGGAATACAAGAAGCTGAGAGACTTCAACAAGAGACCAAAACTGGGATGTTTAAGTGAAAGTAACAAGAACATGGATACAATCAATCCTACAACCGATGAACTTATGAGCCTTGATGTGGTCTTGATGGATGTACAGGTTTATGCTATACATATTTAATTGCAGACTATTCTATTGTTTCAAAAACAATCGATGAGTGAGTCTTGATGTGATCTTGACAGATGAGCAGGTTTGTTCTATACAATTTGAAATGTGGACTATTTTATTGTATCAAACAACAGTTGACAAGTATATAGTTTAGTTATTTTGATAGAGGACCAAACAACTCATGCTACCATACGTAAAAATTAGATGGATACTTATAAATCAAAGGATAACTAAGAAATATATTTATTCATTTAGCAATAGATTGTGGGAGGCACAAAATATGGCCCGCTGACAATGATATTAGAAAAAGTTTGCATACAATACACAGAGAAAGGAGGTGAAAGGATAATCAGAAATTTTTCATAACTACTACTTTGAGTTTGCTAGCAAGGACATACCACAACAAGCATATAAGAAGATAAATAATGCTCAGGTATGTCATAGTTGTAAATCAGATTTTGGGCTAATCCATCACTCTACCTATGTGTCAATTAATCACCAATTTGACAGATGTAGGATTATTGAAAGTTTTTCAGAATTTAATTACTACTTTGAGTCTGATACCAAGGTCATACTACAACAAGAAGCATATGAAGGTAAGCAATGCTCAGGTATGTTACAGTTATAAATCAGATTTTTGTTTAATCAATCATTATAACTATGAGGTAATTAATCACCAAATTGAAAGATGTCATGGGACTACTTACCCAGATGAAGCATATGGAACAAAAAAACAACAAAGAACCCCAAACCGTCATATATCCGTGATATTTATTTTCCAATACCAGAGTAAGTGCAGAGTGTATACCAATGTCTTAAGTTTTAACTTCCTCCATTGCGGTCGGCATTAAATTTTCAGGCTTAACATCTTGGGATGAAACCAAAGTTACGATATCGGAATGTTTGCTTATTATTTGGATGAATATGTACTCCAAAACCAAACCGTCCTTACAGTGACCTAAACAATGGTGCAAAAATGCAATTGTAAGTCCAATAATTTCGAAATCTCATCTTTTAATTACAAAACAAAAATATGTAATAGATTAATTGTTGATGGGTTTGTGCGTAAAGTCAACATGTGCGAAGAATACATAGGGATCGAGATATATCCAAAATTCAAGATCTTCTTCACAAGTATGAAACACTATCTATTCTGGTCTACTAATAACACATGGAAGAAAAAGTAAAAAAAATACAACGTTTAGCAATGAAGACTCAGATGCGCGATGTCTGTCATCTAATGGCGAGGTTAAATTATCTTTAGATTCAAGCTCAACAATAGTATTCTTATTTTTGGCAAGCAAAACTAGGCAGTAAAAAGAAGATTTATGCCTCGCTAGAGATGTTGTACTTGAATAATAAAGCTGAGGAGGTAAAGGTGCATTTAATTCATCAAAATAATTAACTAAGTGCTATCTTTTCTGTTCTTACTCACTGACTTATCTTGCAGTATGCCAAACAGTTGATAGATGACGAAGTGGACACCGTGTTGGAACAAGAAACGAAGAAGCAAGACATGCGAGCTAAAAGGGAGATTAATGTTTCCACCATACACACTTTTAGATTTTTAAGCATGTATTATTCTTAAATGCATTTCATTTTGCAGTCACAGAATAATGATGACCGACAAAGGAAAAGGTTATGTGTACTGGTGCCTAAGAAAAAAGAACCACACGATATTAATGGGACTATGCTGAACAAAGATAGGCATTGAGACAAAATATCATCATCATATGGACTCCTCAATGACTATGATAAACGAAGATGTATTGCATTATTAGGTGTCGTGGAGGATGGACGCACCGAGACAAGTGTTGTAGAAAGAAAGCAAAAATACCTGCGAGAACAAAAAACTGGTGCATGCAAAAGTAAAAGGTAATTACAACTCTTGAAGATGAAGACTCTGATATTTGCCTATGGAAAATGGAAGGCCTAAGTGAACAAGGAATTTATCCAAAAGATCGATTGATTAGTAGCTTACGAATAGTAAAGGCAGACTATTTATTTACGTAGATATAGTATGAGTACTTGGCAGCTACCAAGATAAGAAGAATCTTATCATATGATAAGAGTGTGATGCAAACTGTAATTCTTTTCAAATACATTCATACATGCACTTTTGTTGGTCTTTTACAGGTAAAGGTGTTTTCTTCAAAAAATAAAGTATCATGTTTACAATTCTCTAACTATAAATCTTACACAGGAATTGATGGACGATGGGGTGGGCACCGTGTTAAAACATGGAATGAACAAGCAGCACATGCTTGATAAAAAGGTGGTTTATTTATTCACAGTACACACTTCTAAATTTTTAGACTTTTGTCTAATTTTGAAAATTCATATTTATTTTCAGCCAAAAAATAATAAAGTTTTAGCTACCAAATTATCATGTGAACTGGTAGCTTATGGCCTTTTCAATTTAAGAAGTCCATGAGAAAATCTTCAATAGCATAACCATCTCCTAAAATACAAGATTAATATAATATCCTAGAAGGAAGCACATAAGATAATCTGCATTAGAAAGGACACAATGAAGTACAACACTTACATTGGTACAAATCCAAAAACATGAGCAACTAAAAAGGTTGCAAATAGCTATTTCTCCCCCAATATGCTTATACGGATATACTCCGATACATACTTCTCATGGACCATGGCCGGTGTGTCTCCTCTGCTCAGATCCATCACAATCAGCCTCCCTCCAGCAACCATTTTTTTGTTCTCAATGCCGCCAAGACATGGATGGCCTGCTACCAACGACCTAACACCCAACTCAAAGAGTTCGACCCTGCTTCTTGGTCCACCCCGGATCTCCATGATTAGGGCTTGCATCCTATGTTCGCAAACAGAAATTAGAGGAAAAGAACCAACGATTAGAGCTAGGTAGCCTGTGAATTACTTCTGTGAAGGTCAGCAACGACATCTTCCATCCCCGGCTGCGAATCGGAGGCGGTGGTGCGGTGGCGCATCTGGATGTGTAGCCTGGTGGGGATGGACTTTTTGTCCTTTTTCGAGCAAAGCCAACAGGGGACTTTTTTTTACTGAAGCCTGGAGGGAGGGGTAACATGTACGTCTGTTTTCTCTGAGATAAAAATAAAAAGTACAGAGTGGTAGCATTATTACTGACTCAAATGGACCCACATCACAACCACTAGGTCTATAGCATCCCGTTATAATTGATACACGGGCTACACAAGTAGTAGTAAAAATGATGGGTGGGTATAAAATAAAATAACAGTAATTATCACAATGCAAAAATAATAGATATGAAGA
This sequence comes from Triticum dicoccoides, assembly GCF_002162155.2. NCBI lineage: Eukaryota > Viridiplantae > Streptophyta > Magnoliopsida > Poales > Poaceae > Triticum > Triticum dicoccoides. The sequence continues at coordinate 118,479,174 of NC_041380.1, forward strand.
TATATAAGCAAGTTTTTTTAACACAATACAGGCGCAAACACTCATATATATACGCGCATACACTCACTCCTACGAACACATACGCACACCCTATCAAGTTTTTTAACATAATACAGACGCAAACACTCATATATACACGCATACACTCATCACTATAAACACACACGCACACCCTACTCCTATGAGCACCGTATAAGAAGCTAAAAGGTATAATAGGTAGTGCTCAATAAACACCCAAGCAACATTCATACTAATCTTTACAAAATATAATTGGAGACATTTTTTACTAAACCACTTTTTATTTAAAATTTTAGCCATGCAAATGTGCGCATACACATGCTAAGGTAATGATGTTTTCTTTTAAAAACAAAGTATCATGTTTACAGTTCTCTAACTATAAATCTTACACAGGAATTGATGGACGATGAGGTGGGCATCGTGTTAAAACATGGAATGAACAAGCAACACATGCTTGATAAAAAGGTGGTTTATTTATTCACAGCACACACTTCTATATTTTTAGACTTTTGTCTAATTTTGGAAATTCATATTTATTTTGCAGCCAAAAAATAATAAAGTTTCAGCTACCAAATTATCATGTGAATTGGTTCCTGTTAAAGAGAAACTAGACGATAGTAATTATATTGTAAGACTGAATTTATAGCCTATGTCGTTAGTCCAGAAAACCATCAAAGGATAAAATAGATGAAAAAGTGAAGAGTAGATGGAGTTACAAAGAACCATATACAAAGCTAAAAGAAATTGCATACAAGGTAATGAATAAATCTATCAAAATCTAGTCGCGCAAATGTGCGAGTGCACCCGCTAGTTCGATCATAATATATAAACGGGCTGCATAGATGCTACATCACTGTTTCACCCAGCCCACCAAATGGACTGGCTGGCATGTGGGCCAGTAGGTCGAAGCCTATGCACTTTCACAAAAAATAAAAATACAAAGGTCAAAGCCTAAGCAAGGCGTTGGATTTACATCCAACGGCCGGCATTCTTCTTCAATCTCTCGTCTTCTTCGCCCAGCGTTGCCGGGACCGCTAGCTCCAGCCTTCGGCATCCAGTGGCGCTGTTTTGCGCGCCTTGCAGCGAAACACTACCCGGACGATGGCCAGGCCATCCCTCCACTCCTCTGCATCTCATATTATTCTCTGCCGAGTGTAGGCCCACCCCGCACCCGAACTAGTCAAGTTTCCCACTCCTCTCCGTCAGCGACTCCACTGCCGCATCTTCCCCATCTCCGGGGCGTTCCAGTCTGGGGCCTCGCCATCGCCCACCGGCTTGGTGCGGGGTGTGGTCAACATGGTCAACAAACGAGAGTCATCGAAAGATGACTGTACATGGAGAGTCTGATAGTGGGGACTGATGACTGTACCGGCTTGAATGGACGAAGTACTCTCCTTCACCTCCGTTAAGCGAATTTTGCCAATGGACAAATCTTGGATTGCTTTCAATGGATCTTTGTCTCCTACATCAATTGGCAATTGCTCTACTTGCGAGCCGTTAGATTCATCAAACTTCACATCTACCTTCTCTTCAACCTTTCGTGTGAAATTGTTTTAGACATGGTAAGTGTGAGAGTTTGAACCATAACCGAGTAGGAAACCTTCATGAGATTTAGGAGAAAATTTTGAACGATGATGCTTATGAAGAATGTAGCACTTTGAGCCAAATACTCGAAAGTACCCAACTTGGGGTTTGTTACCGGTGAGTAGTGATGTCTGCTAGACTACGTCGGTATTTCCCCAAAGAGGAAGGGATGATGTAGCACATCGACGATAGGTATTTTCCTCGGTGATGAGACCACGGTTATCAAATCGGTAGGAGAACCAAGCAACACTACGTAAACAACACCTGCACACAAATAACAAATACTCGCAACCAGACGTATTAAAGGGGTTGTCAATCCCTTTCGGGTAACGACGACGGAAATTGGCAAACGGCTGTGATAAAAATATGATAGATGGGATAAATAGATCTCAATAAATTGTAGCAAGATATTTTTGTATTTTTGGTTTAATAGATCTGAAAATAAAAGCAAAGGCAAATAGATCTCAAAGGCAAATATATTAAACAAGAGACTCGGGGGCCGTAGATTTCACTAGTGGCTTCTCTCAAGAAAAATAGCAAATGGTGGGTAAACAAATGACTGTTGGGCAAATGATAGAACTTCAAATAATCATGATGATATCCAGGCAATGATCATTATATAGGCATCACGTCCAAGATTAGTAGACCGACTCCTGCCTGCATCTACTACTATTACTCCACACATCGACCGCTATCCAGCATGCATCTAGTGTATCAAGTTCATGGAGAAATGGAGTAATGTAATAAGAACGATGACATGATGTAGACAAGATCTATTTATGTAGAAATAGACCCCATCTTGTTATCGTTAATGGCAACAATACATACGTGTCGGTTCCCCTTCTGTCACTGGGATCAAGCACCATAAGATCGAACCCATCACAAAGCACCTCTTCCCATTGCAAGATAAATAGATCGAGTTGGCCAAACAAAACCCAAATATCAGAGAAGAAATACGAGGCTATTAGCAATCATGCATATAAGAGATCAAAGAAACTCAAATAACTTTCATGGACAAAAAGATAGATCTGATCATAAACTCAAAGTTCATCCAATCCCAACAATCACACCGCAAAAAGAGTTACATCATATGGATCTCCAAGAGACCATTGTATTGAGAATCAAACGAGAGGAGGAACCATCTAGCTACTAACTACGGACCCGAAGGTCTACAAGAGACTACTCACGCATCATCGGAGAGGCACCAATGGAAGTGGTGAACCCCTCCGTGATGGTGTCTAGATTGGATCTAGTGGTTCTGGACTCTGCGGCGGTTGGAATTGATTTTCATCGATTCCCCTAGGGTTTCTGGAATATTGGAGTATTTATAGAGCAAAGAGTCGATTTAGGGGGCACCCAAGGTGGGCACAACCCACCAGGGCGCGCCTGGGCCTCCATGCGCGTCCTGGTGGGTTGTGCTCCCCTCGGAGCACTCCCAGGCGCTTCTCCGGCCCACTGGATGTCTTCTAGTCGAAAAAATCCACAAAAAGTTTCGCTGCGTTTGGACTCCGTTTGGTATTGATTTCCTGCGATGTAAAAAACATGCAGAGAACAACAGCTGGCACTTGGCACTATGTGTCAGGACCCCGACTCAATGCCACATAGATCTAGCATGTAACACTTCATATCACTTTGCGGCCTCACGCACGGTATTCCCACGGGTGTCGCCTTACCTTTACCCGGGACCGTTTGCGCCTTTTGGCACACGTATATGACAGTGTCGCTAGCATCCATATGATAAGGAGCCCGGGCTGACATGGCTAGTCGTAAACCCAAAGTGGCACAAACTTACAGGGACAGGCATCCATGACCCAGCATCGAACGTGTCGGTCATCAGCGAGTGAATCCAGGCTGTAGCACTGGGCTAGCAGGACTCCGGTGAGCCGGGCTGTAGCGGGCTAACAGGACTCCGGTATTCATCGCGTGACATTTCCCCGAAGGGACAGACACAGGAACGAAGAAGGACACATGCCGGCCAGCCTAAGTGTTCCGGAGCAGTAGCAAGCTACCATGGCTCGGTGGAAACACTAGGAGACATTTCCCGGTAAGAGAGGCTACTAAAGATAAACAACTAGATGGTCAGATCCCACACATACCAAGCATTTCAATAGCATACACACAATATGCTCGATATGTGCAGATACAACATGGCATCACAACATGACTCTACGACTCAAGTAATTTATTCAATAGGCTCCGAGGCGCGAGGCATTACAAACATGGGTCTCATGACCCAACAATCAGAGCATACAAGTCAAAGCACAAGCGGAAGCTATCATGTCTGAGTACAGACATCTATAAATGAAAAAAAGGCTGAGAAGCCTGACTATCGATCAGATCCTGCCGAGGGCACAAGATCGTAGCTGAGGTATCAAGCTAAACGTCGAAGTCCACGTGGAACTACTAGTGAGACTGAAGTCTCTCTGCAAAAACATAAAATAGGCAAACGTGAGTACAAATGTACCCAGCAAGACTTACATCAGAACTAACTACATATGCATCATTTTCAACAAAGGGGATGGTGGGGTTTAACTGCAGCAAGCCAGCTTTGACTCGGTGGCTATCCTAAACTACGACTGCAAGCGACTCTTTTGAGGTGGCGCACACGAGTCCACATATTCACCATATCAATACACCACTATGGATCCGCTCCCGTCTCCCTACGAGAACGCCATCCATAGCACTCACGCTTATCTTGCGCATTTTAAAGTATCCACTTTCACTTGTCTATGAACTGATATAAGCAACCCAGAAGTCCTTTTCCGCGGACACGGCTATTCGAATAGATGATATTAACCCTGCAGGGGTGTACTTCTTCATACATGTTTCCACCACTTAGCGTCTGCACACGACATGTGCTCGGCAGACTTCAAGCGAAAGCCGACGTGGGTGTAGACCACGACCTACCTAAACACTCAAGTCTCTAATCCAGGTTTATCGCCTATTCGGGTTCCATCCATGAGGAGATCCGGCCGGAGTTTCGCTCACAGCCCCAAACGATGTGAACAGGGTTCCGTGACACCAAACGGGCGCCCGGTATACCCGGCCACGTGCCTACCGCATCACAGCCCACCCCTACGGTCAGCGCTGTCCACGGCCTCCAGCATACTACAAACACCAGAAACTACTTGCAACTCCTGGACAGAGGACAAGGGTGAATAAGAAGTCGAGCGGGGTCATATTTCAGGGCCCAATGTATGGTAGTAGCTGAATCATGGATCACAAACACAGAACTCAGTTCCTGAGGACGGCTGCAATGAGACAACCCACCATGTACTCCTACATGGCCTCTCACCGCTACCTTTACCAAATCGTGTTCACACACTTAGCTCACACACAGTAGGACATGTTCACACGCCTCTGATTCATCCCCGATGAATCAGACCTGACTCAACTCTAAGCAGTAGCAGGCATGACAAACAAGCATGAATGAGTAAGCACAACAGGGCTCAAACAATTCCTACTCATACTAGTGGGTTTCATCTATTTACTGTGGAATGACAGGTCATGCAAAGGATAAAGGGGTTCAGCTACCGCAGCAAGTAACAGATGAATCGTTGTTGTCCTAATGCAGTAAAAGAGAGCAGGAGCGAGAGAGTAGGATTGTATCGGAATGAACAAGGGGGTTTTGCTTGCCTGGCACTTCTGAAGATAACATTGAGTCTTCATCAGTGTCAACGATCACATCATCGGTATCATGTCTATCGAGAGGGGACAAATACCGGCAACATAGAAGGGAACACAATCAATGCAATGCACAATATGATGCATGATCATGACATGGCAAAATGAATGTGTTTTGAGCTAATGCAACTAGCAACAGATTAAATGAAGTTGGTTTGAATACAAGATTCAAATTTAAACTCCATATGTGATTATTCAAATGCCATTTAATTGATTTGTGCTAAACAGCAGCTATAAGTTGTTCTAACATGCATGAAAATGGTACAGATGGATTCCTTGAATTTTTCTGATAATTTTTCATATATAAATTATTTAATTTGGAGTTACGGTTAATTTTCTATGATTTTTAGAAGTTTTAGGCATTTTCTGAAATTTCAGAATTAAATTAAATCCAGAAAATGGTTTATTGCGTCAGCGTGACGTCACATAGGCGTCAGCAGGGCTGACCAGGTCAAACCTGACGTGTGGGGGCCACACGTCAGTGACACTGGGGGTAACCCTGGGTCAAACCCGCACTGACCAGGGTTGACTTGGCTCTAGGGCCCACTGTCAGCGGCTGGTGGGGTGGCTAATGGTGGGGATTAGCGCTAAATAAGCCGCCACGTCAGCCTCGCCGGAGTTCGGCCGGCGACGACCAAACCGCGCGGCGGTGCTTCGCCGGAATGGGCTACAGGCGGCGGAAAAGCGCGCGGAGACCACCGGGGCGTAGCCCGTCATCGTCCGCATCCAATGGAGCATGTGGGATGAGCTGGGGAGGCCGGAGCTCGCCGGAGTGGAGCCCGAGGCGGCGGCCGGAGCTCGGGTGAGGTCGGGGTTGGCGTTCGGGGGCACGGGAGGAGGGGCTGGTGGGCGCTACGGGCTCCTGGGAGCAAACCGAGTGCTATGACGCGCCCAGGCACGAGCTACGGCGTCTGTAGCCACGACGGCGGCATGGCCGGCGGCGGTGAGCTTTCGGGCTCGTGGGGAACGACGCTACAGCACGGGGGCGAGCATAAGTGCTTAGGGGATAAGGTAAGTGGCTCACGGCGAGTCAGACGGTGCAGACGGCGGGGCCGGGGAGGCTCTGGACGCGCCGAATCGGTGGGGTCGATCTCCGGGCACCGGAGATGAAGACGACGATGCTCCGGTCGACTGCGGCCTCCTCTGGTCGCGTGCGTTGCGTGGGTAGCTTCACGGGGTCAGGGCGGAGCTCAGGGATGCATAGTGGGAGCGAGGGGGTGGCTGTGGCCCCGGTAACGGCGTCGGCGGCGATGGGCTCCGCTCGGGCGCGTGCAGGGAGGGAAGCAGAGGAGGGAACGGGGTCCAGGGAAAGAGAGGGGAGGTGCAGGGGGCGAGGGGAAGTGCGTGGCGTCACCAGAGGCTCGGGGAGGAAGCAGGAGGTGGCCAGAGCAGGGTGGAGGTGGCGCGCACGGCGGCGTCGCGGTGTCCGCGTCCTTCTGGCGAGGAGGAAGACGACAGGGGAGTAGCGGTGGCGGGCTGGGCCGTGCTGCTGGGCCAGGTGGGCTACCAGGTGAGCGCCAGGTAAGGTTTCTCTCCTCTCTTTTATTTCTATTTTAGTTACTGTTTTCTATTTTCTGTAATTGTGTTTGGATTTATTAAAAATGCCAGAGCATTTCCAAAAATCATGCAACTGACTGTGGCCACTGTTTGGAATATTTCCAACAGTAAACATTTCAGTTTGTGATTATTTGAGCATTTAAAATATTATTAGCAATTAAATGCCCAAATGCAAATACTATATAATTTAATTCAAAAATCCAGGAATAGCCTATAAATATGTTCATCATTTTTGGAAGAGGTTTTCACCTTTAACAGAAATTATGAACATTTCCAAAGGGCATTCTGGGTTATTGAAAATATTTTTATTGAACCTAGTTAAATTTCATTTGGTGCTAGGGTTTCAACAATCCCCATTTCAAATTTAAATGAAATTTAAACATGGTGCAACACTCTAATGCATGCACTAGGCATTGTCAGAACTAGGGATGTGACAACTCACCCCCACTAAACAAGAATCTCGTCTCGAGATTCAAGCGTAGGGTAAGGTGAAGGGGAACGCAACTAGTATAATCTTCACGATCCAGGTTGCACTTCAACTGAACGTTGATTTGTTCACCATCATTGTCTTGAAGTCTTGCTCTGAGAAATCCTGTCAACATGACATGGAGGGAAGAAGGAGACTCTAGAAGGGTCGATCTTCTCGAAGATCGAACAACTCAGGATTAACTCACGGAATGAGACATAGCAACATCTCTCGAGCTGAGAGATGAAGCACACCTCTAGAGAAATGGAGTGGAACATATGACGAAGGTTCACTAGGTAGACAACGATTCCACACCTAAGAAGGTGGTGAACGGTTGTCAACGTAGCGAGGAGTTGAGTTGCCATGATACCACGATGAAACATCCTGGAGGGGGGTGATTCGTAGATTATTATCTTAAGTGGCAAAAAGAATTACCTTTGATATAGAGATTGTTAAGACTCTCTATATCAGCCTAAGGCAAATCACAGCAATCGATTGGCGGGGTCGGTAGAATGGCATACTTGGACTTGGATGATGTGGATTACCTTGTTGAAGACAACGTAATGGATGATTTTGCTTATCACCGGAAATGGAAGAGACCCATGGTAGAATGGCACATTGGCGGTGCAAGCTAGGAACAAAATGCAAATGCTGGGAATGATTCTGGTAACTGGGGAAGAACCCAACAAAAGAGAGTGAATTCACTGTTGGAGTGGTTATAGCATAACCGAGGAAACTGAGAGCAAACCCAGCTAGTGCCGAGGATAACACGTAGCGCTTGTGCGTGCTCTCAAGAACTTGAGCATTTCCACAATCATCAAGGTTTTACCAACATCCGTGTCAAGGGTCCGGTAACACAACTCACTACCATGATGAATGGTGATGGAAGATGCAGATGCAAAGGAAGATAACACCTTCTCAGATTTCACCTTAGCGAAGCCAAGGAACAAAATCTGGATGATCGACCGAGAGACATTTAGCACTCCGCTTCAAATGTTCTCCTTGATGTGCTAGTATAACCCATTCATAGATATGGTTTGATATCTAAAACATCAAGTAAAAGGTCGGACTTCGGGAACACAAAAATCCATAGGGGCAACTAGGGAGTAAATCCTACGAAATCCCTATGGGGGGGGTGGCCAACTTCCTCAAACAAGATACTATAATAATAGGTCTACCGGATGGGTGTGTTGGCCACGACATCCACCTTACCGGTTATCGAGAGACCAATATTATAGTTCTTAGGGAAATGTTCCAACCATCATATCTGCCTGAGATTCAGCTCTGGTTGGTGTTAGGATATTCCAGGCTCATCGAGTCTTAGGAAGAAAAATGAAAGTTTGCAACACAAATCGACGAGATGACGTTGCGGGATTCTCGGGAGATGAACTACGATAGCAAGCTCCAAAACATGAGCTGGTTCTGCTACAAACATGTGAACACATTGTCCCAGACAAGCATGACCACGTGGTAGTCTTATAATAAAACACTACCGAGTTCAGGAGGGGGAACCATCAATGAGGGTATCGAAGTTCTTTCATAAGTCCGGATTAGCTCTTATGAAGGAACTCCTTCTCCTTGAACAAATCAATCAGTGGCTTGGTGTGCTAGGGATACATATAGATTGAAGGTTGCAAGTCTTCAAACCACAGCATTCTTCGCACGTGTGCATGACTGATTTGGAATGATTCCAAAGAAAGCAACATTGACTTTCTCGAATCCACGGCGGCAACTTGCATCAGATGCACATGAATTAAAGGAAGTCACTACCTTCATCCAAACATATGCTTCATGAGCTAGCATGAACAAATGCTTTCAAAAGTTTCCAACACTAGCTTAATGTTCAGCAAAATTATGGAGAAGACAAGGATGTTGTCAATGGGCACAACAACAATTCATCTGGGTTTCCTTTTAAAAGGAATTCCATAGTTAAGTGAACAAGTGATAGCATTGGTCAGACCCAAAAGATATAATGGTGTATGCTCGAGGGATCAACCATGAATAAGACAACATTACGAGCATCGTTGGTACTGATTTGATTTGATGATAGCCCACACTCAAATCAAAGGATTGATAAGACAATAGGTCCAGCAACTGATCACAAGGACCAATCGATGAAGATATCATCTTTCTTCAACACACACTACACAAGAATATCCCTTTGGAACGAACTAAGTCAGACAAGCTTTTATCTTCCAACTCTCCAAGTTGTTGTCTAGCTTAACCAACTAGCTCAGGGATATCTAACACCGATTCTTGGAGAGAAGGTGGTTCACAAGAAACCAACTTGATCACGAACTCAACATAGCGGTCAGGTGACAACCCGGTAACACCTCCAAGAAGATATTTGGAAAGTCACGAACCACCGGTATGTTACTAAGCTCGAGAACAATCTTGCTTTTGAGGGCAAGACGATATGATCAAATGAGTGAGGACTTGACAAGATCCTAACTCATCAATCGAAAGGTGCACCGAAATAAGGACTAGGTAGCACGATCAGTCTTAGAAGGATGATTCGAAACCAACATACTAAGAATGAAATTATTATCCTTTAACTACCAAGCAACAGAGTTGCTAGCAGTATTGATTTCACACATCACAATTCATTTGTCGGTATTCCGGTTGCATCAGCACGAGGGCCGAGGAATGAACAGTGATGGCAAGAAGTATCACTGTACCAAGAGTTCATGGGATGGTGTGCAATTCCTATAACAATCTCGATATAAAATATGTAATACTCCAAGGTAGAGCAGAACCAAAAGCTGGATTGGCATTTGATCTGCGGAATACAACTACTTTGACCCAATCCTAGATATGGAAGAGGTACTGGAGTTTGTTTCTCCTAGTCATTCTGTGATAGAATGGCTTGACGGACCACAAGAGTAATAGGCATCGATAAATGAACGCACGCATACTCTTGACTATCAATTGATAGACGAAGGTCAGTAGACAACTAAAGAGGGACAACTCAAAGGAACACACGATTTTCTGAGTTGTGGATGCATGGTTTGGCATGTCGAACGAATTCAACATTTCTTCCAGATAACCCATGCAGAGAGGTAGGACTGGCAGAGTCACGATTTATGAATGGAGATCTCCTCAAGAGTACTCTAATTGTGATCTTTTGATCCAATAAACATCTGCCATAAGCGGTTCATAGTATTTGGAAGAGGGAAATACCACGGACCTCGAGGACTATCGCAAAATTACTAATATCCTGAAGGAACTAGCAAACACTATCAACATGAAGTAAGTAGAGTGAATCTCGGGTTCAAGAACCCAGGAACAGAATACCTATTACTAAGTAGCATCACGGGATGCTTTCGAGAATGATGGCCAGAATCATCACACTGGGAACACAAATCATGGCTAAATTACTAGATGATCCCCTAAGACACCTAGGGTCATAATAATATCTCCAACATATATGTCAAGGTAACGGAGTACCTCAACTCACTGATTAGTGTGGTTAAACTGGCCCATGGGAACATTGAAACGGGAAGAGAGGATTTGCAAATGCATCAGACTACTTAGAAACCTGGGATGACTCGGACAGCATAACGGCTATAATTGCTCAAAAAGATTTGAGACAATCACAAAAATGGTGGCATAACCACTCACAAGCACAATATCAAGGTTCCGAGATCAACAATTAACATACGGAAGTAGTAGGAACTGAACTGAGACTTAAATCCAGCAATCTTATAAGCCTACTGATTAGTAACACGTGATCCTGATAGAAAGAAGAGATAGCCTAGTTCTTAATCCCCGCAGGAAAGATAAGATGACTCAGATCAGAAGGGCATGAGGTATAAGGAGTAAAAAGAGCCTTACGTTCCATCCCACAATCAATTCCCTTATATAACTAAAGAATTTCTAGACTCAACTTCGACCAGTTTGACTTGGTAATCCTACAGGCAGTCAAGCTCTGATACCAACGCTGTCAGGACCCCGACTCAATGCCACATAGATCTAGCATGTAACACTTCATATCACTTTGCGGCCTCACGCACGGTATTCCCACGGGTGTCGCCTTACCTTTACCCGGGACCGTTTGCGCCTTTTGGCACACGTATATGACAGTGTCGCTAGCATCCATATGATAAGGAGCCCGGGCTGACATGGCTAGTCGTAAACCCAAAGTGGCACAAACTTACAGGGACAGGCATCCATGACCCAGCATCGAACGTGTCGGTCATCAGCGAGTGAATCCAGGCTGTAGCACTGGGCTAGCAGGACTCCGGTGAGCCGGGCTGTAGCGGGCTAACAGGACTCCGGTATTCATCGCGTGACATTTCCCCGAAGGGACAGACACAGGAACGAAGAAGGACACATGCCGGCCAGCCTAAGTGTTCCGGAGCAGTAGCAAGCTACCATGGCTCGGTGGAAACACTAGGAGACATTTCCCGGTAAGAGAGGCTACTAAAGATAAACAACTAGATGGTCAGATCCCACACATACCAAGCATTTCAATAGCATACACACAATATGCTCGATATGTGCAGATACAACATGGCATCACAACATGACTCTACGACTCAAGTAATTTATTCAATAGGCTCCGAGGCGCGAGGCATTACAAACATGGGTCTCATGACCCAACAATCAGAGCATACAAGTCAAAGCACAAGCGGAAGCTATCATGTCTGAGTACAGACATCTATAAATGAAAAAAAGGCTGAGAAGCCTGACTATCGATCAGATCCTGCCGAGGGCACAAGATCGTAGCTGAGGTATCAAGCTAAACGTCGAAGTCCACGTGGAACTACTAGTGAGACTGAAGTCTCTCTGCAAAAACATAAAATAGGCAAACGTGAGTACAAATGTACCCAGCAAGACTTACATCAGAACTAACTACATATGCATCATTTTCAACAAAGGGGATGGTGGGGTTTAACTGCAGCAAGCCAGCTTTGACTCGGTGGCTATCCTAAACTACGACTGCAAGCGACTCTTTTGAGGTGGCGCACACGAGTCCACATATTCACCATATCAATACACCACTATGGATCCGCTCCCGTCTCCCTACGAGAACGCCATCCATAGCACTCACGCTTATCTTGCGCATTTTAAAGTATCCACTTTCACTTGTCTATGAACTGATATAAGCAACCCAGAAGTCCTTTTCCGCGGACACGGCTATTCGAATAGATGATGTTAACCCTGCAGGGGTGTACTTCTTCATACATGTTTCCACCACTTAGCGTCTGCACACGGCATGTGCTCGGCAGACTTCAAGCGAAAGCCGACGTGGGTGTAGACCACGACCTACCTAAACACTCAAGTCTCTAGTCCAGGTTTATCGCCTATTCGGGTTCCATCCATGAGGAGATCCGGCCGGAGTTTCGCTCACAGCCCCAAACGATGTGAACAGGGTTCCCGAGATACCAAACGGGCATCCGGTACACCGTGCCACGTACCTACCGCATCACAGCCCACCCCTACGGTCAGCGCTGTCCACGGCCTCCAGTAAGCTACAAACACCAGAAACTACTTGCAACTCCTGGACAGAGGACTAGGGTGAATAAGAAGTCGAGTGGGGTCATATTTCAGGGCCCAATGTATGGTAGTAGCTGAATCATGGATCACAAACACAGAACTCAGTTCCTGAGGACGGCTGCAATGAGACAACCCACCATGTACTCCTACATGGCCTCTCACCGCTACCTTTACCAAATCGTGTTCACACACTTAGCTCACACACAGTAGGACATGTTCACACGCCTCTGATTCATCCCCGATGAATCAGACCTGACTCAACTCTAAGCAGTAGCAGGCATGACAAACAAGCATGAATGAGTAGGCACAACAGGGCTCAAACAATTCCTACTCATACTAGTGGGTTTCATCTATTTACTGTGGAATGACAGGTCATGCAAAGGATAAAGGGGTTCAGCTACCGCAGCAAGTAACCGATGAATCGTTGTTGTCCTAATGCAGTAAAAGAGAGCAGGAGCGAGAGAGTAGGATTGTATCGGAATGAACAAGGGGGTTTTGCTTGCCTGGCACTTCTGAAGATAACATTGAGTCTTCATCAGTGTCAACGATCACATCATCGGTATCATGTCTATCGAGAGGGGACAAATACCGGCAACACAGAAGGGAACACAATCAATGCAATGCACAATATGATGCATGATCATGACATGGCAAAATGAATGTGTTTTGAGCTAATGCAACTAGCAACAGATTAAATGAAGTTGGTTTGAATACAAGATTCAAATTTAAACTCCATATGTGATTATTCAAATGCCATTTAATTGATTTGTGCTAAACAGCAGCTATAAGTTGTTCTAACATGCATGAAAATGGTACAGATGGATTCCTTGAATTTTTCTGATAATTTTTCATATATAAATTATTTAATTTGGAGTTACGGTTAATTTTCTATGATTTTTAGAAGTTTTAGGCATTTTCTGAAATTTCAGAATTAAATTAAATCCAGAAAATGGTTTATTGCGTCAGCGTGACGTCACAGAGGCGTCAGCAGGGCTGACCAGGTCAAACCTGACGTGTGGGGGCCACACGTCAGTGACACTGGGGGTAACCCTGGGTCAAACCCGCACTGACCAGGGTTGACTTGGCTCTAGGGCCCACTGTCAGCGGCTGGTGGGGTGGCTAATGGTGGGGATTAGCGCTAAATAAGCCGCCACGTCAGCCTCGTCGGAGTTCGGCCGGCGACGACCAAACCGCGCGGCGGTGCTTCGCCGGAATGGGCTACAGGCGGCGGAAAAGCGCGCGGAGACCACCGGGGCGTAGCCCGTCATCGTCCGCATCCAGTGGAGCATGTGGGATGAGCTGGGGAGGCCGGAGCTCGCCGGAGTGGAGCCCGAGGCGGCGGCCGGAGCTCGGGCGAGGTCGGGGTTGGCGTTCGGGGGCACGGGAGGAGGGGCTGGTGGGCGCTACGGGCTCCTGGGAGCAAACCGAGTGCTATGACGCGCCCAGGCACGAGCTACGGCGTCTGTAGCCACGACGGCGGCATGGCCGGCGGCGGTGAGCTTTCGGGCTCGTGGGGAACGACGCTACAGCACGGGGGCGAGCATAAGTGCTTAGGGGATAAGGTAAGTGGCTCACGGCGAGTCAGACGGTGCAGACGGCGGGGCCGGGGAGGCTCTGGACGCGCCGAATCGGTGGGGTCGATCTCCGGGCACCGGAGATGAAGACGACGATGCTCCGGTCGACTGCGGCCTCCTCTGGTCGCGTGCGTCGCGTGGGTAGCTTCACGGGGTCAGGGCGGAGCTCAGGGATGCATAGTGGGAGCGAGGGGGTGGCTGTGGCCCCGGTAACAGCGTCGGCGGTGATGGGCTCCGCTCGGGCGCGTGCAGGGAGGGAAGCAGAGGAGGGAACGGGGTCCAGGGGAAGAGAGGGGAGGTGCAGGGGGCGAGGGGAAGTGCGTGGCGTCACCAGAGGCTCGGGGAGGAAGCAGGAGGTGGCCAGAGCAGGGTGGAGGTGGCGCGCACGGCGGCGTCGCGGTGTCCGCGTCCTTCTGGCGAGGAGGAAGACGACAGGGGAGTAGCGGTGGCGGGCTGGGCCGTGCTGCTGGGCCAGGTGGGCTACCAGGTGAGCGCCAGGTAAGGTTTCTCTCCTCTCTTTTATTTCTATTTTAGTTACTGTTTTCTATTTTCTGTAATTGTGTTTGGATTTATTAAAAATGCCAGAGCATTTCCAAAAATCATGCAACTGACTGTGGCCACTGTTTGGAATATTTCCAACAGTAAACATTTCAGTTTGTGATTATTTGAGCATTTAAAATATTATTAGCAATTAAATGCCCAAATGCAAATACTATATAATTTAATTCAAAAATCCAGGAATAGCCTATAAATATGTTCATCATTTTTGGAAGAGGTTTTCACCTTTAACAGAAATTATGAACATTTCCAAAGGGCATTCTGGGTTATTGAAAATATTTTTATTGAACCTAGTTAAATTTCATTTGGTGCTAGGGTTTCAACAATCCCCATTTCAAATTTAAATGAAATTTAAACATGGTGCAACACTCTAATGCATGCACTAGGCATTGTCAGAACTAGGGATGTGACACTATGTCAATAGGTTAGTACCAAAAAATGATATAAAATGGCTATAAAATGATTATAAAACATTCAAGAATGATAATATAACAACATGGAACAATCAAAAATTATAGATACATTGGAGACATATCAGCATCCTTAAGCTTAATTCCTACTCGTCCTCGAGTAGGTAAATGATAAAAACAGAATTTTTGATGTGGAATGCTGCCTAACATGTCATCTCATATTCTTTTCTTTATAGCATGGACATTTGGACTTTTATATTGTCCAAAGCAATTGTCTAGTTTTGACATGATAATTTAGATACTCAAGCATACCAACAAGCAACCATGTCTTTCAAAATATCAACACTAAAATAATCTATCCCTAGCCCATCATGCTCAATCATTGATCCATTCATGAAACACACTCGCATATTAGCTACACCCCATGATCAAGTACGATCATAGTGCCCCCTAGTTGGTGCTTTATAAGAGAAGATGGAGACTCAAATTAAAATAAAAATTGCATAAAGTAAAAAGAAAGGCCCTTCGTAGAGGTAGGTAGGGATTTCTAGAGGTGCCAGAGCTCAAAGCGAAAATTGAGAGATAAAAACATTTTGAGAGGCATACTTTTCCCACCAACAAAAACGACTTAGAGTTCCCAACACTTTCCATGCTAGATATATCATAGGCGGTTCCCAAACAGAAAATAAAGTTTATTCCTTTTCCACCATACTTTCACTTTCCATGGCTAACCGTATCCACAGGTGCCTTCCATACCAACACTTTTCAAGGGATTTATTATTTGACAACATAAAGTAAATTCATTGTTTATTTCAGGACTGGGCCTCCCTAATACCTTTGCCTTACTCTCGTGCAATGACAAGTGACTAAACACTCATCGTGAGAATAACACATCTAGCATGGAAAATATTAGCCACCCCTCACCGCCTCGCGAGCGGTGCGAGCACACAAAAGAGAAATTTATTTTGAATATTAGAGATGGCACATACAAATTTGCTTAGAACGGCAAAAGAATATCGCATATAGGTAGATATAGTGGATTCATGTGGCAAAACTGGTTTAGAGGATTTTGGATGCACAAGTAGTGATCATACTTAGTGCAAAATGAAGCTAGCAAAAGATTGAGAAGCGACCAACCAAGAAATGAATAATCTCATAAGCGAGCATTAAGCTTAATTAACACTGAATAATGCAGCACAAGCAGGATGTAATTTCATAGCATGACTATTGACCTTCGTGCTTGCATAGGGAATCACAAACCTTAACACCAATATTCTTACTAAAGCATAATTACTCATCCACATGACTCACATATTACATCATCATATCTCAAAACTATTACTAAGAATCAAGTTTATTTTGTCCAATGATCTTCATGAAAGTTTTTATTATATCCTTCTTTGATATCTATCACTTTGGAACTAATTTTCATGTGTTGCTTTTGATAAGCTCGAACAAATATAAGTGAAGATCATGAGCATAATTTTTTCTTTCTCTCAAAGTAATTTAAGTGAAGCAAGAGAGAATTTCTTGAAAATTTTACTAACTCTCAAATAAATCTAAGTGAAGCAAGAGAGCATTTCTTCAAAAACACAATAAAGCACACCATGCTCAAAAAGATATAAGTGAAGCACTAGAGCAAATCCATAGCTCATAAAAATTTAAGTGAAGCATAGAGAGCAATTCGAACATGTCATGGCATAATTTTGGCTCTTTCAAATAGGTGTGTCTAGCAAGGAATGAAGACTTAAAACAAAAAGCAAAACAAGAAAAGACTCATATCATACAAGACGCTCCAAGCAAAACACATAGTATGTGACGAATAAAAATATAGCTTCGAGTAAAATACCAATGGTCATTAGAAGAAAGAGGGGATGACACTCGGGGCATCCCCAAGCTTAGTTGCTTGCTTCTCTTTGGATAATAACTTGGGGTGCCATGGGAGTCCCCAATCTTAGTATCTTCTTACTCCTTATTCCTTCATCCATCGTAAGATAATCCAAACTTGAAACTTCAATCACACAAAACTCAACAAAACCTTCATGAGATCCGTTAGTATAAGAAAGCAAATCACTACTATAAGTAGTGTAGCAAACCAATTCATATTTTATTCTTGCATTATATCTAATGTATTCGAACTTTTATATGGCAAAAACTCATCAAGAAAATCATAGAATCATCAAAACAAGCACAAAACGCAAAGAAAACAGAATCTATCAAAAATAGAATAGTCTGTAGCAATCTGGATGTTTTGAATACTTATGTAACTCCAAAAATCTTGAGAAATTAGGAAAACCTGAGAAATTTGTATATTAATCTTCTTAAAAAATAATTGGTATTTTATCACGCTCTGGTTAAAAATTAAAATTATTTTTGTGAGCGTGAAAGTTTCTGTTTTTCAGCAAGATCAAACAACTATCACCCAAGAAGATCCTAAAGGCTTTACTTGGCACAAACACTAATTAAAACACAAAAAACACAATTATAACAGTAGCATAATTGTGCAAACACTCAATAACAGAAATAAAAAAGCAAAAATAAATTTTATTCATTGGGTTGCCTCCCAACAAGCGCTATTGTTTCACGCCCTTAGCTAGGCATAAAGCAAAAGGATCTAAGTTTTGTCATCCTTGTCCAACTCTTCAATCAAACACTTAGAATTCTTGAAAGATTTATCATAAAGATTTTCAATGATAATACTCATAGGAACAAATTTAAAGAATTCATTCTTGCCCAAGGGATCTCTTATAACTTCAACAAAATCCGGGTGAATACTAATCATTTTAAGATCTTCTCTATTGTTATTACTAGAAGTATCACCCTTGTTCTTATTAACAGTAGAGATTGGCAAAAAGGATACCATAGGAGACTCTCTATCATGAAGATCATGGTGCTACTTTGAAGCACAAGTGTGGCAAAAAGGATAGTAACATTGTCCCTTCTCTCTTTTTTCTCTCATTTTTTTATTTGGGTCTTCTCTCATTTTTTGGCCTCTTTTTTTGTTCGGAGTCTCATATCGACTTGTGGGGGAATCATAGTCTCCATCATCCTTTCCTCACATGGGACAATGCTCTAATAATGAAGATCATCACACTTTTATTTACTTACAACTCAAGAATCACAACTCGATACTTAGAACAAAGTATGACTCTATGTGAATGCCTCTGGCGGTGTACTGGGATGTGCAATGAATCAAGAGTGACATGTATAAAAAATGATGAACGGTGGCTTTGCCACAAATATGATGTCAACTACATGATCATGCAAAGCAATATGACAATGATGGATCATAATAAACATTACAGTGGAAATTTGCATGGCAATATATCTCGGAATGGCTATGGAATGCCATAATAGGTAGGTATGGTGGCTGTTTTGAGGAAGGATATGTGGTGGGTTTATGGTACCGGTGAAAGTTGTGCGGTACTAGAGAGGCTAGTAATGGCGGAAAGGTGAGAGTGCGTATAATCCATGAACTCAATATTAGTCATAAAGAACTCACATATTTATTGCAAAAATCTATTAGTCATCGAAACAAAGTACTGCATGCATGCTCCTAGGGGCTAGATTGGTAGGAAAAGACCATCGCTCGTCCTCGACCGCCACTCATAAGGAAGACAATCAATAAATAAATCATGCTCCGACTTCATCACATAGCGGTTCACCATACGTGCATGCTACGAGACTCATAAACTTTAAAACAAGTATTTCTCAAATGCATAACTACTTAGTAGCATGACTCTAATATCACCATCTTCATATCTCAAAACAATCATAAGGAATCAAACTTCTCATAGTATTCAACGCACTTTATATGAAAGTTTTTATTATATCCTTCTTGGATGCCTATCATATTAGGACCAATTTTATAACCAAAGCAAATTACCATGATGTTTAGAGACTTTGAAAAGAATATAAGTGAAGTACGAGAGTTCATAAATTTCTATAAAATAAAACCACCGCCGTGCTCTAAAAAGATATAAGTGAAGCACTAGAGAAAAATTGCCTAGCTCAACAGATATAAGTGAAGCACATAGAGCATTCTAATAAATCATGATTCATGTGTGTATCTCTCAAATGGTTTGTACAGCAAGGATGATCGTGGAAAACTAAAAAGCAAAGACTCAAATCATACAAGACGCTCCAAGCAAAACACATATCATGTGGTGAATAAAAATATAGCCTCAAGTAAAGTTACCGATAGACGAAGACGAAAGAGGGGATGCCTTCCCGGGGCATCCCCAAGCTTAGGCTTTTTGACATCCTTGAATATTACCTTGAGGTGCCTTGGGCATCCCCAAGCTTAGGCTCTTGCCACTCCTTATTCCATAGTCCATCAAATCCTTACCCAAAACTTGAAAACTTCACAACACAAAACTCCAACAGAAAATCTCGTAAGTTCCGTTAGCATAAGAAAATAAATCACCACTTTTGGTACTGTTATGAACTCATTATTTATTTATATTGGTGTAATATCTACTGTATTCCGACTTTTCCATGGTTCATACCCCCCGATACTAGCCATAGATGCTTCAAAATAAGCAAACAACACGTGAAAAACAGAATCTGTCAAAAACAGAACAGTCTGTAGCAATCTGGATATTTCGAATACTTCTGTAACTCCACAAATCCTGAGAAAATAGGAAATCATGTATAATTTGTTTATTAATCTTCTTCAAAAATAATTAGTATTTTATCGCACTCCTCCTAAAAATCAGAATTGTTTCCGTGAGCGCTAAATTTTTTCTGTGTTTCAGCAAGATCACATTAACAATCACCGTAGGTTATCCCATAGGTCTTACTTGGCACAAACACTAATTAAAACACAAAACGACATCGAACTAGAGGCTAGATGATTTATTCAAAGCAAAACAGGACATAAAAAACAAGAACAAAAATAAAATTGGGTAGCCTCCCAACAAGCGCTATTGTTTAACGCCCCTAGCTAGGCATAAAAACACGAATAGATCTAAGTGTTATCGTCTTTCCCATGCAATCCACAAGTGGCTCTCATAATAGATTCATAAGGCAATTTAATTTTCTTTCTTGGAAAGTGTTCCATGCCATTCTTTAACGGGAATTGAAATCTAATGTTTCCTTCTTTCATATCAATAATTGCACCAATCGTTCTAAGGAAAGGTCTACCAAGAATAATAGGACATGTAGGATTGCAATCTATATCAAGAACAATGAAATCTACGGGAACATAATTCCTATTTGCAACAATGAAAACATCATTAATTCTTCCCATAGGTTTCTTAATAGTGGCATCCGCAAGATGCAAATTTAAGGAACAATCGTCAAATTCAGGAAACCTAACACATCACATAAAGTTTTCGGAATCATGGAAACACTAGCATCCAAATCACACAAAGCATATCATTCATAATCTTTAATCTTAATCTTAATAGTAGGTTCCCACTCATCATAAAGTTTTCTAGGAATAGAAATTTCCAAATTAAGCTTTTCTTCATAAGATTGCATCATAGCATCAACATATGTTTAGTAAAAGCTTGTTTTGATTATAAGCATGAGGAGAATTCAAAACAGATTGCAATAAGGAAATACAATCTATCGAAGAGCAATTATCACAATTAAAGTCCTTGAAATCCAAAATAGTGGGTTCATTGCTGTCTAAAGTTTTCACCTCTTCAATCCCACTTTTATCAATTTTTGCATCAAGATCTAAAAACTCCAAATCATTGGGACACCTTCTAACTAAAGTTGACTCATCTCCAGTCCCATATTTATCAAGATTAAAATTGGAAAATAAAGATTCAATAGGAGTCACATCATTCACTTTTAGATCTTCATCATTATTTTCAGCCTCTGGTTTACTAGGGTGGCTTGTTTATCAAAAATTTAACCTACCAAATTTTCAATATTCACAAACTGAGATCTCAAACCATAAAATTCTTTAGACAAATCATCAAGCTCTTTATTCATGTATTCCATAAAACTTTTCTGCTCCTTGTGCTCGTTTCTAAAGAAATTGTTATGCTCAAATTGTGAAGACATGAAGCTTCTAACATTATTTTCAATTTCGTCTAACCTCCTAAGGTGAGGGTCAACGTTTTTTGGAGGAGACATTGCGACAAGGCAAGCAGTCCAACACACGAGCACACAAAAAGCAAACGAAGAAGGCGAATGGAAGCGGGGTGAAGAAAAGGTGAATCTTTTTGAAAATCATTTTAGAAGTGGGGGAGAGGAAAACGAGAGGCAAATGGCGAATAATGTAATGCAAGGGATGAGAGTTTATGATGGGTACTTGGTATGTCTTGGATTGGTGTATATCTCCCCGGCAACGGCGCCAGAAATCCTTCTTGCTACCTCTTGAGCTTGCCTTGGTTTATCCCTTGAAGAGGAAAGGGTGATGCAGCAAAGGAGCGTAAGTATTTCCCTCAGTTTTGAGAACCAAGGTATCAATCCAGTAGGAGACTATGCAATAAGCCACCGAATACCTGCACAAACAAACACCAACTTGCAACCAACACGACAAAGAGGTTGTCAATCCCTTCACGGATATTCACAAAGTGCGATCTGATAGAGATGGATAAACAATAAAGTAATATTTTTGGTATTTTTGGTTTATGGAACAGAAAGTAAAAGATTGCAAAGTAAGGGAACAGCGACATAAATTGGCAAGTTGACGGGAAACTAATATGATGTGAAATAGACCCGGGGGCCATAGGTTTCACTAGAGGCTTCTCTCAAGATAGAAATTATTATGGTGGGTGAACAAATTACTGTCGAGCAATTGATAAAAAAGCGCAAAGTTATGACGATATCTAAGGCAATGATCGTGAATATAGGCATCATGTCCGTGTCAAGTAGACCGAAACGATTCTGCATCTACTACTATTACTCCACACATTGACCGACTCCTGCGTGCATCTAGAGTATTAAATTCATAAGAACAGACTAACGCATTAAGCAAGATGACATGATGTAGCGGGATTAACTCAAGCAATATGATGAAAACCCCATCTTGTTATCCTCGATGGCAACAATACAATACGCGCCTTGCTGCCCCTACTGTCACTAGGAAAGGACACAGCAAGATTGAACCCAAAGCTAAGCACTTCTCCCATTGCAAGAAAAACCAATCTAGTTGGCCAAACCGAATCGATAGTTCGAAGAGACTTGCAAAGATATCAAATCATGCATATAAGAATTCAGAGGAGATTCAAATAATATTCATAGATAAGCTGATCATAAATCCACAATTCATCGGATCTCGGCAAACACACCGCAAAAGAGTATTACATCAAATAGATCTCCAAGAACATCGAGGAGAACTTTGTATTGAGAATCAAAGAGAGAGAAGAAGCCATCTAGCTACTAGCTATGGACCCATAGGTCTGAAGTAAACTACTCATGCTTCATCGGAGAGGCAATGGTGTTGATGTAGAAGCCCTCCGTGATCGATTCCCCCTCTGGCAGGATGCCAGAAAAGCCGCCAAGATGGGATCTCACGGGTACAGAAGGTTGCGGCGGTGGAAAAGTGGTTTCGTGGCTCCCCTGGATGTTTTTGGGGTATAGGAGTATATATAGGCGAAAGAATTAGGTCAGGGGAGCTACAAGGGGCCCACAAGGTCAGGGGGCACACTCCACCCCCCGGGCGCGCCCTCCACCCTTGTGGTCGCCTCGAGGCTCCTCTGACTTGCACTCCAAGTCTCCTAGGTGTCTTCTGGTAGAAGAAAAATAATGGAGAAAGTTTTATTCCGTTTGGACTCCGCTTGTTATTCGTTTTCTGCGAAACTCTAAAACAAGGGGAAAAAACTGGCATTGAGCTTTAGGTTAATAGGTTAGTCCCAAAAATCATATAAAATAGCATATTAATGCATATAAAACATCCAAAACAGATAATATAATAAAATGGAACAATCAAATATTATAGATACGTTGGAGACATATCAAGGCCGCCGGCTGGAAGATGCTGCATGAGCAGAGCAGTGCCTCGGGGACGACGCTGACATCGGTCGTCAAGGAACTGATGGGTGACTTGAGGAAGCTCTATATCAAGCACGAGAAGGAGGTAGAGGAATCTGTGGATGCTTTCAAGCAAAGTCGTGAGGAACTGAAGAAGGAGCTGGAGGATGTCGTCGCCGGTGATCCATCGATGAGTAGAGACAATAGCGATCCAGATCGTTGTCTGTGGTTTCCTTCTTCTCTTGCCCCCGTGTATTCCGTGCTTTGCCGCATGTGGCATTTTAAATTATCTGGAATATGTAAGACAATTATTATCTGTGTCATTGTAACTTTGTCGACGTATTATCCATTGCCATTTTATCTGTGGTCGTATTATCCGTTGCCCTATGTGGGAATTTAAATTAGGCCGGAATACGAGTTGAAAACACAAACAAAGCAAATGCTGCCATGGGATCACAAGCAAACACCCTCCGTACAGATGCTTTAATTAACCCATTAATGGAGAAGTTGTGAGCGAGGCGGGCGGTGGCTGGTGCATGGAGGTCAAAGAGCTTGCTTCCCGGTGAGCATGGGCGTCCTTGCTGCTCGCACGTGTTCCGTCAGCCTGTGAGGTGGACAGGATGCACGTATCCCGTCGAGCCTGCACGGTGGATTGCTCGCACGCGTCCCGTCGAGCCTGCACGGTGGACTTCTCACGCTCGTCCCGTCTAATCAAACAGCTGCACGCATGCCATCGAGTATGGTTAAATTTTGACACGGTTCATATAATATAACCGTTTGCGATATTAATGTGTTAGCTTTTTGTTTCAAAAAGGACTTCGTTGGCTACTAATGTGTGCGCCTCTTCTCAAACTAGACGATTTTTTTACCATGACATATATGTGCCATGTCATGAAACCATGCCAAGTTTCATGTTTTTGGGTGAGTTTTTGATTTACTGGGATTTAAAAACCGAGATTCTCAATGTTTCAGGATGACGACAAGTTTGTAATTCATTCTCATTCCTTAAATGAGACCTAAACATGCACCCAATGACGCATGTACGATTTCCCACCCATTTTGCTTCATTGGAGCATGTGCTTGTAGTTCAAATTTGAATTATGGACTACATTAAATGCATAGAGAACTTAATTAGTAATATATACAATGGCCAAACGAACCCTGAACAGTTTCAAATTTTAGCACGGCACTCCTGTTATTCTATGTTGCATGTAGAAAACAAAGTTCAAATCGAGAAGAAGCAGCGATTATGGTTTCACCCATTGAAACACGAGGGTTGCGAGAAGCTTCAGCTTGTAAGAGGCTTGTAATATAGCTTCGCCCAAACTGGATAATTATATGTACCATGTAGTGACACCCTACCAAGTTTCATGATTTCCTGGTGAGTTTTGGATTTACATAGATTTAAAAACCGAGATTCGCAATGTTTGTGGCCAAGGCAGGACGGCGAGACAGTTGAATTCATTCTCGTTCGTTCCATGGGACCTAAACATGCACCCAAGGACACATGTACGTTTTTCTAGCCATTTTGGTGCACTCGAGCATGTATTTGTAGTTCAGATTTGAATTATGGACATTAAATGCCTAGAAAACTCCATTAATGAATAAAAAGGGTCAAATGAACCCTGAATAATTTCAAAGTTCAGTGGGAATCTCCCATTGTTCCGTGTTGCATGTAGAAGAAAATACGAGTCTAGAAGAGGGAGCAATTATCGTTTGTCCCACAAGGGGACACGTTTCCCTATCGAAACCATGAGGGTTCTTTTGCTACATGCTCCGGTTTGTAAGAGGGTTGTAATAAAGCTTGGCCCGATTGGCAATGTTTTTACCACGACATATATGTGCCATGACGTGACACCATGCCACCTTTGATGACTTTCTGGTGAGTTTTGGATTTATGGGGATTTAAAAACCGAGATTCCAAATGTTTGAGGACGAGCCAGGACGCTGGTACGATTGTAATTCGTTCCCATTCCTCGCATGGGACCGAAACATGCACCCAAGGACACATGTACAATTTTTCTATCCATTTTGGTGAACTTGAGCATGTATTTGTAGTTCAGATTTGAATTATGGACATTAAATGCCTAAGAAACTCAATTAGTGTATAAAAAGGCCAAACGAACCCTGAATAAGTTTAAATTTCAGCATGGATATCATGTCGTTCGATGTTGCCTGTAGATGAAAATACAAGGCGAAAAGAGGGAGCGATTACGTTTCACCATAAGGGGAACATGTTTCCCTATCGGAACCATGAGGCTTCTTTGGGAGAAGCTCCGGTTTGTAAGTGGTTTGTAATAAAGCTTGGCCCAAATTGGCAATGTTTTTACCACGACATATATGTGCCATGATGTGACACCATGCCACCTTTGATGACTTTCTGGTGTGTTTTGGATTTATGGGGATTTAAAATCTGAGATTCCAAATGTTTGAGAACGAGACAGGACGCCGACATGGTTGTAATTCGTTCCCATTCCTGTCATGGGACGTAAACATGCACCCAAGGACACATGTACAATTTTTCTAGCCATTTTGGTGAACTGGAGCATGTATTTGTAGTTCAGATTTGAATTATGGACATTAAATGCCTATGAAGCTCAATTAGTGTGTAAAAAGGCCAAACGAACCCTGAATAAGTTTAAATTTCATCATGGGTATCATGTCATTCCATGTTGCGTGTAGAAGAAAATACAAGGCGAAAAGAGGCAATGATTACGTTTCACGACAAGGAGAACACGTTTCCCTATCGGAACCACGAGAGAAGCTCCAGTTTGTAAGAGGTTTGTAATAAAGCTTGGCCCAAATTGTACAATGTTTTTACCATGAAATACATGCGCCATGACGTGACACCATGCCAACTTTCATGACTTTCTGGTGAGTTTAGGATTTACGGGGATTTAAAAACCAAGATTCTGAATGTTTGAGGACGAGCCAGGATGCCGGTACGATTGTATTTGTTCCCATTCGGTAAAAGAGACCTAAACATGCACCCAAGGACACACGTATAATTTGTCTAGCCATTTTGGTGAACTGGAGCATGCATTTGAAGTTCAGATTTGAATTATGGACATTAAATATGCCTAGGAAACTCAATTAGTGTATAAAAAGGCCAAACAAACCCTGAATAAGTTTAAATTTTAGCATGGATATCCCGTCGTTCAATGTTGCCCGTAGAAGAAAATACAAGGCGAAAAGAGGCAGTGATTATGTTTCAACAATAAGGGGAACACGTTGTTGGGGAACGTAGCAGAAATTCAAAATTTTCTACGCATCACCAAGATCAATCTATGGAGTAATATAGCAACGAGGGAAGGAGAGTGCATCTACATACCCTTGTAGATCGCTAAGAGGAAGCGTTCAAGTGAACGGGGTTGATGGAGTCGTACTTGTCGTGATCCAAATCACCGATGATCCTAGTGCCGAACGGACGGCACCTCCGTGTCCAACACACGTACAGCCCGGTGACGTCTCTTACGCCTTGATCCAGCAAGGGGAGAAGGAGAGGTTGGGGAAGACTCCATCCAGCAGCAGCACGACGGCATGGTGGTGGTGGAGGAGCGTGGTACTCCTGCAGGGCTTCGCCAAGCACCGCAAGAGACGAGGAGGGAGAGGGGTAGGGCTGCGCCAACAGGGGAAGAATTCGTGTGTATGGCAGCACAAAACCTCAAGTATATATAGGGGGAGGGGAGGGGCTGTGCCCCCACCTAGGTTTCCATCCCTAGGGGTGGCGGCCAGCCCTAGATCCCATCTAGGGGGGCGGCCAAGGGGGGAGAGAGGGGGGCGCACCACTAGGTGGGCCTTAGGCCCATCTGAGACTAGGGTTTGCCCCTTCCACTCTCCCTTGCGCCTTGGGCCTTCGTGGGGGGGCGCACCAGCCCACCTGGGGATGGTCCCCTCCCACTCTTGGCCCATGCAGCCCTCCGGGGCTGGTGGCCCCACTTGGTGGACCACCGGGACCCTCCCGGTGGTCCCGGTACATTACCGATAAACCCGAAACTTTTCCGGCGACCAAAACAAGACTTCCCATATATAAATCTTTACCTCCGGACCATTCCGGAACTCCTCGTGACGTCCGGGATCTCATTCGGGACTCCGAACAACATTCGGTAACCATGTATATCTATTCCCTATAACCCTAGCGTCATCCAACCTTAAGTGTGTAGACCCTACGGGTTCGGGAACCATGCAGACATGACCGAGATAACTCTCCAGTCAATAGCCAACAGCGGGATTTGGATACCCATGTTGGCTCCCACATGTTCCACGATGATCTCATCGGATGAACCATGATGTCAAGGACTTAATCAATCCCGTATACAATTCCCTTTGTCTAGCGGTACAATACTTGCCCGAGATTCGATCGTCGGTATCCCGATACGTTGTTCAATCTCGTTACCGGCAAGTCTCTTTACTCGTTCCATAACACATCATCCCATGATCAACTCCTTGGTCACATTGTGCACATTATGATGATGTCCTACCGAGTGGGCCTAGAGATACCTCTCCGTTTACACGGAGTGACAAATCCCAGTCTCGATTCGTGCCAACCCAATAGACACTTTCGGAGATACCTGTAGTGTACCTTTATAGCCACCCAGTTACGTTGTGACGTTTGGCACACCCAAAGCACTCCTACGGTATCCGGGAGTTGCACAATCTCATGGTCTAAGGAAATGATACTTGACATTAGAAAAGCTTCAGCATATGAACTACATGATCTTGTGCTAGGCTTAGGATTGGGTCTTGTCCATCACATCATTCTCCTAATGATGTGATCCCGTTATCAACGACATCCAATGTCCATGGCCAGGAAACCGTAACCATCTATTAACCAACGAGCTAGTCAACTAGAGGCTTACTAGGGACATGGTGTTGTCTATGTATCCACACATGTATCTAAGTTTCCTATCAATACAATTCTAGCATGGATAATAAACGATTATCATGAACAAGGAAATATAATAATAACCAATTTATTATTGCCTCTAGGGCATATTTCCAACAGTCTCCCACTTGCACTAGAGTCAATAATCTAGTTCACATCGATATGTGATTAACACTCAAGGTCACATCCCCATGTGACTAACACCCAAAGAGTTCTGGGTTTGATCATGTTATGCTTGTGAGAGAGGTTTCAGTCAACGGGTCTACAGCATTCAGATCCGTATGTACTTTGCAAATTTCTATGTCATCTTGTAGATGCAACTACTACGCTACCTTTGGAGCCATTTCAAATAACTGTTCTACTTGGAGCTATTCTAAATTGTTGCTCCATTATACGTATCCGGTATCTCTACTCAGAGCTATCCAGATAGGTGTTAAGCTTGCATTGACGTAACTCTTTACGTCGAACTCTTTATCACCTCCATAACCGAGAAACATATCCTTATTCCTCTAAGGATAATTTAGACCGCTATCTGGTGATCTACTCCTAGATTACCTTTGTACCCTCTTGCCAGATATATGGCAAGGCACACATCAGGTGCGGTACTCAGCATGGCATACCGTATAGAGCCTATGACAAAAGCATAGGGGACGACCTTCGTCCTTCCTCTTTCTTCTGCCGTGGTCGAGCTTTAAGTCTTAACTTCATACCTTACAACTCAGGCAAGAACTCCTTCTTTGATTGATCCATCTTGAACACCTTCAAGATCATGTCAAGGTATGTGCTTATTTGAAAGTACCATTAAGCGTTTTGATCTATCCTTATAGATCTTGATGCTCAATGTTCAAGTAGCTTAATCCAGGCTTTCCATTGAAAAACACTTTCCAAATAACCCTATATGCTTTCCAGAAATTCTATGTCATTTCTGATCAACAATATGTCAACAACATATATTCATCAGAAATTCTATAGTGCTCCCACTCACTTCTTTGGAAATACAAGTTTCTCATAAACTTTGTATACACCCAAAATCTTTGATCATCTCATCAAAGCATACATTCCAACTCTGAGATGCTTACTCCAGTCCTTAGAAGGATTGCTGGAGCTTTGCATACTTATTAGCATCTTTCAGGATTGACAAAACCTTCTGGTTGTATCACATACAACCTTTCCTCAAGAAAATCGTTGAGGAAACAATGTTTTGACATCCCATCTGCAAGATTTCATAAATAATGCAGTAATCGCTAATATAATTCCAACAGACTCTTAGCATCGCTACGAGTGAGAAAGTCTCATCGTAGTCAACTCCTTGAACTTGTCGGAAAACATCTTAACGACAAGTCGAGCTTTCTTAATGGTGATACTTACCATCATTGTCCGTCTTCCTTTTAAAATCCATATGTACCTAACAGCCTTACGACCATCAAGTAGTTCTTCCGAAGTCTACACTTTGTTTTCATATATGGATCCTCTCTCGGATTATATGGCCTCGAGCCATTTTGGAATCCAGGCCCACCATCGCTTCTCCATAGCTCGTAGGTTCATTGTTGTCTAGCAACATGACTTCCAAGGCAGGATTACGTACCACTCTGAAGTAGTACGCATCCTTGTCATCCCGTGAGGTTTGGTAGTGACTTGATCTGAAGTTTCACGATCACTATCATAAGCTTCTACTTCAATTGGTGTAGGTGCCATAGGAACAACTCCCTGTGCCCTGCCACACACTAGTTGAAGAGACGGTTCAATAACCTCATCAAGTCTCCACCATCCTCCCACTCAATTCTTTCGAGAGAAACTTTTCCTCGAGAAAGGACCCGATTCTAGAAACAATCCCTATTGCTTTCGGATATGAGACAGGAGGTATACCCAACTGTTTTGGGTACTCTATGAAGATGCATTTATCCGCTTTGGGTTCGAGCTTATCAGCCTGAAACTTTTTCACATAAGCGTCGCAGCCCCAAACTTCTAAGAAATGACAGCTTAGGTTTCTCTAAACCATAGTTCATACAGTGTCATCTCATCGGAATTACGTGGTGCCCTATTTAAAGTGAATGTGGTTGTCTCTAATGCCTAACCCATAAACGATAGTGGTAATTCGATAAGAGACATCATGGTATGCACCACATCCAATAGGGTGCAGTTATGATGTTCGGACACACCATCACACTATGGTGTTCCCGGCGGTATTAGTCGTGAAACAATTTCCACAATGTCTTAATTGTGTGCCAAACTCGTAACTCAGATATGAATCTCTATGATCATATCATAGACATTTTATCCTCTTGTCACGACGATCTTTAACTTCACTCTGAAATTACTTGAACCATTCAATAATTCAGACTTGTGTTTCATCAAGTAAATATACTCAGTATCTACTCAAATCATCTGTGAAGTAAGAACATAACGATATCCACTACACGCCTCAGCACTCATTGGACTGCACACATCAAAATGTATTACTTCCAACAAGTTGCTTTCTGGTTCCATTTTACTGAAAACGAGGCTTTCAGTCATCTTGCCCATGTGGTATGATTTGCATGTCTCAAGTGATTCAAAATCAAGTGAGTCCAAACAGTCCATTTGCATGGCGTTTCTTCATGCATATACACCAATAGACATGGTTCACATGTCTCAAACTTTTCAAAAACGAGTGAGCCCAAAGATCCATCAACATGGAGCTTCTTCATGTGTTTTACACCAATATGAATTACATGGCAGTGCCACAAGTAAGTGGTACTATCTTATATCTTTTGGCATGAAAATGTGTATCACTACGATCGAGATTCAATAAACCATTCCTTTAGGTGCAAGACCATTGAAGGTATTATTCAAATAAATAGAGTAACCATTATTCTCCTTAAATGAATAACCGTATTGCGATAGACATAATCCAATCATGTCTATGCTCAACGCAAACACCAAATGACAATTATTCAGGTTTAATACTAATCTTGATGGTAGAGGGAGCATGCGATGTTTGATCACATCAAACTTGGAAACACTTCCAACACATATCGTCAGCTCACCTTTTAGGTAGTCTCCTTTAATTACGTAGCTCTTTTATTTCGAGTTACTAACACTTAGCAACCGAACCGGTATCTTAATACCCTGGTGCCACTAGGAGTACTAGTAAAGTACACATTAACATAATGTATACCCAATATACTTCTATCGACCTTGTCAGCCTTCTCATCTACCAAGTATCTAGGGTAATTCTGCTCCAGTGGCTGTTTCCCTTATTACAGAAGCACTTAGTCTCGGGTTTGGGTTCAACCTTGGGTTTCTTCATTAGAGCAGCAGCTGATTTGCCGTTTCATGAAGTATCCCTTCTTGCCCTTGCCCTTCTTGAAACTAGTGGTTTTACTAACCATCAACAATTGATGCTCCCTTTTGATTTCTACTTTCGCGGTGTCGCGAATAGCTCAAGGATCATATCTATCCCTGGTATGTTATAGTTCATCATGAAGCTCTAGTAGCTTGGTGGTAATGACTTCGGAGAAACATCACTATCTCATCTGGAAGATCAACTCCCACTCGATTCAAATGATTGTTGTACTCAGACAATCTGAGCACAAGCTCAACAATTGAGCTTTTCTCCCTTAGTTTGCAGGCTAAGAAAATCGTCGAAGGTCTTATACCTCTTGACGTGGGCACGAGCCTGAAATCCCAATTTCAGCCCTCGAAACATCTCATATGTTCTGCGACATTTCAAAAAATGTCTTTGGTGCCTCAATTCTAAACCATTTAACATTACCGAACTATCATGTAGTCATCAAAACGTGTATGTCAGATGTTTGCAACATCCACAGACCACGTTCGAGGTCCAGCACACCGAGCGGTGCATTAAGGACATAAGCCTTTTACTGTCCGCGTAATTGCTACTGTCAACTTTCAACTATATTTTCTCTAGGAATATCTAAAACAGTAGAACTAAAGCGCGAGCTATGACATAATTTGCAAAAACCTTTTGACTATGTTCAGGATAAACAAGTTCATCTTATGAACTCCCACTCAGATAGACATCCCTCTAGTCATCTAAGTGATTACATGATCCGAGTCAACTAGCCGTGTCCGATCATCACGTGAGACGGACTAGTCATCATCAGTGAACATCTTCATGTTGATCGTATCTACCATACGACTCATGCTCGACCTTTCGGTATCTTGTGTTCCGAGGCCATGTCTGTACATGCTAGGCTCGTCAAGTCAACCTAAGTGTTTCGCGTGTGTAAATCTAGCTTACACCAGTTGTATGTGAACGTAAGAATCTATCACACCCGATCATCACGTGGTGCTTCGAAACAACGAACTCTCACAATGGTGCACAGTTAGGGGGAACACTTTCTTGAAATTTTAATGAGGGATCATCTTATTTACTACCGTCGTTCTAAGCAAATAAGATGTATAAACATGATAAACATCACATGCAATCAAATAGTGACATGATATGGCCAATATCATATTACTCCTTTTGATCTCCATCTTCGGGGCTCCATGATCATCATTGCCGTCGGCATGACACCATGATCTCCATCATCATGATCTCCATCATTGTGTCTCCATGAAGTTGTCTCGCCAACTTATTACTTCTACTACTATGGCTACCGGTTAGCAATAAAGTAAAGTAATGACATGGCGTTGTACAATGACACGCAGGTCATACAATAAATAAAGACAACTCCTATGGCTCCTGCCGGTTGTCATACTCATCGACATGCAAGTCGTGATTCCTATTACAAGAACATGATCAATCTCATACATCACATATCATTCATCACATTCTTCTTGGCCATATCACATCACATAGCATACCCTGCAAAAACAAGTTAGACACCCTCTAATTGTTGTTTGCATGTTTTACGTGGCTGCTATGGGTTCCTAGCAAGAACGTTTCTTACCTACGCAAAAACCACAACGTGATATGCCAATTGTTATTTACCCTTCATAAGGACCCTTTTCATCGAATCCGATCCGACTAAAGTGGGAGAGACTGGCACCCGCTAGCCACCTTATGCAACATGTGCATGTCAGTCGGTGGAACCTGTCTCACGTAAGTGTACGTGTAAGGTCGGTCCGGGCCGCTTCATCCCACAATGCCGCCGAATCAAGATTGGACTAGTAACGGTAAGCATATTGAACAAAATCAACGCCCACAACTACTTTGTGTTCTACTCGTGCATAGAATCTACGCATAGACCTAGCTCATGATGCCACTGTTGGGGAACGTAGCAGAAATTCAAAATTTTCTATGCATCACCAAGATCAATCTATGGAGTAATCTAGCAACGAGGGAAGGAGAGTGCATCTACATACCCCTGTAGATCGCTAAGCGGAAGCGTTCAAGTGAACGGGGTTGATGGAGTCGTACTCGTCATGATCCAAATCACCGATGATCCTAGTGCCGAACGGACGGCACCTCTGTGTTCAACACACGTACAACCCGGTGACGTCTCCTACGCCTTGATCCAGCAAGGGGAGAAGGAGAGGTTGGGGAAGACTCCATCCAGCAGCAGCACGACGGCGTGGTGGTGGTGGAGGAGCGTGGTACTCCTGCAGGGCTTCGCCAAGCACCGCAAGAGACGAGGAGGGAGAGGGGTAGGGCTGCGCCAACAGGGGAAGAATTCATGTGTATGGCAGCACAAAACCTCAAGTATATATAGGGGGATGGGAGGGGCTGCGCCCCCACCTAGGTTTCCACCCCTAGGGGTGGCGGCCAGCCCTAGATCCCATCTAGGGGGGCGGCGAAGGGGGGAGAGAGGGGGGCGCACCACTAGGTGGGCCTTAGGCCCATCTGAGCCTAGGGTTTGCCCCCTTCCACTCTCCCTTGCGCCTTGGGCCTTGGTGGGGGGGTGCACCAGCCCACCTGGGGATGGTCCCCTCCCACACTTGGCCCATGCAGCCCTCCGGGGCTGGTGGCCCCACTTGGTGGACCACCGGGACCCTCCCGGTGGTCCCGGTACATTACCGATAAACCCGAAACTTTTCCGGTGACCAAAACAGGACTTCCCATATATAAATCTTTACCTCCGGACCATTCCAGAACTCCTCGTGACGTCCGGGATCTCATCCGGGACTCCGAACAACATTCGGTAACCACGTATATCTATTCCCTATAACCCTAGCGTCATCGAACCTTAAGTGTGTAGACCCTACGGGTTCAGGAACCATGCAGACATGACCGAGATAACTCTTCGGTCAATAGCCAACAGCGGGATCTGGATACCCATGTTGGCTCCCACATGTTCCACGATGATCTCATCGGATGAACCATGATGTCAAGGACTTAATGAATCCCGTATACAATTCCCTTTGTCTAGCGGTACAATACTTGCCCGAGATTCGATCGTCGGTATCTCGATACCTTGTTCAATCTCGTTACCGGCAAGTCTCTTTACTCGTTCCATAACACATCATCCCGTGATCAACTCCTTGGTCACATTGTGCACATTATGATGATGTCCTACCGAGTGGGCCCAGAGATACCTCTCCGTTTACACGGAGTGACAAATCCTAGTCTCGATTCGTGCCAACCCATCAGACACTTTCGGAGATACCTGTAGTGTACCTTTATAGCCACCTAGTTACGTTGTGAAGTTTGGCACACCCAAAGCACTCCTACGGTATCCGGGAGTTACACAATCTCATGGTCTAAGGAAATGATACTTGACATTAGAAAAGCTTCAGCATACGAACTACATGATCTTGTGCTAGGCTTAGGATTGGGTCTGGTCCATCACATCATTCTCCTAATGATGTGATCCCGTTATCAACGACATCCAATGTCCATGGTCAGGAAACCGTAACCATCTATTGATCAACGAGCTAGTCAACTAGAGGCTTACTAGGGACATGGTGTTGTCTATGTATCCACACATGTATCTGAGTTTCCTATCAATACAATTCTAGCATGGATAATAAAAAATTATCATGAACAAGGAAATATAATAATAACCAATTTATTATTGCCTCTAGGGCATATTTCCAACACACATTTCCCTATCGGAACCACGAGGCTTCTTTGAGAGAAGCTCCGGTTTGTAAGAAATTTGTAATAAAGCTTGGCCCAAATTGGACAATGTTTTTACCACAACATATATGTGCCATGACGTGACACCATGCCTACTTTCATGACTTTCTGATGAGTTTAGGATTTACAGGGATTTAAAAACTGAGATTCCAAATGTTTGAAGATGAGCCAGGACGTTAGTACGGTTGTAATTCGTTCCCATTCCTGGCATGGGACCTAAACATGCAACGAAGGACACATGTATAATTTTTCTAGCCATTTTGGTGAAGTGGAGCATGTATTTGTAGTTCAGATGTGAATTATGGACATTAAATGCCTAGGAAACTCAATTAGTGTATAAAAATGCCAAATGAACTCTCAATAAGTTTAAATTTTAGCATGAATATCTTGTCGTTCCTTGTTGCTGGTAGAACAAAATGCAAGGTGAAAAGAGGCAGTGATTATCGTTTCCCCCACAAGGGGGATACGTTTCCCTATCGGAACCACGAGGCTTCTTTGAGAGAAGCTCTGGTTTGTAAGAGGCTTGTAATAAAACTTGCGCCAAAATGGATGAAAAAAATTCCTCGACACATATGTGCCATGTCGTGACACCATGCCAAGTTTCACGATTTTCGGGTGAGTTTTGGATTTACTGGGATTTAAAAACCAAGATTCTTCTCACGAATTGTTTTCAAATAGCACACGGTTCACTCACGAAAGTCGTATGCCTACCAAACCGTGGCCGAGACACCCCCCATTCCCCCTGCTGCGCGCGCGATTTGAGTCGTGCATTCTAATTGGTCAGAACCCAAACCCCAAGGATCGTACGTCTGCACCATTGGATGCTCCCAGATTGAACGGAAACCCTCAACCCTTTCGATAGCACATGCAGTACATGGGTAAGCACTGTGCGCATGCGTCATGCTAGCTCACGCTTCCTTCTCTACTATGTTTTCTAAACAGGCTACCATTTCCCGCTGAGGGAGTCCTGGACTAAGGGGTCCTCGGGTGTCCGGCCTGTTGGACATGGACCAGACTGATGGGCTATGAAGATACAAGACCGAAGACTCTCACCCATGTCCGGATGGGACTCTCCTTGGCATGGATGGCAATCTTGGCGTTCGGATATGAAGATTCCTTTCTCTATAACCGACTTTGTATAACCCTAGTCCCCTCCGGTGTCTATATAAACCGGAGGGTTTAGTCCGTAGAGACAATCATAATCACATAGGCTATACTTCTAGGGTTTTAGCCATTACGATCTTGTGGTAGATCAACTCTTGTAATACTCATATTCATCAAGATCAATCAGGAAGTAGGGTATTACCTCCATAGAGAGGGCCCGAACATGGCTAAACATTGCGTCCTATGTCTCCTGTTACCATCAACCTCAGACGCACAGTTCGGGACCCCCTACCCGAGATCCGCCGGTTTTGACATCGACATTGGTGCTTTCATTGAGAGTTCCACTGTGCCGTCATCAGAAGGTTCGATGGCTCCATCAAACATCTACAACAACGCTGCTCGGGGGGATGTCTTTCTTCCTAGCCAGATCTTCGTATTCGGCGGCTTCGCAGTGCGGGCCAACTCGCTTGGCCATCTAGAGCAGATCGACAGCTATGCCCCTGGCCGTCAGGTCAGGTTTGGAAGCTTGAACCATGTCGCTGATATCCGCGGAGACTTGATCTTCAACGGATTTGAGCCCATGGCAACCGCTCCCTGTCATCGCGATGAACATGACCTAGATCTGTCGTCGGACTATACCCAGGAGACTGCGCCTGTAAGCGCTCTGGCCCTAGATCCGGAGCAGCTTGCGCCATTCGAAGACCGGAGGCTTGACCCCACCACGGAAGCCGCAGACTCAACGGCGTTGGAGACGCACACAGACCCCACCTCGAGCGGGATCTGCGTCACCAGACCCCCGGGTCCATCTCCGGCCACTGGCTTCGAATTGCGTGCATCCGTGTCTGCCGAGCCTTACCCGACGCCGATCATCGATTTCAGTTCCGCGGACATCTTCCGGCACTCACCTCTAGGCGATGTGCTAAAATCACTAAAAACCCTCTCTTTAGCAGGGGACTCACAGCTGAATTATATCCGGTTTGAACTGGGGGCTGATGACAGGGAATTTCACTTCCCACCCACCTCCCACTTAATAGCCACTGTCGAAGATCTAACTGACATGCTCGACTACGACTCCGAAGACATCGACAGTATGGATGACGATGCCGAAGAGGATCAGGCCCAAAACCAGCCATTTACTGGGCGCTGGACGACCACTTCCTCCTACGACGTGTACATGGTGGATACACCCAAAGAAGTTAACGGCGATGACAAAGAAGACCCAGTGGAAGATAAAACCCCTGTGATACAGCCAAAGCACCGACGATAGCGGTGCCGCTCTAAGTCATGCCGTGAAAAAGACAGCAATACCGGCACAGGAGAAAACAATACTCTAGACGATGCCGGAGATAATGAAGACCCCGTTGAGCCAGCTTCCGAACAGGCCGAACGGGAAGATGGGCGAGTCAGCCCTGATGAAGAGGCCGTGCACGAAGACTCGGAGGACATCAATTATCTTCCACTTTCCGAGGATGAGGTGAGCCTCGGGAACAAGGATTTTATCGTGCCTGAGGAACCTCTCGAGCAGGAGCGCTTCAAGCGCCGGCTAATAGCCACTACAAGGAGCCTGAAAAAGAAATAGCAACAGCTTCAAGCTGATCAAGATATGCTCAATGATAGATGGACTAACATCCTGGAAGCCGAGGAATACAGCCTCAAGCGACCACTCAAAAGTTACCCGAAGCGCAAATTACTACCTCAATTCGATGACAAGGCGTTGGAGCCCGTGCCATCAGCGCACAATGCGGCTGACCGGCCACCACGTGGTTGGGACAAAGCGGCAACCCAAGCCGAATACCAGCCTGCACTACCTCGCCGTCAAGGCAGAGACAAAACTGCTCAGGGATACACGTATGATCTCCAGCAGGGCCTAAAGAATAAAGCAGGCCCAGCCAGATCGATCTACGGATCACGGGGGCGTGCCTCGACCCGCGATGACGGCTATCAAGCCGAACACGGCAAGCACAATTATGTCCGAGCCGAAAACCACAGACGGACTCCATCCGAACTGTGTCGCGACCTGGCCCGACATAGAGGAGCTGCACACCCCCTCTGCTTCACTGATGAAGTAATGGAACATGAATTCCCAAAAGGGTTCAAACCCGTGAATATCGAATCATATGATGGAACCACAGATCCTGCGGTATGGATTGAAGACTTTATTCTCCATATTCACATGGCCCGCGACGATGACCTTCATGCCATCAAATACCTCCCCTAAATCTCAAGGGGCCAACTCGACACTGGCTGAACAGCCTGCCTAAAAACTCCATTGGCAGATGGGAGGACTTGGAAGAAGCCTTCCTTGACAACTTCCAAGGTACATAAGTTCGACCTCCTGACGCCGACGACTTAAGTCACATAATCCAACAGCCCAGAGAGTCAGCCAGGAAATTCTGGACTAGATTCTTAACCAAAAAGAACCAGATCGTTGACTGTCCGTATGCCGAAGCCCTAGCGGCATTTAAACATAGCATCCGGGATGAATGGCTCGCCCAACACCTCGACCAAGAAAAGTCAAAGTCCATGGCAGCCCTCACGGCACTTATGACCCGCTTTTGCGCGGGCGAAGATAGCTGGCTAGCCCATAGCAATAACAATACAAGCGAACCTGGCACTTCGGAAGCCAGAAATAGCAACGGCAAGCCCCGACGCAACAGATATAAGTGTCGAAGCAACGGTGATAATACTGATGACACGACGATCAATGCCGGATTCAGTGGCTCCAAGTCCGGTCAGCGGAAGAAGCCATATAAAAGAAATAATCAGGGCCCTTCCAGCCTGGACCGCATACTCGATCGCCCATGTCATATCCATGGCACACCTGATAAACCAGCCAATCATACCCACATGAGTTATTGGGTCTTCAAATAGGCTGGCAAGTTAAATGCCGAAGACAAGGAGAAGGGGTCTCAAAGCGAGATCGACGACGAGGAGCCCCGTCCACTAAACACAGGGGGACATAAGAAGTTTCCCCCTCAAATCAAAACGGTGAACATGATATATGCCACCCATATCCCCAAGAGGGAGCTCAAACGCGTTCTCAGGGACGTCTATGGGATAGAGCCAGTCGCCCCAAAATTCAACCCATGGTCGTCATGCCCGATCACCTTCGATCGTAGGTACCATCTGACCAGTATCCGTCATGGCGGGTCAACCGCACTGGTCCTTGACCCAATAATTGATGGATTTCACCTCACACGAGTCCTCATGGACAACATCAGCAGCCTCAACCTGCTTTACCAGGATACAGTGCGTAAAATGGGCATCGACCCATCAAGGATCAAGCCCACCAAAACTACCTTTAAAGGAGTTATACCAGGTGTAGAGGCCCGCTGCTCGGGCTCAATCACATTGGAGGTCGTCTTCGGATCTCCGGACAACTTCCGAAGCGAGGAGTTAATCTTCGATATCGTCCCCTTGTGCAGTGGCTGTCATGCACTACTCGGACGAACTGCGTTTGCCCGATTCAATGTGGTGCCGCACTATGCTTATCTCAAGCTCAAAATGCCTGGACCACGCGGTGTCATAATAGTCAATGGAAATACGGAGCGCTCCCTCCATACCGAGGAGCACACCGATGTCTTGGTAGTAGAGGTACAGAGCGGCCTCCACAAGCAGAACCTTAATTCGGAAGCCATACTCCCAGACACTGTCAAACGAGTCCGGACTACTATGCGCCAGGACAGCCAGCTCGTCAAGAGCTCAACTAGCAATTCGGCCTCTGTCCCAAACCACACCAAGTGGCGGCGTTCGCGCCGCGTGTACATAACTATGCACTCAAAATACCATGGGCATAGACGGAGGGATAACTAGATTGTGATCCATAATACGGCTCGACCTCCCCTGGACACACATACTTTCACTTTTTCTTTTTCTCTCTTCTTTTCTTTTTTTCTCTTTAGGTTTCCTTTCCGCAGGCCCCTCTCGCCGGCCTCATAATCAGTCCTTTCGAAGAACGGACACACCAAGATGGAAAGTAGCACAGACGTGCGGGGGAATCTCTAGATGTCCTTCTTGGCGATCATTCTACCTATTTTCAGGACCCGTATGCAACCCCCCCTTGGTCTTGGCATGTTAAATAGCCATTGTTGCTTCTTGCACTTTTTTGTTCAAGTACGCTTTGACGTATTAATTAAAAATTGTAATGAAGACAGTTTGCGGCCCAACATATGCGACACTAGCTTCTTCTTTATTTTTTATTTCTCTATTTTAATTTGCATCCGTACACCTTGGTATGCCATAATCTGCCAGGGGCTTTATTGCGCCCCACGCTATGGCAACAAGTCCGAACAATTTTACAGTATAGTTCGGCACCCCGAATTTAGCATTATATGCATTGGCTCTGAATTTAGCATTATATGCTTTGGTAAATAGTTGGGTTGCCTGGCTCCTATGCTTACTACCTTATGTTCCGTTATATTGGCTAGGGTAGTAAAGGGAAAACTATTCGATTGTGTCCTGGTTTATCCGAATGAGCATCTCAGTAGAGAAAGCCGAAAACTGACTGTCATGATGCGGCGTGAGCCGGTCAGCTCTTCGGAGGTTTCAAATCTTTAGCGAACTTTCCCGCATTATGCGATGAATCGGTTCTTATCTGATCAGGTGTTTACAGCACCCTAGTCTGGATACTAGGGGATGTGCCTACATTTTCATTGTCAAACTCCTATGGCTAAGTGAGGGTAATAAAGCCACATAGTCCGATTGCCTGGTTCGTTGCGCTAAACACCTCCTTTAAGGACCAAACTCTTGGATAAAGAGTGTTTAGATTCATCCCGAACACCCCCGTACTACCTACGTGGGGGCTGAAGCCAACGACTGGCCAACTCTCAGACTTGATGAAATGGCCGCATAGGAGGTAAAACTTCAAATAAACAAACAACAAAGCATTATATTACATATCAAGCCTTGTTTTCATCATACAGGACGGGATTACATGAATGTATTCATTCAAAAATAATGTCCTTAGCACATTGCTCCGCCACAATGAGGGATCCCTTCAGAACATCTTCAAAATACCGCTCGGGCGTGCGGTGCTCCTTGCCCACGGGCGGTCCTTCAGTTGCAAGCTTGACGGCGTCCATCTTCGCCCATTGTATCTTGACACGGGCGAAAGCCATCCGCGCACCCTCTATGCAGACTGACCGCTTGATGGCGTCAAGCCGAGGGCAGGCATTGACCAGCCGCGTCACGAGTCCGAAGTAGCTGCCGGGTATAGCTTCTGCAGGCCATAGCCGGATTATTAAATCCTTCATGGCGAGTTCGGCCACCCTATGCAGCTCGACCAGCTACTTCAGTTGGTCGCTAAAATCCACCGGATGTCCTAGCGCAAGATATTGCGACCAGAACAGCTTCTCTGTTGATCTCCCCTCTTCGGCTCGGAAGAATGTCGTAGTGTCAGAAACACTGTAGGGCAGATCTGCAAACGCCCCTAGAGAACTCCAAATCCGGGTTAGCATGAGATATCTCTTCTTCACATACTTGCTCTGCATAATAAAAGCCTTACCAGCCACAGTTGTCTTGGCCTTCTGGATTTCCTGGAGGGCGCCCTGGGCTTCGACCCGGGCCTCTTGTGCACTTTGACGAGCCTGGGCAAGTTCGTACTCTTGGTACGTATTCTTGCGCTCCAAGGCCTCGCACTTCTTCACGGCATCATGCAGCTCCTGCTGGACCTCACCGACCCTAGCCTCATGCTTTTCGCGGGCGGCCTGCTCATCTGCTGCCCTCTTCTGGGCTTCGGCCAGCGCTACCTTGAGGGTTTCCACCTCAGACACCGCCCCTATAAATTATCGCACGATCAACATAAGCAATTCACATCTTGCTATATTTGAATAGGTTTTTATATACCCTGCTTGTCCGCAAGCGGCTTTTTCGCACGACCGAGCTCTTCCTCGGTCTGCTCCAGCCTCTGCTTCAGTCCGGAGACTTCGGCAGTATGAGAAGTTGCGGTTAGCAGCGACGCCTGCTTATTCACATAGACATACATGGTTAGTCTCCTGCAAAAAAACTATTTGATCCTCTGTTCGGCTTTTCTTTCCGAACCCCGAACAGAGTCTTAGGGGCTACTATCTATATTGTGACTTTCTTTTTGCATCGCTTACCTCAAAGCCTGTTAAAAGGCTTGTGCAGGCTTCGGTCAATCTGCTACTATCTATATTGTGACTTCCTTTACAATGGAAGCGCTTCACAGCGCTCCTAGTAAAGTATCTGGCGCCTCTGGTTGGACAGAGGTCACCGGTGGAATGGGCACACCTCCTTCCAATGGAGGAGGATGCTTGCCGGATTATGGAGCCGTATAGGTCTCCGGGACCGTATTCGGCTGGGGGCCAAATTGGACATGGCCCCCATCGCCAGTCTCCATGGGGATTTGCTCCCCCATGTGTTCAGCGGACGAGGTCTCACCCTCTGGCGCCGTCCTGACGGCCTCATGCGTCTCTCCCAGGCCGGGGGTCCTTCGGGACAACACCTCAGTGTCGTCCATGGCCCTAGGAGAGGAGGCCGTCAAGGGGACCCGCTGTCCATCACCTTCGGGTCCAGCGAGTTCCCCGAAGACGAGGATCGCTCAAGGGCGGAACGAGCCGGACTGCAAATACATGATTCGACATGTTAAAATTATGAAGTAAAGAGGCGGATATATGAATGCATCAGGGTCTTCGGATACTCATGATTCGACCAGGGGCTTATCTCGAGGGCGTCGTTCTGGGCTGCTATCGACGTCCCACGTGGAGCTATCCGCGAGGGAAGCCTTTCCCTTCTTGGATGCCTCCGCTTCCAGATCTGTGGAGGCCACCCTCTTCCTTTCCCCCTCGGGGAGGGGGAAGTTGCTCTCTTCCTCCTCCTTGTCATCTTCAGCCATGGAGTGAGTTTCGGCGTCTTTGGACGCCATGTCTGAAGTACCCTTGGGATGGAGGCCACCTCTGGTCCCCTTGGCCTTCTTCTCCGGCGCCTTGTAGGGCGCTGGAACCAGCATATTTGTCAAACGCGAGATGGCTGGATCCTCGGGCAGCGGAGCCGAACACTGAATCCGCTCCGCCTTCTTCGTCCAAGCCTGAAAAACAAATGGGAAATTTCAGACACCCTCCTTGAATAAGCAAGTAAGGAATACACCTTGAAAGAACGAAAAACTTACTGAACTGGCGGGATGAGCCAGGTCATGCCCACGATCCTC
The DNA here is from genome assembly GCF_002162155.2 of Triticum dicoccoides. Lineage (NCBI taxonomy): Eukaryota > Viridiplantae > Streptophyta > Magnoliopsida > Poales > Poaceae > Triticum > Triticum dicoccoides. The sequence goes on from NC_041380.1 coordinate 118,522,637, forward strand.
GGTGGTCTTCGGCCACGTCTCATTGGCCTTGAAGAGCACCTTCCAGATATCTTCGTGTGTAGTTCCGAAGAAACGTTGCAGGGTCTTGTGCTCGGCCGGGTCGAACTCCCATAGGTGGCAAGCCCGGGTCTGGCATGGAAGGATCCGCCGGACTAGCATCAGTTGAATCACATCGACAATCTTGACGTTCTTGTCCATCATGCTCCTGATGCGCGTCTGGAGCGTTGTCAGCTCGTCTGACGAAGACCAGTCCAGGCCCTTCTCCTGCCAGGAGGTTAGCCGCATTGGGGCCCGGATTTGAATTCGGGAGCCGCGGCCCAGGTGGTGTTGCGGGGCTCTGTGACGTAGAACCACAATTTCTGTCACTCCTTGACGGTCTCCACGAAGGTACGTTTGGGCCATGGGACATTGGACATCTTGCTCACCATGGCACCTCCGCACTCCGCGTGCTCGCCGACCACCACCTTTGGCTTCACGTTGAAGGTCTTCAGCCATAGTCCAAAGTGGGGGGACGCGGAGGGAAGCCTCACACACGATGATGAATGCCGAGATAGTGAGGAAGGAATTTGGGGCTAGATCATGGAAATCTAGCCCATAGTAGAACATGAGTCCTCGGACAAAGGGGTGGAGTGGAAATCCTAGCCCGCGAACAAAGTGGGGGATGAAAACTACCCTCTCATGGGGCTCCAGGGTAGGGATGATCTGTCCCTCGGTCGGAAGCCAATGGGCGACCTCCTTGGCCAAATATCGGGCCTCCCGAAGTTGGGTGATGTCCTTCTACTTGACGGTGGAGGCCATCCACTTGCCCTGCGCTCCGAACATGGTTGGAGTGCTTTCTTGGGGCAGGAAAGATGAGAACTTGGGCACTGGAGCTCGAGAGTGGGTAGGCGGAAAGAGAGAAGGCGTGGGTGGAAGAGATGAATCCTTATCTCCTTATAAAGGCAGTGAATATCAAACTCCTCCCCACTCGCCATGAAACTCGCCTATTCCCCAGAGGCCGTGCGGACGACATGGTTGGATTACCCATACCCGTATTGATGAGAATCCCGCAATAAGGGGGACACGATCTCTGCTTTGACGAGACGTGCCAATAAAGCCACATCTCGAAATATGGAGCGGCTGGTCGAGAAATGGTTCAAAATAATAACCGGGCAGGAGCGTGATGGCACGTTACAAACAGTTGTCAGCAAATTGGACTCGTGAAATATTATACCCTCTGCGGTGGTGTGTGGTACTTGTTTTGCAGATCCGGACATGTTCGTTGTGTTCGAAGACTATGTCGGGGTATTCGAAGGAGGAACCCGCCTTGCAATGCCGAAGACAATCTGCACGCCAGACACCTCGTCATTGAAGCATGGTTCATGGGCTACTGAGGGAGTCCCGGACTAAGGGGTCCTCGGGCGTCCGGCCTGTTGGACATGGGCCGGACTGATGGGCTATGAAGATACAAGACCGAAGACTCTCATTCGTGTCTGGATGGGACTCTCCTTGGCGTGGATGGCAAGCTTGGCATTCGGATATGAAGATTCCTTTCTCCGTAACCGACTTTGTATAACCCTAGTCCCCTCCGGTGTCTAGATAAACCGGAGGGTTTAGTCCATAGAGACAATCATAATCACATAGGCTAGACTTCTAGGGTTTTAGCCATTACGATCTTGTGGTAGATCAACTCTTGTAATACTCATATTCATCAAGATCAATCAAGCAGGAAGTAGGGTATTACCTCCATAGAGAGGGCCCGAACCTAGGTAAACATTGTGTCCCCTGTCTCTTGTTACCATCAACCTCAGACGCACAGTTCGGGACCTCCTACCCTAGATCCGCCGGTTTTGACACCAACACCCGCCACTCCTCTCATCGGTTTCCCGCCTCTTCTCCCATCGGTTTCCCGCTACCAGTGTTAGTGCTCATTGAAGGCTAGACGGTGACACACCAGCCATGTAAATATCGCACACAGTTTCTAAAAGCACAAATGTGCGTGATAGGAGGGAGTAGGTCCCATAGGGTGACCAGCGTGAAACTCCTTAAAGGCAAGGAGGCAATTCCTATCAGCAAGGTGTTGCTTCCCATCCACTAGCCTAGTCGAATAGAACTCAGAAGTTAAGCATGCTCGGGCTGGAGTAGTCCAAGTATGGGTGACCCGACAGGAAGTTACATATCTCAAGATTCATTTAATCGCCATGACACGGTCATTAAAGATATAAATATCTCTATAGTTACCTTATCTCTATAATGACCTAACATGCTGATTATATAAACCTTGGGATCCTTGTTTTGCAAATTTGTAGACTATGTTTCTATAGGTTATTTTTTGCTGTGAAATCACCACGTCTGTGCAAGCACGAGCAAATGATGGAGGTACTGGCTTAACCGTGTGTGATGCAAGTGCGCTGTAAAATCACCATGACTACACAAGCTAAAGGCAGGTAAGTTTATTTATAAATTAGGACGAACCGTGTGTGATAGACCAGCTAGCTAGAAATATAAAAACAAACTATCTGCCTTGAGCGTTGCAAAAATCGGTGGTTCCACCACTTTTCCTTATTATCATACACACATATTCTTATTGGACTGTGCGCGATCTTGGGCACTCCCACCCCGCATCAATTCCTTTACCCAAATTTTAGTAGCCGCCGTACTTCAACCGTCGCCCACACTCCTCCACCATCATCTCCACCCACCATTACTAAAAAATTTAGTAGCCGCGGCGTATCCTCAAACACCACCACCCTCCCTCCACAGTCCCCCACCCGGCCCCTCCCCCCTCGAACCCTAGCGCGCGGCTGCCACCGGCGCCACCACCAACCCATGTCGGTCTGCCCGTTCCTCCTAGCTTAGATAATAAAGTTCAGGTTACCCAGCGATTCCCATACCATTGCCCCACTCCCCTGAGTTTTTAGATGAGGCCTGCGGTGTCCCTCCCCGCTAGATCTGTCGGATGTGGGGCTCTGGCAAACCCTTGAGGTTCGAACACTGGGGTGCACGCGAAGTCTTTCCTTCCCACCAATCTACGCCCTAGCTCGCTAAGATCTCGCGGACGAACTCGACGAACTCGCAACACAGAAAGACACGAGGTTTATATTGGTTCGGGCCACCATTGTGGTGTAATACCCTACTCCAGTGTGGTGGTGGTGGATTGCCTCTAGGGCTGATGATGAACAATACAAGGGAAGAACAGCCTCCTGAGGTTGAGGTGTTCTTTTGAGCAGGCTCTCGATCGGGTTGGATCAAGCTAAGATGAGATGCCTGAGGCTCTCCCTTTCGTTACCCCCTACTGTGGTGGCTAGCTCTACTTATATAGGCCCTGTTCCTCTTCCCAAATATCAAGCGGGAAGGGATCAAAAATGGCGGGAAAATTTGAAGGGGGACAACTAGTACAAGCTATCCTGACAAAAGTGGTCTACGCCTGCGAAAGGCTCTGGTGGTGACGCCGTCTTGGGCTCCACGATGACCTCCATCTTGCCGTCCTCCTGGTATTGGTCTCGTTGCACCAATATAGCAACCTTTGCCTGATGCCTCAGTACTCTTCGCCTGCGCTGGCCTCCTTAGCACCAAAGAGGAAACAAGGACGCTGCGCGCGCTGGCGCCTGCCTGGCGCCCGCCTGGTGTTGTGCGTCATGGCTCACGTCACGAGGGCCTCGTGAGGTTTGCCCCGCCTTGATATCTCCGCTCCTCATGAGCCTGCCTCGCTAGGCTACTCCAGAGGAGGTCTTGCGTCGTCTGCCTCGCGAGGCTTGGACCCTCGCGAGGGTATTGGATGCTTTGTTGGTGAAGATGGGCCGTGCGCCCTGCTGGCTTAGCCGCGCCGTGGGCCGCAGGAAGGCAAGTCTGGGGACCCCCATTCCCAAAACACCGACAGTGTCCTCGGGCCCAAGGTGCGCTCGGTCTTGCCTTCGCGGCGAAGCCAAGGGCCAAGTACGGAGCGCCGCGGGCCGCAAAAGCCTGTAGCCTCGATTGACGCGTGGTGGTTGATTGGACGTAGGCGGCCCAGCTTCCCCACGCTGCCCTTGAATCCGCCTGGCTATGCGGCCCCGCCTCTTACACAGTTATTCTTCCTTCGCCACGCCCGGCTCCTCCAATCTCCCTGCTGCCTCGACGCCCTGCTTCGCCTTCTCAATCCGACCCATGCTCCGCCCGCTTCACCGCCATGGCGCCGAAACAAGCCAAAAAGGGGAAGAAACCTCTGTCCTCGCCGACTGCGCCTCCATCCTTCGAGCCGACACTTGGCCAGCCCCGGGTGCTCAACGACGAGGCCATGGACAAGGTGCGCCCCATGCTTGCCTCCAGTTTCAATGAGTGGGGAGAGATGCCGACTTGGCCCGTGTCTCGCACTAGCATGGCTCGGGCAGTTACCGAGGTTCCGATCTTCATTGATGCCCTTTGGCTGGCCTGATTCCTCCCTTCTCTGCCTTCTTCAACGCGGTGCTTGAGCATTATCAGGTCCACATGCTCCATCTTGATCCTCAGGCTGTGACCCTTCTCGCCGTCTTCGCCTTCGTGTGCAAGGCCATGGTGGGCATCGCCCCCTCCGTGGCACTCCTCCGCCACTTCTTCCCGTTGCATCTCACCGGTCCCCCGTAGAGCTCCGGGTGCGTGGACTTCCATGCTGTGGCTGCAACGGCAGGCATGGGGATCAACTTCGAGCTCCCTTCATCCACGAGCGAATTCCGTACGCGGTAGGTGCTTGTTGATGCCGGCGTGCTCAATCCTCTGCTCCAAGCTCCGGTGGGGCCTGCTATTCCAAACTCCGGCTGGGGTCATCAGATGCTCACGAGCCCCTGCCTTGCCCTTGTCTGGGCCAGGCTGAGGTGGTTGAAGGACCTTGGCGTGACTGCGCCCATGGTGGTGAGGGAGTTCGTCAGGCGTCGAGTTGCTCCGCCCTAGCGCCATTCTCGCCCGATGTGGAACTTGCTCAGCAGACATGACAACATGAGGTTTCAGGAGGAGGGTGAGGGAGTCCTGGATTAGGGGGTCTCCGGACAGCCGGACTATATCTTTTGGCCGGACTGTTGGACTATGAAGATACAAGATTGAAGACTTCGTCCCGTGGCCAAATGGGACTCTCCTTGGCGTGGAAGGCAAGCTTGGCAATACGGAGGGTTTAGTCCGTAGGACAACATACAAACATACCATAGGCTAGCACCTAGGTTTAGCCTCTATGATCTCGTGGTAGATCAACTCTTGTAATACTCATATCATCAAGATCAATCAAGCAGGACATAGGGTATTACCTCTATCAAGAGGGCCCGAACCTGGGTAAACATCGTGTCCCCTGCCTCCTGTTACCATCCGCCTTAGACTCATAGTTCGGGACCCCCTACCCGAGATCCGCCAGTTTTGACACCGACATTGGTGCTTTCATTGAGAGTTCCACTTTGTCGTCATCATAAGGAGGGATGGCTCATGTCGTTTTCAAGGACAACATCATCTCTGGGGGAGCCCTGGCTGTAGGCCAAACTCTCTGACTAGGCGGCTTCGTCATGCCCGCCCGCTCGGCCGTTGTGCCGACGATGACTTCTCGAGTCATGGAAAATAGCCTCCACATCGGCTCGAAATTCACCGAGAAGATGGATCCAGTGGAGCTCTCCTCTTTGAACGAGCTCTTGGATCGCATGGCCGCTCTGGGAGTCGCTATGGACTATGATCGGATTGGGCTTAAACCCGACCAAAGGGAGATTAACTCTCCGCCGGTCACCCATCAGATAGCAGTGGTGGAGGAGCAATGCGGTGATTCTCCCTCTATCCTGAGGACAAACTATGTCCGAATTCCCGAGCTCTCCGAGCCGGATACCCGCCCACGGGAGGACATCCCCCTAACCCTGAACCTAGAATCAGGCTGCATGCCAAACTTGCGGGGCAACATCCTAGAGCCCGAACTTCCAAGATGAAAACTCCCCTGCCCCGGGGTCTCAGATTGGGTCAAGGTCTGGACTTAAATCCACCCACCCACCTAGATACAAACGATCTTTCCCACATTAGGCAAGAGCCCCAAGAGACAGTACATCACTATTGGGCCAGATTCCTCCTTGTAATGAACAAGGTCAAGGACTGTCGCGAGGAAGACACAATTTCGTTCTTTTGCAACAATTGCATGGACAAGGGAATCCTCAACGCCATAAGTCGCCGTGACATAGCACACTTCGCTGACTTGGCGGCCATAGTACGGAAGTACTGTGCGATGGAAAGCGCCTGGAAAACCCAAACAAAATTTTGGGATAATCCGGCTCTGACAGAACCCCCAGTCTGAACTAAAAGGGTGCACTCTTATAAGTCGCCCAACTCAATTACAAAGAAGCAAAATCCCACTACAGGGCGTGGAACTGTATTGGAGGGATGGCTTAACGGGCCCTGCAAAATTCATAGTACAGCGGATACCATACCAACACACAGCCTTAGAGCATGTTGGGTACTCCGGCAGGTGGCCAAGAGCGGTGAGGATCTCCTCATCCAAAACACCTCAGAGCACCATCCCATGGATAATAATACAGTATTGACAGTCTTTGAGACCTTCGCCTCAAATAACATGTGTAAGCGAGCACTCCGCAGCCTTGCCGAAGTCTGCCACCTGGCAGCAATAAATCCATGGAGCAACACGGCCATCACCTTCAATGCCAGTGACGAACCTAAATTCCGAACAGCCCGAGCACCAGCCGCCTTGGTCCTCGGTCCAATTGTGGACGACTTTCGGCTCACTAAAGTGCTCATGGACGGCGGCAGCGGATTAAACCTCATTTATGAGGAGCCTCTTCAAAAAATGGAAATAGACAGAAACCGCATTGAGCAAAGCAGCACGACCTTCCGAGGAATCATCCCTAGTCGGGAGGCACGTTGCGCTGGGAAAATCACACTAGATGTGGTATTCGGCACTCCGGAGAATTACCGGTCTGAAGAAATTACATTCCAAGTGGCCATGTTCAGTAGCGGATACCACGCCCTTCTAGGGTGGGAGGCATTCATGATCTTCCAAGCCATACCCCATTACGGGTACATGAAGCTCAAAATGCTCGGGCCCAATGGAATCATCACTATAGCTAGTGATCCGGACATAGCACTCTGCACCGAGAACAAAACAGCTGCATTGGCCCTCGAGGCATTATCCGAAGCCCTTGTGGCGGAGGAATTAACCGCGCTGTGCTCCACAGTGGACAGGGACGACGTGATACTAGACAAAAGATCCAAGTCCACTTCTTTTAAACCAGTGGATGAAATAGTCAAATTCCAAGTCCATCCAATGGACCCCACAAAAACAGCATCCATCGGGGCATAGTTAAACCCCGCTGTAGACGCCGCAGTACGGGAGTTCCTGCGCAAGAATTGGGACATATTCGCCTGGTATCCTTCAGACATGCCAGGAATCCCACGCAGGCCAGCCGAGCATAGTCTTAACATTCTAAAGGGATTCAAGCCGGTCAAGCAGACTCTTCGGCGTTTCTCCGAACCTAAGTGACAATCAATGGGAGAGGAGCTAGCCAAGTTACTGGAGGCAGGATTCATTAGAGAAATAAAGCATCCGGACTGGCTAGCAAACCTGGTGATGGTACCAAAGAAGGACAAATCCTGGCGCCTATGCGTCGACTTCAAGGACCTTAATAAGGCTTGCCCAAAGGATCCCTTCCCCCTCCCTTGCATCGATCAAATTATCGATGCTACCGCAGGACACGACTCATTGTGCTTCCTCGATGCATACTACGGTTACTGCTACCTCTTGAGCACTGTGTGGTTTTCCCCGAAGAGAAAGGGATGATGCAGCAAAGTAGCATAAGCATTTCCCTCAGTTTTTGAGAACCAAGGTATCAATCCAGTAGGAGGCTACACGCGAATCCCTCGTACCTGCACAAAACAAATAAATCCTCACAACCAACGCAAATAGGGGTTGTCAATCCCTATAAAGCCACTTACGAGAGTGAAATCTGATAGATATGATAAGATAATATTTTTGGTATTTTTATGATAAAGATGCAAAGTAAAATAAAGGCAAAGTAAATAGCAAAGGAAATAACTAAGTAGTAGGAGATTAATATGATGAAGATAGACCCGGTGGCCATAGGTTTCACTAGTGGCTTCATCTTTTTATCCTCGATGGCAACAATACAATACGTGCCTTGCTGCCCCTACTGCCACTGGGAAAGGACACTTCAAGATTGAACCCAAAGCTAAGCACTTCTCCCATTGCAAGAAAGATCAATCTAGTAGGCCAAACCAAACTGATAATTCGAAGAGACTTGCAAAGATAACCAATCATATATAAAAGAATTCAGAGAAGATTCAAATATTATTCATAGATAGACTTGATCATAAACCCACAATTCATCGTTCTCAACAAACACACCGCAAAAAGAAGATTACATCGAATAGTTCTCCACAAGAGAGGGGGAGAACATTGTATTGAGATCCAAAAAGAGAGAAGAAGCCATCTAGCTACTAACTATGGACTCGTAGATCTGAGGTAAACTACTCACACTTCATCGGAGAGGCTATGGTGTTGATGTAGAAGCCCTCCGTGATCTACGCCCCCTCTGACGGAGCTCCGGAACAGGCCCCAAGATGGGATCTCGTGGATACAGAAAGTTACCACTACAAAAAAATACACTTCCGTGATGATACGTGTTTGTCACAGTAGGTCGCTTTTTTGTCATGCATGTACATCCATGACAAATTTATGACAGAATCAAGATAGTCATACCCGTGCTGTCGTAGAAGTGTTCCATCACATTACCAAAATTATCATCATGGAAGTGTCCACTTCCATGACAATAAATCGCACGTCACAGAAGTGCTTTCGTCAAGGGTGGCCGACACATGGCATCCACCGTAACGGAACGCCGTTAAGCTATCAGGTTGGGTTTTGGATCCGATAACCCATTAACAGCCCCGACCAATGGGGATTTTCCACGTGTAAAATCATCATTGGCTAGAGGAAACACGTGTCGGCTCATCGTTGGGACAGATGTCATCCACTCACTGGACAGAAGGTGCCTATGATACGTCGACACGTGGCACGGCCCAACAGTGGCCCATTCCTGTGAAAAGGCCGGACCATTTGACTTGGTCAAAAGCTGGCGGGCCGGCCCATGGAAAGCCTGTTAACGGCCCGTAGAAGGCCCATTGTTTCTACGGCCCGTAGAAGGCCCACTATTTCTACGGCCCATAGAAGGCCCACTGTTTTTATGGCCCGTAGAAGGCCCACTATTTCTATGGCCCGTAGGAGGCCCAGTGTCACTACAGTAAATATTAGCCCATGGTTATTGTGGCCTAGTTCTAAAAAATAGGTTATTGCAGCCACTAGCAAACCGCAGAAAAAGAACTGCACTGACTACAAGAAAACAAATAAACAAGACAACAAGGAAATAAATAAGCAAGCAACTTACACTAGGCTATCACGCCTATTACACATATTACATCCACTGGGCATCAAAGTTCGCCACCAATGCAAATATAGGGAACACATCAGCATATATACGCCGCAGCAAAACAAGTCCAGAACTGAAACCACTTCAGAAGAGCTCAAGAAACAATATCCTGGGTACCCATAATGCTGGCAAGATGCTTAGCATGCTTATTAAGTTTCTCTTGTTTGGCGCTTAAGTCCTCCAGCGCTTGCTGTTGCACCAGAAAGTATGCATCTGAATTCTACAGGGACTTCCTCAGTCCTTCGCCTTCCTGTCGCATAACATCTGATCGATGTCTTTCAACTTGAAGTTGAGACTCAAGAAGCCTAACTGATTCAGGCAATGAGTTCGAAGAGCTGGTGCCAGCAGTGGTAGCCAGTAACTCGAACACTACATCAAGACAGGACTTTGGGGTTGTCTCAGTGTCTTCAATATAGTTTTTATCAGCTTTCTTGGAGACCAACAGGGATGTCTCACTATCTTGAACCTTATCTGCATTACTTCCTTTACCATTGCATAACAGGGTACTCTTCTCCAATATTTTATCCGTGTTCTAAAAGAGAAACAAACAAACACATCTCAGGTTTACAATGTAGTATATGAAACTCATTTTGGTAAACCAGTTCAGTAGTAAGGTGGACAAGTTAACAGCATGAAACAAACATATATCTATGCAGTATGGTCACTGTATGGTCTATATCATTCTAGTTTATGTTGCCAAATCAAGATAGATATAGTTCGAATCATATCTATTTAAGACAAAGCAGCATAGACAGAATATAAGTGTGGGAAACTACACAGCAATAACAACACTTGTAATGTGCATGGCATGAGAACATAATTGTTTATTCAATTGAAACTGAAATCAACATAGAGCAAGTTACAACAGCAAACAGCCAAACACGTTGAAGAAACAGGTTTAAAACATACCTGTTGCGCCATTGGAGTTTCAATTGCATCCTTCAAATTTGAAATTAGTTGGTATCAGTAAATACAGTGATGCAAGAGCAAAGTAGTATGAACCATAGCTACGGAACCTGACCTGAGAACAATTCTTCTTCTGCTTTAAGCGTTGACTTCGGGTTCGGAGTGGTGGTCCTCGTGATTTGGGCACTGCAGTTGCCTTACTAACTACTCGTGTTTGGGTGCTCTGTGGTGGGGACGGTGTTGTGTCAACGGGAACTGGGTGTCTATCTGCTGGGGTTGGGGTTAGAAGGGGTGTAGCTGGTTCTTTGTCCAACTGGGTAGGGGTACAATCTGCATGAGTGTGGGTTATGTGTGGTGGGGCTGGGTCTTGGGCAAGTACAACCGTGGTTCTATCTGCTTCAACAGGTAGCATGATCTTTTCTGAAGACCGTGTTTTTACTCCCACAGATACTGCCATCACTCCCTCCAATTGAAATGGCTGATAAACAAGAAAAGTAATTGAATGTACATACATTGTAAGATAGACAGGTGCAATGGATAGTAGGGAAGAAAACAGGGCATGAAATAATTCACATTTATGTTGTCTAAGCAAATAGAATAGCAGGACATAATTTCACATATATGATGGCTAATTAAATAGGATAGCATGACACAATTTCACATGTATGATGGCTAACTAAACAGGATAGAATGACATCCTTCAAAATATGATGACTATGTAAACAGGATGACATGATATAACTATACGATGTGTCTATTAAAGTGGTTGGCATGCCATAAATCACAAACATGCCGTCGATGGAAACATGATGGCATGATATATTTCACGGATAGAATGACATAATTTAAATATGATGACTATGTAAACAGGATGAGATGATATAACTATATTATGTCTTTAGAAAATGGGTTGGCATGCCATAATTCAGATACATGCAGTCTATGTAAACATCATGGCATGACATAATTCAAATATATGATTTATATACTAATGAAGTGAGCAGAGGGCAATCGCATATATGATGTGTCAACTAAGGAGATGGCATTCAATATTGTGTATATGATGTAAAAACTAAGCATTACAATACAACATATGCATTATATGAGTAATATAACCCTGCCAAGTTTGAGCATACACCTCAGGGGGGTAATAGGACTGGTCATCTGCCTCTGAATCCTCCTCTGAAGAGCTATCTGTAACCAGCAAGATATCTGCTTCAGCAGGTAGCATTGTCTGCTCTGAAGACCTTGTTTTCACTCTAGATTTCTCCATCACCAATTCAAATGGCTGATGCACAGGAAGAGCAATTGAATGTACAAACATTGTCGACAAAAGCAATGAGAAATACAAAAAAAGGACGGCATGATATAATTCACATATATGACGCTTGCCTAAACAGCATGGCATTGCATAATTCACATACATAATGCCTTGCAACAAGATAACATTGCATAATTCACATATATAATATCTTGCAACAAGATGGCATTGCATAATTCACATATATGGTAATTAGACACTAAACAAGTGGCATTCACACAAAGCATGTCTAAACTAAGCAAATGACATAGCAATCCAAGATACCATACGCACGATATGAGCAACATAACCCTGCCAAGTTAGGGCATGCACCTCGGGGGGGGGGGCTATGACTGGTCATCTATCTCTGAATCCTCCTCTGAGGAGCTATCGGTAACCATCAAGACATGCGCTTCATCAGGTAGCATTGTCTGCTCTGAAGACCTTGTTTCCACTCCAGATTTTTCCATGACCGTGCCAAATGGCTGATGCATAGGAAGAGTAATTGAATGTACTAAAACTGTTGAAAAATTTAACACGTAATATAAAAATGATGGCATGATATAATTCACATATAAGATGACTGGCTAACCAGGGTGGCATTGAAAAACTCACGTATATGATGCCTGGCTAGACAAGATGGCATTGCATGATTCACATATACGATAAAGAAACTAAACAGACGGCATTGACACGAAGCATGTCTAAACTAAGCAGATGACATCTTTAATGTATACAGTAAGCAATACAAGGCACCATACGCATGATATTACCAACATCAGCATGCCAAGTTAGAGCGAAGACCTCATGGGGTAAATAGGAGTGATCTTCTCCTTGGGAATCCCCCTCATAACAGTTATCTTCCTCTTGATTACGATCCGAAATGGGTGGAGGGGGGCTGCCTTTGCGCCCACCATGGAACGACGTCTGCATGAAATTTTATTGCCACGCAAGGCTCGTCTCTTTTGCTCTACATGATCAGTTCCATTGTGTACAATAACTGGCATGCATAGGAATAAAACATAGTGAGATTATGTAAGGAGTGCATGCACAAATCCAGAGTGATGGTAGCAAACTGTGGATAGACCCAAAACCAATGATAGCAGGCAGATAATAGCTTTAGTTAAAAAATACAGATAATGGCTCCTTTAATGTTTGTTTGCACCCAACATGAAACTCATAGTAGACACCGGAGATTAACCAGATAGTAGACAGATAGTACTTATTGCTACCCCAATATGTACCCCACAACCATTTAAAAACTCAAGTTTCAGCATTAGTTTGGACCTGACTCGGAGTCTAATAGGTGAACACGACGATAATGTAGCATGTCATCATATTAAGCGACGCATAACGTAAGCAGACACGGAAGAGTGCGACCTCTCTTGCGGACCCGTGTAATCCTCAAGGTCATCTGCTCAGTTGATGATGGTAATGCAGTTGTCGTGGCTGCCGGCGGCGAGGAAGAAGATCTGAGGCGGCGAAAGACAGTCTGGAGAGCGGATCCTTGCTGTGGTGAACCCTTCCATCATTGGAGCAGCTAAGCTGGGGTGGAACACAGCGCCGCAGGAGCAGGACAAACCACACAAGGTTTTCTTTGACACATATCTGTAACAGAAGTAATTGAGTAAGGGCTTGTTTGAATTTGAGGATTCTAACAATGCAAGGATAGGAAATAGACAGGAATAGGATAGGAATGCACGTGCAAAACAGAGAATTTAAAAACACGGGATTTTTGCCAATCTGGGTGTTTGATTCACAACAATTGGAAGATCACAGGATGCAAAAAAGCATGGTGATATTAAGTCAAACCACAAGAAAATGTACGGTTATAATGCTATTATGCTACTATCTCTTAGTCTTGTGCTTGATGAATAGGAATATGAAAAGGAGGAGAAGTGGAAATTAGAATTCCTACGGTTTTCCTTTCAAGGAGACACTAAAGGAACAAATCCTACAGTTTTCCTTTGCTCCATTCCTTTGCACCAAATTCATGAAAACTAGTACCATAGGAAACTTTCCAATTCCGATGTTTTTCATTCACTTTTCCTTTCAAGCACTGGCGATTCTAGTAGGCAGGCTTGAGAAAGGAAAATCCTACACTAAAAAAATGTTTTTGTGCTACTTCTATTACTTTGGACCCAGGCCACTGCCATACTAGCTCAACTCCCAGGCCCATCGACAAATGCTCAGCTCAAACACGCAGAGATAAATAATGATGGTGTTCAAGAGAGTCCATCACGGATAGCTAAGTTGCCTGGTACCTCACTTCTTGTCATATAGTAGGATAAAATAATCGTATTTCCCATTACTACGAGTGCTCAGTGGACAATATATATAACATGTAGAGTAAAAAAGAGATGCAACAAGTGTACAACCTCTTTAGCGAAGCCATGTCGATCTCAGCGTGATTGGGTTGGCCGATGAGGATGCTCCGGCTGACTTGCCTGTAGGAGGAGGGGAAGAAGATCTTAGGTGTCTGGAGATGGAGCCCGAGGTACTGCTCCGCTGTGATGGAGGGTTTCGTCGTTGGAGCAGCTCCGATGAGTTGTACGACACTGAGGCTGAAGCAGGACAAGAGAGACAACGAACAACATTAACCTGAGTGGAATTCTAATAGCATCTCCAATACATGATGTAAAATACATAAACACAAAGTGCTAGATGTAAAATACATCAGCCGCTCATGTGTGAACTTAACTGTCGAAACTGAATTTAACTGTCGAAACTGAACTTAACTGTCGAAACTGAACTTAACTATCGAAACTGAATTTTGTTGTCGAAACTGAACGCACTAGCAAGGTGAGGCTACACGTCGGTCGACTGACTTTTTCATCTCTGGTCAGTCGATTTTGCAGCCGTTGGATACGAAATCAAGGGCCTGCGGTTCATCTTCAACCTCCACCCCCCTGAGCCGGCCAGACAGCAGCACCCCCGCCGCCCGCGGCCGGCGGTGCGCCGCCCCGCCCGCCCCGAAAACACTCCCCACCGCCGGTCTGCCGCCGCCCCGGCCATCCCTCTA
>NC_041380.1:118537667-118556158 GCF_002162155.2 Triticum dicoccoides
GACCATCGCCCCCATCTAGAACCCTAAGATAGATAGTGGGGTACCTCTCCGGCGAGCCCCCCTCCCCGTTGCGGCTGGTTCTTCCTTCACCCCGGCAGCATCGGAGTGAAGTGTAGCTAAATCGGAGCAGCATCGCAAGCAAGAGCGAGAGCAGCAGCGTGAGCAAGAGCAATAGCAAGAGCAGACCAGGCAGGGGACCGAGAGCAAGAGCAGAGCAGTAGCGCGAGTGAGAGCTAAAGCAGTAGCAGGTCCTACTGATGTGGACGTCATCGCTGAGGGAGCGACGCCGTGGAGGAAGTGGCCGGCGATGCCGCCGTGGATGGAGCCGCGCCGTGTCGGCTCGGGACCGAGCGCCGGCAGCACCGTGAGATCGAATCAAGAAGAAAAATGCGGCGATTAGTGTACAACCTCTTTGGTGGCGCCAATTAGGCCGCATCTTCATATGAGGAAATGGTGATGATGATGCTCTTCCGGTGGTGCAGGTGAAGACGGCGGTGTGGGAATGGAGGTGGCGCGAAAGACAAGGGGAACGTCGGGGCAGCTCCTTGGAGGTGGAGGACGGTGTGGCTGAACCGGCGGGACGATGAGATCGACGATGGATCCTCATCCGGTACGGTGGATGAGGGATGTCGAGGTTTTGTTGTGGACGACGTCGTCGGGGAAGAGGCTCCGGCTAGGTGGAGGACGGAGCAGGGTGTGGGGTTTCGTCGTGGGTTTTCACGGCCTCGGTGTACGAATGGGTGGGCGGATGGGATGGCAGTGGGGAACCATGGCTTAGAGACGCGTTTGTCCGAAATGTGGGGTAAGTTACGAAAGTACCCCCACCGATTTGAGGCGGTTCTTTCGGTTCAGGGGTACCACAGGCATTTCGCATGTCGGGATTTCACAGGAGGTGGGAGTTTTCGCGCGCATTGTAATTTCGGAATAGCAAGGCACGGGTTGAGATGGAGGGAGTTGTCGGAGCACAACGAGACAAAGATATATCTTAAATATTTTGGGATAACAAGGCGTGGGTTGAAGAGGCGGGAGTTTCCCAGCACGATAGACAGATACGCTAACTTGAATTTTCGGCATAATAACGCGCGGCTTGAAATTCGGAAGAACAAGCTTAACGTGTACCCAAAAAAAGACAATTTGCACCTCAACACGCACAACACACACACAAACACCATTTAGACTAGAGTAAGGTACACGTGCATTGCACGCATGAGATTTGGCAACCAAATTATGAATAAATAACACATTATAGCATGCAAGATTTGAGTCATATATGCATGATGTAGATGTTCATTTAATTCTTAATAGTTCATTTCATTCAAAATCATCTAGTTTTTATAAGAAAACTAATCTATTTTAAGATTCATGGAATTGTGCGTCGTAAGACATAAAGTGAAAACAAATAATGGCAAATCATATAGAAAAACATTTGGGCAATTCTGATACGGAAGATTCCAGAACAAATAAGAAGTGCTTGTGTTTTGATGTTTGTGCATTATACTTAAGTTCAACCATGGAGTCTTCTAGATTATACATGTGGCGAAATCTGGTGGAATCTAGATGATATCCAACGGCCAGTAGTGCTCAAATTTGCCATCTTTGGACCATCGGATTCGCCTCATCCAACGACCATCTTTCAAAGTTAAAGTTACCCGCACACAATATAAAAAATATATAAAATATAACATATATAGGGGTATAGATATAGATATGTGATGCAAAAGCCGCCCATCATCTCCAATTAGAATAGTGTGTCCATGCACGGATGCGACGTGGCCAAATGATGTCTGCCATCGGTATCTCAAATTCAAATTAGTCTGACCTTGTTCAATGTGTATACATTACAACATGCTCGTTTCCAAACCACACTGCGCAGATCTCCGTTATATTCATGCATGCATGGGTTTCAAACATCAGGATCTCTTATTCAAATATTTGAATTTAACTTTACATTGATTGTGACCTCACCTATTCAACTATTCTTTTACACCCACACAGTAGTATTCTCTTTATAATTGTACCACTAACCTTCTCTCGTGCATGCATGCCCACACACTACCAGTCGGCATTATCCATCGCACGCATGCAATCTTTTTCTTCAGGTCGGTCTCCCATGAAGGCACACACCAACACACATCCCCCTCTCCATCATATCGGGCATTCTTTGTCTCTCACGCGTGCATGCGCAATGATCGATGTTCCTCTATGTATGTGTGTATATAGCTAGGTCTTTCATTGTTTTCCACACAAATCGATCAATCGATATATCCAGTGAGGTCTCACCCTCTTTCCCACGTCCACATCGATCAATCTATACCTCTCTATATAGGATTAACATATATAGCTAATACACCCACATTAATTATGTATCCAACGTCCTCCTCTCATCATCCATGCCTTCCGCTTCATCTCTCAAACGCGTGCACAATGGCGAAGACAGGGGGCAGTAAGGGCCCTGCCCCTCCCCCTAACATCACTATATATCAAGGCTAATATGAATGTGATCATTAGACAATTGCTGCTAAAAATGGTTTAAGTTCATGAATTGACCCTCCTCGTAAAGGATTAGCAATGCTTGGCCCCCTAGCTCATTTATTTTCCATGGCTCCGCCACAGCGCGCATCAGCACACGTGTTCGCCATGTCTCTCTAAATATCGATCTCGCACTTGTGCATTCCTTCATAGTCTCCCTCCACTCGGCCCCTCGCACCATCTTCTAGCCCCCACCGGATTTTGCCACATGTACAATCTAGCAGACTCCATGGTTGAACTTAAAGCATAATGCACAAACCTCAAAACAACAGTGGTTCTCTTTTGTTCTAGAATCTTCCGTATCATAACTGCCCAAACTTTTTTCTAGTTGAATTGCCATTATTTGTTTTTACTTTATGCTTTACAACGCACAATTCCATGAACCATAAAATAGATTAAGGGCTTCTTTGATTCAAAGGATTCTCAAAGGAATTTTGGAGGATTCTAATCATTAGGAATTTTTCCTATCTTGGTTGTTTGATTCATAGGATTGTAAACCATAGGAATTTTTCCATATGATTCATTTGCACTAGATTTCATAGGAAACATCCCATCCACTCAAACCTCTTTGAAAGAATTCTGCGTTTTTTCTATGCATAATCAAACACTCGTACAATCCTGTAGGATTCAAGACGACATTCCACTATAATCCCAGTTTTTCCTATTCCCGCGTTCTTAGCTTTTTATAAAAACTAATTGATTTTGAATGAGATGAACTATAAGAATTAAACGAAGGGCTACATCAGGCATATATGACTCAGAGCTTACATGCTATAGTGTGGTATTTATTCATAATTTGGTTGCAAAATCTGATGCGTGCAACACACGTGTACCTTATTAGTACTTCGAGTATGTGCAAAACACGTAAATTAGAATACCAATGGCACGCTACACAGTGTCTCTCTTATAGTTCATGAAGCCACGTGGCACATGTGTAGGCGTTGTCGCGACCTCCTTGCGTGGATTGATCACAATGACGTGCTGCTGGTTCCAGAAGAATGTACTCGTCCTCCCTGAGTCATACTAGCGGTACATGCACGAAGCGAATATGTGCACGCACGCCATGCACGCACTCATTCCTCGCACACACACGCGGGTACACGGGCGGACCCAATTTTGTATGAAGATCCATCCCATGTGATAATTTGACGCGTGTAAAGTTGTTCACTTCATTGATGGTCAATTAATACAGCGCATGCAAATTGAGTGGACGTGAGGGAGGAAGAAAGACATTATTACTCCACTGCGCGCATGCGAGTAGTTAAATCGTGGGTTGCTAGTAGTACTTCCATTGGTCTCCTTCGTATTTTGTGCCAATTTTTGATAGTAACATAATATTTACGCATTTGAGCAGTGTAGTAGTACTTGAAATTAATGTTCCGCTAAACTCATCGGGAGCCGTTTCGGGCCTCGAAACCAAAGCCATCAATTAATCTTTACCTTGTTCCCATCACATCCTAAAGCCTGCTCACACCTACTAGTAGTACGTACCAAACCTGAACGTGTTCCCACTATGCAGGTATTAGTACTAGTGCTAGTACTTAGGTTATAAAAAGGGGAACTACCTAACCAAAAATCACTCTACCTTTCCTCCTCATAAGTGCTTCTTCTTCGTCCGTCATTGCCATGGCCAGTGAGCAGAGCTCTAGGTCGAGAACTACTCGTAACAAGCGAGCGGCATCCAAGGCCGCGGAAAAAAAGAGAGGGCTCACCGCCACGCAGAGACCTCGAAAGATCTCTCATGGGCAGGCGATGGCTCCCAGGAGCGCCCTAGCCGCAGAGGCGAACATGCCGAGCCGGCGGAGCTGGAGTCGTTATCCCTCGACGGCATGCCCGATCAGCTCAATAAGCAGAAGGAGTTCATCCAAGGCTTGATGGAGTTGCTGAAGGAGAGCCTCGACGACATGCCCGCTGAGCTCAATCAGCAGGGGGAGTTGACCGTCGGCTTGGTGATGCTGCTGAAGAAGAGCATTGCCTCGGAGAAGAAGGCAACCGACGAAATCCTACGACTTCGGGAGGACAATGCGAAGCTCTGCCATGAGATCGACCTGTTGAAGGAGAAGAACGCCGGCTGGAAGAAGCTGCATGAGAATAGTAGTTCCTCGATGAAGATGCTGCAGGCCCTCGCCATGGAACAAAAGGAAGAGTTGGCGAAGCTCCGCATCGAGCACTCGGCTGCTGTCAAGGTACGTAATATGGTCGTGGAACAGATGATGAAGGCTCGCGTTGAGAAATGTCGCGTCATGGACACAATGACGAAGATGGCGGAGGAGACACGCAAGGAGATGGAGGTCGTGGAGGCGATGAAGAAGCAGTTACGACTCCGCGGCGAATTAGATCATTTGGGGTGATAATCTTCCTTCTTCTTTTGCTCATGTGTTTCATCTTTTGCTTCGGGTGTTTCGACGCACGTGTCACGTTCTCTGCGAGGCATGAATAGAACAATGTTTTTTGAGGGAATGAATAGAACAATGCTAACAATGAGATGACTAGCAAATTAGATCATTTTTTATCGCCATATGGCACTGGGCTGCCGTGTTTCGTGCTCCTCCGTCGCAGTACTACTCCAGTGGAAAACTTGAGTATACTGCACGGTTCTTTGCTCCTCCTCGATCAGGTCGTCCGCGCATTTATACGAGCAGTCAAATCACAAGGCCCCGCCTTCCAGCAGTAATGAGCCGTCAAATCACAAAGGCCCTCGCCTCCCCTGAAACCGACCAAGCTAGACTGCCCCGCCCTCTAGCCTTTTAAAAATGTATACTTTTGTACAGCAGTAGTATCGATGGATTGCGCCATGGATCAAAACTTGAAATTAAAAAAAGGTGGTACATATAGAGAGCGCTCTTCGCCAAATTATGCATATAGTACTATTAAAAAGGCTAGTCACAATAATGGTGTCCAGCACAATCCACCCCTCAAATAAAACTAAGAGGGTGCTTGGATACATTTTAGTCCCATGACTAAAAGTAGTGGGACTAAAACATGATAACCTCACCCATGCTTGGATCCAAATACTGAAAAGACTAAAATCAAGTTAATGAGCATTCATTATCCTCCAAACCCTCCAATCCAGAACTCGCCTGTGTTAAAGGAGAGGAGTTAAATGAGTAGAGAGAGGACTAACCCACATTTTAATAGGGGTACCCCTGACTACATTTTTTTAGTCTCAAGACTAGTTTTAGCCCCTCTTCAGTCAGGGGTGCTTGGAACTTTAGCCTCTTAAAGAGACTATTTTTAGTCAGACTAAAATAAGTCCCTTGGATCCAAGCACCCTCTAAGCATCCTGGAATTCTTTGACAAAACTAAGCACCCTGAAATTCTTTTACAACTAAACTGCTGGCTATATGATGTTGGCCATATATATTGTATGTATATAATGTGAAGAAATGAGTGGTAGTACTATACCAACTAAAAGATGAAATGTAAAAAATACTAGTATGTACGTACTAAAGAGTTAAAGTAACGAGAAGAAACATAACATAGTTCTGCTGGGGGCTCAGCACAACACACCTCAAATTAAATTAAGCACACCTGAAATTAAACTTTGCAACTATTCCGGTAGACACTGCATTAGAACCACCATGAGCAATGACACTGCCACCTTACTCGGAGTCCTCGTCCACGTCCTCGACTTCGTCCTTGTCCCTCTTCCTCTTGGCCGATATTTCTTTGCTTGAACCACACACTTGGCTGTTGCTCTTCATCCAACCCTTGTAGATATTGAAGCAAATGTAGCCATCCATTGCAGCATAGTGGATGTGGTCTATATCTAGTACATTCCGCTGCCAT
This sequence comes from Triticum dicoccoides, assembly GCF_002162155.2. NCBI lineage: Eukaryota > Viridiplantae > Streptophyta > Magnoliopsida > Poales > Poaceae > Triticum > Triticum dicoccoides. The sequence continues at coordinate 118,543,986 of NC_041380.1, forward strand.
GCATGATGATGAAACATGTATGGAGGTATCTCCAGTTTACCGTACGAAGGATGAACCATGGCTCCTGCCAGGGTCAGCATTGAAGGCTGACGAGCGGACACCAGCCGATTCTTCTGGAGGTCGAAGGTGTTGCCTACAACGAGGCCTATCCGATGCAGGACTTCTTTGTCGTTACCAAAGTTTATAGTAACGAATTTGACTAGGTTGCTCTCGAGGAAGTCCTTAAAATCCTGACACTCAACGTCGGCATGGCATATGTGGTAGACCAAGCATAAGTCATGCACGCAAACCTGGATCATGGCGGGCTTCTTTCTCTCTTCGTCCTTTAGATCCTTCTCTCGTCCCAGGACTGTGGTGTACTCAACATCTAGCCCAGCGACCCACTCATCATCTGAGTCTTCGAACATGCGTCTGAAGCGAGAAAGGCATCCTTTCACTATCATGGAAGAACGGGTGTAGATGACGTCGAACTCATCGCCGGTGAAGGTTCTAACCTTGTACTCACTGCCGATCATGGAGATTTGGGACGCCATGGATTTGGGAGGAGGGTTAGGATTAGTGGAACTGCCGTAATGTGAATGGACGGGACGACTAGGAGCGAACCGCCATAGTATTGAAGGACGTGCGGGGACGAGTAGGAGCGAACTGCCAGCGTGCGAACGGCAGGGTAGTGGCTTTCCATTCTCCCATGATACGGGCTTCCGAGAGCCCTTGGATCTGAGATCGAACGGTTGCATGGCGTGATTCTAGACCTATGGGTGAATATCCTATCCTGGAGGGTTATTCTACAAATTTTCAGCAACTTAGCATGCGACCGTTTGATCTCAGGTCCAAGGGCTACCAGCAGCCCGTATCATGGTCGCGCCTACCACGACTGTTGTGTCGCTTGCGTGGTCGCGCCCTTGGAGATTTAACACGGTGCGTTAGGCTATCTGATGTTGGCATGTCATACATAGTCATCACTTAGTCACTCATACTACAACAAGGTTGGCTATAAGTGTATTTTTTTACTCCTCTCTATCTCTTTCTTCGTACTCAACGAAGAAACGGTGCTAAGTGCGTGTATTTATTGCATTTGCCAAGGAGTGACCTCTTCCAATGAAATGATGTTGCTAAGTTTGCTTCATTTAATTAGCTATAGACTCAAAATTGTCTTTTCACCTAGGTACACACGCTTAGCACCGTTTCTTCCTTGGGTCACCAAACTAGTCTCTCTCTTCTTGATTAACTTGCCACATCAGACTTTATGCTTATGTGGCAAGCTTAAGCACCTATAGGAGCAAGTAAAAGTAAGTACAATAGTGCGCTTTACATGGCATTTTTGCATATGTGGAGGAAAGAGAGGCAAGGAAAAGGTGGAGAAGTGGGCTCTCATGCAAGAGCCAACCTCTACTACATGGTGGAGCATTGGGAGCGGCACCTGTATGGAGGTGGTCAGGAATCTGGGAGACTCACGCCGGTCGTAGCGCCGCAGTTAAAATGATAATGGCAAGTCAAATCACGGGGCCCCACCTATCCAGCAGTAACTCGCTGTCAAATCACACAGCCCTACGTTTGCAGCAGCCTACTCCCTCGTCTTCTCGCGTCTCTATCGAACCGACTAGGCGGAACTGCCCCGCCGCCTACCGCGCAGGAAAAACCCCGCCCTCGACTTTTAAATAGTATACAGTATACTAATTTTGTATCCATGGATTGCGCCCGCGCCATGGAGCAAAGCGTCTAGAAAGCGGAGGAGAGACGGTGGTCTTGCAATAGAGAAGAGGGAGAGGCGAGACAGTGGTTTTGGAATGGAGATGATGGAGAGGAGAGGAGGTGGTTTTGCAATGGAGAAGAGGGAGAGGAGCGTGCGGTAGCGATTTAGGATTGGACGAGAGGGCCGGCGCGCTTTGACTAGATCAAAATCAAAATCAATTTGGTGACATGCATTCACATTTTGCTTGTCAAATACAGTACGTGGTCAAACTTTGACCCAAAATACGCGAAACAACAAAAAAAATACTTCCAAGACCAGCGCCGCTCTTCCGCTCTTCTCCTCTTAAACCACCGCCGCTCCTCTCCTGTTCCAATCTAAATGCAGCACCGCTCCTCTCCTCTTCCATTTCAAAACCACCGCCCCTCCTCTCCTGTTCTAGTCCAAAACCAGCGTCGCTCCTCTCCCATTCTAATTCAAAACCAGCGCTGCTCCTCTCCTCTTCCATTCAAAAACCACCGCCGGTGAGTGAAGGTGCTGTGGAGAAGTAGATCGATGGAGGAGTACAACCGATACGTGAGGATCGCAGACGGTGACCCTGTGAAGCTAGCTAGGATGTTGGAGATACAGTCCTAGTTTGACAACAAGGACCAACTAGCAGCGACGGCGACATCCATGGCCAAATATCTGCAACAGAGCGAAAAGGCGGCGATACTCCCGGAGGGAGTCGCGCCGGAGTACATAGAGCTGCTCCTCTGGGCCATGGAACAAACAGATTCACTGAATCCGATCGTGAGGGAGCGGTGGTGGGAGTATCGATCCCAGATGGAGCATCCACCAGAGATTGAAGGATCGAGCATCTATAGGGTGCCGTTTGTGAGGGTGTCCTGCCAGAGCGAGCCGATGGAGTCTTCGTCGACTGAACCCAACTGCAAGAGGAGAAAAGCAGTTGGCCCGACGACTCTTCCCCGCCATCGTCTCCCTCGCTGTTCACATCGTCTCACGGGGCGGCTGTCTGCCGCTGAGGAATAGGAGGGGGCTCCCCCCAGCCCAATAGTCGGGCAGGTTGTGAATTGTCAGGAGGAGCTTAGGGTTATCAGTATTTGCAGGTTGTGAATTGTGTTTTGTGTTGTGTATTTTGAGAGTACTTTCAGATATGAATGTCTTTTGAATTTCATATTTGCAGTATTGAGCATATGAAGTATTTTATGAATTCTAGATATCTATTTTTAGCACTTAAAAAAAGGTAGTTTCATAGGAGTATAAAAGTGCAAACAATGTGATTCTCAGAGAAGAAACTGCAAGTTTCAGTTTCAGATAAGAAACTACAAGTTTAGTTCCAGATAAGAAACTGCAACTTTCAGAGGTAGAGCATTTATATTAACACGGCCTTTTCAAACAGGGTTAACATCATGTTGGAAGTTTTATTCATGGTCGAAAATGGAACTACCAGCCAGTTAACATCATGCTGATCAACATTCATGCATAGCACATCTTCATATGATGCATAGTCAAAATGCCCACACAATGTCGAGTGTGCGAAACATAGAGAAAACGAGGGACGAAGTTTTGACAAGTGTTGGACGTGGTTTTGGGCTCCCCCGTCTAGGCTTTCATTTTTACCATGCGCAGCCCACGTCCTCGGATGGGAGGTCCATAGGCCTGTTTGTATTTTCTTAGGGCCATCATGTATCGACCGGCCTATGGACCTCCCATCCGAGGTTTCATTTTTGGCAGCCCAATTTATGTTTTTTTGAAGAAAACACAGAGGTCTGTTCTATTTTTATATAAGAATAGGAACGCCAGGTCCAACTTATGTTTCCCTTCTAACTATATTGTATATATTTAAATTATTTTATATGTTGACTGTTTAGTTCACATAATTGGCAAATAGATGACCGCTCTCGCGATCCCCTTCGCCCCCACCACCACCTCCACCCTCGCCGCCGCCCCCGCCACTACCTCCACCCTCGCCGCCGCCATAGATCTCGCTGCCACCCCTGCCTCCTGACTCCCGGTGCGCCTGCCCCCCCTCAGCAAGTCCGCTCGCAAGGTCGCCGGCCATATCCACGGGGGAATGGTTGGAAGACAGGCAGATGTACAAGATGCATCTCCCACATGTCTACAAAACCTTCCCGTGGATGCTCCAGCCGCTCGACTCCGTCGCGCCGGCGGTGCTGCGGGAGACTCGAGGGAGGAGATGGAGGGAGCGGGCGATGCGGATCCGCGACGACGCTCTCTCCTGGACCCAGTGCACGCGCGAATGGAGGGAAGCAGAGGAGGAAGCTGCGAGGGAGGAAGCCAAGGAGGGACCGAATCCGTTCTCTCACTCGCGCGGGTATGCTCGGATGTGCAAGGATCATGTGGATTGGGAGCTGCTGAATCTAGCCATGTGGATCTATTTCGAAGGAGATTTCTCGGAGAAGCACAGGATGCTGCACCCCAGTGAGCCGCCGATTGTGTTCGTTCGATGGGCGAAAGTAGAAGTGAATTAAGGAGATCCACGCTGTGCTGCGAGATGGGAATGCTTGACTGGACTCTTGCCCACCAGCACGCCACCGGAGCCAGAGCAGGTGGATCCCCTACCTTACCTCTCCCCCAAACCTGCAGAAGATTGAAATTAGGCTTGCAATCTGCTTCAATTGAGCTGTTTGGTGGTTATTTCTGCTTCCTGAGAGACAATATCTGGCTGGAGGATGAGAAGGAACCAGGAACTCCGATGGATTTCCTCTATCACAATGGGGGGGAGCGCCGGTTGGGCAGTGGTACGGCCCACCTCCGCCCCAAATTGGGGCATAATCTGGGCAGACTCCTGTAATTGCCCAAGATCAATCTGCTGGTGGTTCTGACTCTCAGATCAGTGGGAAATCTCAAGGCAAGAATCAGCAAAAGAAGAGACAGGACATCCAGAAAACTGCTCGTGCCCCTGCTTCGGGCCTTATGGCATACTCTGAGGTGATCTGCTACAACTGTGGGGTACCAGGGCATCATTTGGATAAATGTGTCAAGCCCAAGAGTTGTTTTATCTACAAAATGCTTACCCATAAAGTTGAGAATTGCCCTGTCATAAGGAAAACCCACAGTTCTGGTAGATATGTTGGAAGTGCTGCTCCAGGATTATGTCCACCATTGACAGAATTTTCTGTGACACAGAATTAGATAGTTTTTCCCCTTTCTAGTTGTAGAGCTCTGCCCAGATGTGGTAGTGACCACACTCCTTTGCTCTGGGACTCTGGTCTTAACCAAACTCCAAAGAGCAATAGTTTTAAATTTGAAAAGTGGTGGTTGCTTAGAGAAGATTTTACTGAGCTAGTCAGGAAAATCTGGAATGAGCCTACTGGGAGCAGCTGCCCCCTAGAAAATTGGCAGATCAAAATCAGGAGATTTAGAAGAACTATCAAAGGGTGGAACTCCAATGAGGAAGCTAATCTTAGAAGATACAAAAGGCTTCTCCTCCTTGAGTTTGATTCTCTAGATATTAAGGCAGAAACCACTGACCTCTCTGAGGCTAAGACTAATAGATTAAAATTTGTCCATGGAGAGCTCAAGAAAATTTGGCTTCAAGAAGAAATCAAAGCCAAACAAAGGTCTAGAGATAGGAACATTAAGGAGGGTGATAGAAATATTGCTTACTTCCATGCAGTAGCTAACCAGAGGAGGAGGAAAACCCTCATTCACTCCCTTGATGGCCCTAATGGCCATGTTACTGAGGTAGATGAGATGCTGAAAGTGGCTAGTGACTTCTACAAAGACCTGTTTAAGAAAGAAAACCCTTCTGGGTTCTCTCTACAAAACAATTTTTTCTCTACTTCTGAAAAAGTCTCTCCTGCTGAAAATGAGGTGCTAGAAGCCCCTTTTTCAGAGACAGAGGTGAAGGAAGCCATTTTTAGCTCTTATCCTGATGGGGCTCCTGGTCCTGATGGGATTCCCTTCTTGTTTTACCAGCATTTTTGGGACTTGGTGAAAAATGATCTCTTAGATCTTTTCCAAGCCTTTCATAGAGGAGAGTTGGATCCAGCAACTTACTCATGGGGGGTCTATTGGGGTCAAGTTACATAACTGTGAAAGTGATTTTTTCCTTGCTAGTAAAGGCCTTAGGCAAGGTGACCCCATCTCCCCGCTTTTTTTAATTTAGTAGTGGACGTTCTTACTAAAATGCTGAGCAAAGCTGCTGATCATAGTCTGATTGCAGGGCTCTGTCCTAAGGTCTGCCCTGGTGGCATCATCTGCCTTCAATATGCAGATGATATCATCCTTTTCTTAGACAATGACTCCACACATGCTAGCAATCTGAAAACTATTCTTACCTGGTTTGAACAAGTCTCAGGCATGAGAATGAACTACTCTAAAAGTGAACTCATCCCTATCAACATGGATGATCAGGAGTTAGCTGACTTCCTCTCCATTCTAGTCTGTAATAAAGGTAACTTCCCCATTAAGTACCTAGGTATCCCTCTCCACTATGATAAACTGAGGAGAGAGGATATCCAACCCCTTCTGGATAAAATCATTAAAAGGATTGCTGGGTGGAGGGGCAAACTTCTCTCTTACAGAGGTAGATTGATCCTCATACAAGCTTATTTGGCTAGCATTCCAGTGTATCTCCTCTCCTTCTTCAAGTTCCCTAAATGGGCAGTGAACCTCATCAATTCACAGATGTCTCATTGCTTGTGGAATGATTTTGAGGGAAATAGGAAGCTACACCTTGCTAATTGGGCCCTACTCTCTATGAAAAAAGATTTTGGAGGCCTAGGCATACCTAACCTCCAAGAAATTAACATCTGTCTTCTAGGGTCTGGGATTAAAAGATTCTATGAGGAAGACCTGAAACCCTGGAAGCTTCTTATTGCCCATAAATACGTAGGAAATAAACCTAATATTTTTGTCCCTTCCTCCAACCCTAAGACCTCTAGATTCTGGAAAGGATTAAAATCTATTATGCATGCTGTGAAATTTGGCTACAGATGGAACATAGGGGATGGGAGCAGAACCAGGTTCTGGGAAGATAGTTGGTTTGGCACATCCCCCTAGCAGTCCAATTTTGGCCTATTTACTCTGTCCGCAATGAGCTTAACAAAAGTGTCAATGAAGTTTGGGACGGTCAATGCCTAAAATTCTCTTTTAGAAGCAACTTTAGTGATAGTCTCATGGAACAATGGTTCCAGTTGGAGGAAATTGCCAAAAGCATTACCTTTACTGCCGAGCCGAATGCCCTGATTTGGCAGCTGGACAATAAGGGGAAGTATTCCTCCATCTCCCTCTATCATGTTATCAACTTTAGAGGGGTTCAACCCGTGTTTATCCCTGCTGTCTGGAAATTGAGAGTTCCCCCCTAAAATTCTTGTATTTCTCTGGCTTCTCTCCAAAAACAAATTGATGACTAGGGATAACCTTAGGAAGAGACACATCATCAAACCCCTTGATTGTGTTTACTGCTTGGAACAAGAGTCTTGTTTTAACCTATTTTTTGAATGTATAGTTGCTAAACATCTCTGGGCCCACATCAAGGAATATTTCTCTAGTCAGATTGGCTCATCCTTCAAATCTGTCGCCAGATTCTGGATTGCTACCAAAAAGTGCTCAGTTTTAAACATTGTTAGCTTAGCTGTCCTTTGGTGCATCTGGAAATATAGAAATGCTATGATTTTTAGTAACACCTCCTGGATTTCCATTCCGCGGGTCTTGAGGTTGATCAGGAACATGGTGAGGAACTGGGCAATTCTCTCCTCCGGATCGGACAAGGACAAGTTGACAAGCTTCGTGGAAAACCTAACAAGATCCCTCCAGAAACCGTTGGCGGTCACTTGTGGCTGAACAAGGCTCGACCTGCTCTGGGGCTGGACCCGTGGGCTCGTCTCAAGATCTCTGATGAAGATGATGGGCACCTGGCGCCGAAAAAGAGGGACATCCACCATGCTACGCCTTCCAGCCCGGTGTCTCCGCTTGTTTACTGGTCACCGCAGGCTGACACGGCCCCTCGGCTGAAGACCATGAAGGCTTCGCTGGACCCTCCTTGTGTCATTTGAGTGGTCTATCTGCTCTGCCTTTGGCACCGCTCGGGTGATTTGTGTTATTCAGAGAACTTGTTAATCCACCCCCCTAGTTTGTAGCTTTTCTACCTTTGCTTCGAACTGCTCTTTGAGCTGCTGTATCAGAATATGTTGTGGTTTCGTTCTCAGCAATGGAACCGGGGAGATGCTCCCTGTTTTTCTAAAAAATATATTTTATATGTTATTATATAAAGCTTGGCAAGACTGTAAATTTAAGGACGAATGTAATAATATCACTTATTATTTAAATATATTTATAACAAAATGCTCAGCCCCTTTTTATTTTTTGATAACATTGCTGGCCCAACCCAACATTATAATTAGAATCAGCCCAGCAAAACCGTGTATTTCGAGAAAGTGCAAATGGGCTATAATTTTTTAGGAAATAAAATAAACGGGCCGCATGGACGCTACATTATTTGTTCACCCAGCCCAGCTAATGGCTGTAATTTAAAAAAAGATCAAATTGACTGTAAATTCTACCGCGCAAAAAAGACTGTAAATTCTGAAAAAATGGGTTGAATACATGCCACATTTTTGGAGGCTGAAATGTGGGCCAATAGGTCGAAGCCAATGCAAGTCGTTGTCAATTTAGTCAACAAATGATTCTGACATGTTAGCCATTGGATTTACATCCAACGACTGGCATCCATCTTCAATCTCTCGTCTTCTTCCTCCAGCGCTGCCGGGACCACCTCCTGCCTCCTCCTGCTAGCAGCTCTGCTTAGCACGCTTCGCTATGAAGCACTACTCCACCGTTGGCCAGGCCATCCCTCCACCCCTCCGCACCTCCTGTTCTTCTCCACCGACTGCCGAACCACACCGCACTAGAACCAATTAACCCTCGTACACCTCTCTGTCTGCGACTCTACTCCCGCGTCTTCCCATATCCAGCTCGTTGTTGTCCGGGGCCTTGCCGTCGTCCACCACCTTGGATGCGCTCGGCGCGGCGTGGTCAACATGGTCAACGAACGACACCATCAGAAGTAGACTGTGCGTGGAGAGGCTGACAGCTGGGTCCACGGCCGCACACGAGGAAATGCTTCCTTATTGCGCAAAATAATGATTCCTCCACCTGACATCTGGGACCCACCGGAAGGGCCTCTGTATTTCACGAAATCAAGTGCCCCCCGGTGACATGTCGGACCCACCAGCTATCTTCGCACGCAAGGAAGTGCCTCCTTATTACGCACAAAAAAATGAATATTCCCCCTGCCAGCTGGAACCCAGCATAGTGGGAGGCTGACTTGTGGGCCTACCAAGTTGACGAGGACGGAGGGCTTTGTCAACTTAGTCAATATGAATGATTCTAGCTCCTGTTACTATATGATATTCATCCAATGGCCGTAGTGCTTCTTCAACCTCTGGTCTTCTTGCTCCAGCGGCCCAAACCAGCGCCGGTCGTGCCGCGTGCTCCTGCCTCCCGTGGCCAGCTGTGATGCCGCGGAGGCCTCACCGCTGGCCAGGCCATCCCTCTACTCACCCACACCCCCTGTTATTCTGTGGCAACAGCAGCCTCACACCACAGCTGAACCAGTGAACCCTCGTACTCCTCTTCGCGTGGGCATCCACTGCTGCGTCTTCCCCGGCTCCGAGTCGTCCCCTTCCTAGTCCTCGTCGTCGTCCACCGCCCTGGTGCTCTCGACGCGGCGTGGTCAACGTGGTCAACGACCGACTTCCATCGGAAGAGTACTGTACGTGGAGAGGCTGACAGCTGGGTCCACGGCAGCCGCAAGGAAGTGCCTCCTTATTACGCGGAAAATAATTATTCCTCCACCTGACAGCTGGGACCCACCGGGCGGGCCACCAGTATTTTGCGAAAAAATCGTTTCCCCCTGACTGCTGGGACCCACCGGACGGGCCACCGTATTTTGCGAAAAAAACATTCCCCCGCTGTCAGCTCGGACCCATCGGAAGTGCCTCCTTATTACGCACAAAAAAATGAATACTCCCCTGGCTAGCTGGGACCCACCTTGCTGGGAGACTGACTTGTGGGCCTACTAAGTTGACGGGGACGAATGGCTTTGTCAACTTACTCAATATGAACGATTCTAGCTCCAGTGACCATAAGATGTCCATCCAACGGCCGTAGTGCTTCTTCAACCTCTGGTCTTCTTGCTCCAGCCGCCCAAAGCAGCGCCGGTCGTGCCGCATACTCCTGCCTCCCGTGGCCGGCTGTGCTGCCGCAGAGGCCTCACCGCCCCTACTATTCCCACCGCTGGCCAGGCCCTGCGGCGACGGCAGCCTCACACCACAGCCGAACCAGTGAACCCTCGTAGTCCTCTCCGCGCGGGCTTCCACTACCGCGTCGTCCCCTTCCTAGGCCTCGCCGTCGTCCACCGCCGTGGTGCTCTCCGCGCGGTGTGGTCAACGTGGTCAAGGAACGACTTCCATCGGAAGAGTACTGTACGTGGAGAGGCTGACAGCTGGGTCCACGGCCACAGCCCAATTTTTTTGTGATTTGCCAAGTAAGTCGCTTTGTCAGGCATGTTGGGCTACAAATCTTTCAAGACGAGGAGAGCTTTCATTCGGCTGGCCGAGAAAATGGCCCATCAGTAATGAGCAATGGGTTGTACATTTTTAAAACACATCAAACCAGCAATTAGTTTAAAATATCTTTTTTTTCATTTCAAGATTTTAAATTACATTAATTTTTATGCGTGGAGAATTTGTTGGATTTTATATAGATATACATTTATTTTTAAAATCAGTTTGAATGTGAGTCGAAATTTCGGGATTAAAAACAGTTTGGACCGCACCAAAATATGCAAAATTTTGTATAATTTTTTAACCGTTGCCACAATATGGGCTGTAATGCTAACAAAAAGAATATGGGCTCCAAAAAAACCTTAAGAATTAGCAAATGGGCTGTAAATTATTAGAAATAATGGCAGATGGGTTGTTGTTGTTTTCCACAGATTTGAGGCTTTCCTAAAAAAAGGTTGACGCACAAGCACTGACTGTTGGATGTCCATCCAACAGCCGTCGTGCTTCTTCAATCTCTGCTCTTCCTGCTCCATCCGCTCAAACAAGCGTCGGCGGGACTGCCTGCTCCCTCCTCCTCGCGGCCGGCTGTGCTGCCGCGCGGGCCTCACCGCCCGACCGTACTCCCATCGCTGGCCTAGCCATCCCTCTACTCACCCACACCTGCTGTTATTCTCCGGCAATGGCAGACGAACCAGTAAACCCTCGTACAGTCGTACTCCCCTCCGCGTGGGAAACAACTGCCGAGTCTTCCCTGCCTCCGTGTCGTCCCCTTCCTAGGCCTCTCCGTCGTCCACCGCCCTGGTGCTCTCGTCGCGGCGTGGTCAACGTGGTCAAGGAGCGACTTCCATCAGACGTGGACTATACGTGGAGAGGCCGACAGTTGGGTCCACGGCCGCAGCAAGGAAGTGCCTCCTTATTACGCGGAAAATAATGATTCCTCCACCTAACAGCTGGGACCCACCGGACATGCCACTGTATTTCGTGAAAAAAATGTTTCCCCCTGACTGCTGGGACCCACCAGCTACATCTTCGCACGCAAGGAAGTGCGTCCGGGCAAAAAAAGAACGATTCGCCCCCTGACTATTGGGACCCACCAGCTACATCTTTGCAGGCAAGGAAGTGCCTGACAGTCGGGACCCACCTAGTCGAAGTGTACGTAGCATTGTCATTCTGGTCGCGAATGTGTACGTACATACTGGTCGATGTAGAGGCGCGCACGTGTCGTAGTAGAGGCGCGCACGTAGCATGTACACGTACGTACAGCGGCCAGGGTGCAAGAAAGAAAATACGGCCACGTATGTGTACATACAGGCGGGGTCTCGAACGCCTACTCACGCATACGTACGGCCAGGGCTCGTGTACATTGCTGGGTCGGAACGGAGAAACATCGTCGTCGTCGTGTTCATGGGGAGGCAACGGAATGCGTTAAGGCGATGGAAATGAGGCCTGGCGTACCGCAGAACGGAGGAAACGGCCTTGTGTTCGACCGGCCACGTTTGAAACGGGATCCTGTTCATCGGGAGGGGTCTGGCGTACCGCAAAACGGAGGAAACGGACCTCCTACGGTCGAAACGGGGGTCCTGTTGATCGGTAGGGGTGTGGCGTACCGCAAAACGGAGAAAACGGACTTGTGTTAGAGTGCTACGGTCGAAACGGGGTTCCTGTTCATCGGGAGGGGTGTGGCGTACCACAAAACAGGACTCCACGGGATACTGTTCATCTCCATTGTCGACCCCCTCCAGCCTCCACGAGCTACTGTTCATCCACCGTCGACCTCCTCCAGCCTCCACCTGCGACTGTTCATCCACGGGCTCCTGTTCATCCAGCCTCCACCGCGCGCTACTCCACTGGCTACTGTTCAACCACCCCTCCACTGTCCACTATTCATCCAGCCCTCCACACCACGGGGTCCTGTTCAACCACCCCTCCACGGGCACCCCTCCACC
>NC_041380.1:118556494-118557307 GCF_002162155.2 Triticum dicoccoides
ACCACCCCTCCACCGTCTATTGTTCATCCAGCCCTCCACACCACGGGGTCATGTTCATCCAGCCCTCCACGGGCACCCGTCCACCGTCTACTGTTCATCCAGCCCTCCACCACACCACGGGGTCCTATTCATCCAGAGGCAACGCCATCGCTCACTGTTCATCCAAACCCCCCCGCAACGCTCACTGTTCATCCCATCGATCGGCTTCAATTAGCAGCAGTAGCGAAGGAATCGCTCGATCGGGTTCAGTTAACAGCCATCGATCGATCACTCAGGTTCAGTAACGCGTAGCCTGCAGTGCAATCGCTCGGGTTCAGTTAGAGCCCAACGCCTCGCTCGGGTTTAGTTAGAGCCAACGCCTCGCACACACGCGCGTACGTGTACGAGAGAAACGCGCATCGCTCGGCCCCCGACCTCCCACCGTAATCGGGAACTCCCCGAAATTTTCCTCCCCCTCGCTTCTACCATGGTTTTTTCCGTCATGGACGGCCCAAAGAATGTCATGCAGCTGCGTCTCCGGCCCGCCCAGGACGAAAAGCCCATTTTTTGTCATGATTTTTGGTCATAGAAGTAGGAGCCCACCACATCTATGATGATACCGGGTTTTGTCACATTTATCGTCATAGAAGTGTCATATGTATGACATAAAAAAATTCATTCGGCCCAAAATGTCACGGATGTGTCTTTTTTTTGTAGTGTACGACGGTGGAATTAGGATTTTTGCTCCGTATCTAATCGTTTGGGGGTATGTAGGTATATATAGGAGGAAGGAGTATGTCGGTGGAGCAACAGGGGGCCCATGAGGGTGGATGG
>NC_041380.1:118557505-118612627 GCF_002162155.2 Triticum dicoccoides
GCCCCCTACCTCGTGGCCTCCTCTTTTCTTTCTTGACGTAGGGTCCAAGTCTCCCGGGTCTTGTTCATTGAGAAAATCACGTTCCCGAAGGTTTCATTCCGTTTGGACTCCGTTTGATATCCCTTTTCTTCGAAACCCTAAAACAGGCAAAAAAACAGCAATTCTGGGCTGGGCCTCCGGTTAATAGGTTAGTCCCCAAAATAATATAAACGTGGATAATAAAGCCCAATAATGTCCAAAATAGTAGATAATATAGCATGGAGCAATCAAAAATTATAGATACGTCGGAGACGTATCAAGCATCCCCAAGCTTAATTGCTGCTCGTCCTCGAGTAGGTAAATGATAAAAACAGAATTTTTTATGCGGAGTGCTACTTGGCATAATTTTAATGTAATTCTTCTTAATTGTGGTATGAATATTCAGATCCGAAAGATTCAAGACAAAAGTTCATATTGACATAAAAATAATAATACTTCAAGCATACTAACAAAGCAATTATGTTTTCTCAAAATAACATGGCCAAAGAAAGTTATCCCTATAAAATCATATAGTCTGGCTATGCTCTATCTTCACCACACAAAATATTTAAATCATGCACAACCCTGATGACAAGCCAAGAAATTGTTTCATACTTTTGACATTCTCAAAACTTTTTCAATCTTCACGCAATACATGAGCGTGAGCCATGGATATAGCACTATAGGTGGAATAGAGTGGTGGTTGTGGAGAAGACCAAAAGGGAGAAGATAGTCCCACAGTAACTAGGCGTATCAACGGGCTATGGAGATGCCCATTAGTAGATATCAATGTGAGTGAGTAGGGATTGCCATGCAACGGATGCACTAGAGCTGTAAGTATATGAAAGCTCAAAAACAAACTAAGTGGGTGTGCATCCAACTTGCTTGCTCATGAAGACCTAGGGCATTTTGAGGAAGCCCATCATTGGAATATACAAGCCAAGTTCTATAATGAAAAGATTCCCACTAGTATATGAAAGTGATAACATGAGAGACTATCTACTATGAAGATCATGGTGCTACTTTGAAGCACAAGTGTGGTAAAAGGATAGTAACATTGTCCCTTCTCTCTTTTTGTCTCATTTTTTTATTTGGGCCTTTTTATGGCCTCTTTTATTTCTCTTTTTTTTCGTCCGGAGTCTCATCCCGACTTATGGTGGAATCATAGTCTCCATCATCCTTTCCCCACTGGGAAAATGCTCTAATAATGATGATCATCACACTTTTATTTTTCTTACAACTCAACAATTACAACTCGATACTTAGAACAAAATATGACTCTATATGAATGCCTCCGGCAGTGTACCGGGATATGCAATGACTCATGAGTGACATGTATGAAAGAATTATGAATGGTGGATTTTCCACATATACGATGTCAACTACATGATCATGCTAAGCAATATGACAATAATGGAGTGTGTCATAATAAACGGAACAGTGGAAAGTTGCATGGCAATATATCTCGGAATGGCTATGGAAATGCCATAATAGGTAGGTATGGTGGCTGTTTTGAGGAAGGTATATGGTGGGTGTATGATACTGGCGAAAGGTGCGCAGTATTAGAGAGGTTAGCAAAGGTGGAAGGGTGAGAAACGTGCGTATAATCCATGGACTCAACATTAGTCATAAATAACTCATATACTTATTGCAAAAATCTACAAGTTATCAAAGCAAAGTATTACGCACATGCTCCTAGGGGGATAGATTGGTAGCAAAAGACCATCGCTCGTCCCTGACCGCCACTCATAAGGAAGGCAATCAAAAAATAAACCATGCTCCGACTTCATCACATAACGGTTCACCATACGTGTATGCTACGGGAATCACAAGCTTCAACACAACTATTTCTCAAATTCACAACTACTCAACTAGCATGACTTTAATATCACCATCTCCATATCTCAAAACAATTATAAAGTATCAAACTTATCATAGTATTCAATACACTCATAAGAGATTTTTTATATTATTGAATACCTAGCATATTAGGATTTAAAGAAAATTACCATGCTATTAATACTCTCAAAATATCTAAGTGAAGCATGAGAGATCTATAGTTTCTATAAAACAAATCCACCACCATGCTCTAAAAGATATAAGTGAAGTACTAGAGCAAAATTATATAACTCAAAAGATATAAGCGAAGCACATAGAGTATTCTAACAAATTCCAAATCATGTATGGCTCTCTCAAAAGGTGTGTACATCATGGATGATTGTGGTAAACTAACAAGAAAGGACCCAAATAATACAAGACGCTCCAAGGAAAACACAAATCATGTGGCGAATAAAAATATAGCTCCAAGTAAAGTTACCGGTAGAAGTAGACGAAAGAGGGGATGCCTTCCGGGGCATACCCAAGCATTGGCTTTTAGGTGTCCTTAGATTATCTTGGGGGTTCCATGGGCATCCCCAAGCTTAGGCTCTTGCCACTCCTTGTTCCATAATCCATCAAATCTTTACCCAAAACTTGAAAACTTCACAACACAAACTTAAAGTAGAAAATCTCGTGAGCTCCGTTAGCGAAAGAAAATAAAAGACCACTTCAAGGTACTGTAATGAACTCATTCTGTATTTATATTGGTGTTATACCTACTTTATTCCAACTTCTCTATGGTTTATAAACTATTTTACTAGCCATAGATTCATCAAAATAAGCAAACAACACACGAAAAACAGAATCTGTCAAAAACAGAACAGTCTGAAGTAATCTGTATCTAGCGCAATATATAGAACCCCAAAAATTTTAAAATAAATTTCTGGACGTGAGGAATTTATCTATTAATCATCTTCAAAAAGAATTAACTAAATATCACTTTCCAAATAAAAATGGCAGTAGTTATCGTGAGCGCTAAAGTTTCTGTTTTTTACAGCAAGTTCAACAAGACTTTCCCCAAGTCTTCCCAACGGTTCTACTTGGAACAAACACTAATTAAACACAAAAAACACAACCAAAACAGAGTCTAGATAAATTATTTATTACTAAACAGTAGCAAAAAGCAAGGAATAAAAATAAAATTGGGTTGCCTCCCAACAAGCGCTATCGTTTAACGCTCCTAGCTAGTCATAACAAGCAAGAATAGATCTAGGTATTGCCATCTTTGGTAGGCAATCCATAAGTGGCTCTCATAATAGATTCATAAGGCAATTTAATTTTCTTTCTAGGAAAGTGTTCCATGCCTTTCCTTAATGGAAATTGGAATCTAATATTTCCTTCCTTCATATCAATAATTGCACCAATCATTCTAAGGAAAGGTCTACCAAGAATAATAGGACATGAAGGATTGCAATCTATGTCAAGAACGATAAAATCTACATGCACATAATTCCTATTTGCAACAATAAGAACATCATTAATTATTCCCATAGGTTTCTTGATATTGGAATCCGCAAGTGCAAGTTTAGAGAGAAATAATCAAAATCACAGAATCCTAACAAATCACACAAAGTCTTTGGAATCGTGGAAACACTAGCACCCAAATCACATAAAGCATAGCATTCATGATCTTTAATTTTAATTTAATAGTTGGTTCCCACTCATCATAAAGTTTTCTAGGGATAGAAACTTCCAATTCAAGTTTTTCTTCATAAGATTGCATCAAGGCATCAACGATATGTTTAGTAAACGCTTTATTTTGACTATAAGCATGAGGAGAATTTAGCACGGATTGCAACAAGGAAATAAAATCAATCAAAGATCAATTCTCATAGTTAAATTCCTTGAAATCCATAATAGTGGGTTTAGCAACATCTAGGGTTTTAATTTCTTCAATCCCACTTTTGTCAAATTTAGCATCAAGATCAAAACACAACCAAAACAGAGTCTAAATAATTTATTTATTACTAAGCATGAGCAAAACGCAAGGAATAAAAATAAAATTGGGTTGTCTCTCAACAAGCGCTATCGTTTAACGCCCCTAGCTAGGCATAACAAGCAAGAATAGATCTAGGTATTGCCATCTTTGGTAGGGAATCCATAAGTGGCTCTCATAATAGATTCATAAGGTAATTTAATTTTCTTTCTAGGAAAGTGTTCCATGCCTTTCCTTAATGGAAATTGGAATCTAATATTTCCTTCCTTCATATCAATAATTGCACCAATCGTTCTAAGGAAAGGTCTACCAAGAATAATAGGACATGAAGGATTGCAATCTATGTCAAGAACAATAAAATATATGGGCACATAATTCCTATTTGCAACAATAAGAACATCATTAATTCTTCCCATAGGTTTCTTAATAGTGGAATCCGCAAGGTGCAAGTTTAGAGAGCAATCATCAAAATCACAGAAACCTAACAAATCACACAAAGTCTTTGGAATCGTGGAAACGCTAGCACCCAAATCACATAAAGCATAGCATTCATGATCTTTAATTTTAATTTTAATAGTTGCTTCCCACTCATCATAAAGTTTTCTAGGGATAGAAACTTCCAATTCAAGTTTTTCTTCGTAAGATTGCATCAAGGCATCAACGATATGTTTAGTAAACGCTTTATTTTGACTATAAGCATGAGGAGAATTTAGCACAAATTGCAACAAGGAAATACAATCAATCAAAGAGCAATTTTCATAATTAAATTCCTTGAAATCCAAAATAGTAGGTTCATTAACATCTAGCATTTCGATCTCTTCAATCCCACTTGTATCGAATTTAGCATCAAGATCTAAAAACTCCGAATTTTTGGAACGCCTTCTAGGTAAAGGTGGATCATATTCAGTCCCATCATTATCAATATTCATATTGCAAAACAAATATTTAATAGGGGACACATCAATAACTTTTAGATCTTCATCTTTATTTTCATAGGAACTAGAAGAACACGCTCTTATAAAGGCATCTTTCTTAGCACGCATCCTAGCGGTTCTTTCTTTGCACTCATCAATGGAAATTCTCATGGCTTTGAGAGACTCATTGATATCATGCTTAGGTGCAATAGATCTAAGTTTCAAAGAATCAACATCAAGAGCAATTCTATCAACGTTCCTAGCCAAATCATCAATCTTAAGCAATTTTTCTTCAACCATAGCATTAAAATTCTTTTGCGAAGTAATAAATTATTTAATATTAGATTCAAAATCAGAGGGAATCTTATTATAATTTCCATAAGAATTGTTGTAGTAATTACCATAATTATTAGAGGAATGACTAGGATAAGGCCTAGAGTTGAAATTTCCTCTATACGCGTTGTTACCAAAATTGTTCCTACCAACAAAATTCACATCCATAGATTCATTATTATTCTCAATAAAAGTAGACAAGGGCATATCATTAGGATCAGAAGAAACACTCTTATTAGCAAATAATTTCATAAGTTCATCCATCTTTCCACTCAAAACATTAATTTCTTCTATCGCATGCACCTTTTTATTAGTAGATCTTTCAGTATGCCATTGAGAATAATTAACCATAATATTATCTAGGAGTTTAGTAGCTTCTCCTAAAGTGATTTCCATAAAAGTGCCTCCCGCGGACGAATCTAAAAGATTTCTAGAAGCAAAATTCAATCCGGCATAAAGTTTTTGTATAATCATCCACAAATTTAAACCATGAGTAGGGCAGTTACGTATCATTAATTTCATTCTCTCCAAAGCTTGTGCAACATGTTCATGATCAAGTTGCTTAAAATTCATAATATCGTTTCTAAGAGAGATGATCTTAGCGAGAGGAAAATACTTAGAGATAAAAGCATCTTTGCACTTGTTCCATGAATCAATACTATTTTTAGGCAAAGACGAAAACCAAGCTTTAGCACGATCTCTAAGTGAAAAAGGAAATAGCTTCAATTTAACAATATCATTATCCACATCTTTCTTCTTTTGCATGTCACACAAATCAACAAAGCTATTTAGATGGGTAGCGGCATCTTCACTAGGAAGGCCGAAAAATGGATCTTTCATGACAAGATTCAGCAAAGCAGTATTAATTTCACAAGATTCAGCATCGGTAAGAGGAGCAATCGGAGTGCTAATAAAATCATTGTTGTTGGTATTGGTGAAGTCACACAATTTAGTATTATCTTGATCCATCGTGACAAGCAAGCAAACTAACACACAAGCAAACAAAAAGCAAGCGGGCAAAAAGAGGCAAATAGAGAGGGAGGATAGAGAGAGAGAGGGCGAATAAAACGGCAAGGGTGAAGTGGGGGAGAGGAAAACGAGAGGCAAATGGAAAATAATGTAATGCGGGAGATAAGGGTATGTGATGGGTACTTGGTATGTTGACTTTTGCGTAGACCTCCCTGGCAACGGAGCCAGAAATCCTTCTTGCTACCTCCTGAGCACTGCGTTGGTTTTCCTCGAAGAGGAAGGGATGATGCAGCAAAGTAGCATAAGTATTTCCCTCAGTTTTTGAGAACCAAGGTATGAATCCAGTAGGACGCTACGCGCGAGTCCCTCGTACCTGCACAAAACAAATAAATCCTCGCAACCAACGCAAATAGGGGTTGTCAATCCCTATAAGGCCACTTACAAGAGTGAGATCTGATAGATATGATAAGATAATATTTTTGGTATTTTTATGATAAAGATGCAAAGTAAAATAAAGGCAAAGTAAATAGCAAAGGAAATAACTAAGTAGTAGGATATTAATATGATGAAGATAGACCCGGGGGGCATAGGTTTCACTAGTGGCTTCTCTCAAGAGCATAAGTATTCTACGATGGGTGAACAAATTACTGTTGAGCAATTGGCAGAATTGAGCACAGTTATGAGAATATCTAGGTATGATCATGTATATAGGCATCACGTCTGAGACAAGTAGACCGACTCCTGCCTGCATCTACTACTATTACTCCACTCATCGACCGCTATCCAGCATGCATCTAGAGTATTAAGTTAAAAACAAAGTAACGCCATAAGCAAGATGACATGATGTAGAGGGATAGACTCATGCAATATGAAGAAAACTCCATCTTGTTATCCTCGATGGCAACAATACAATACGTGCCTTGCTGCCCCTACTGTCACTGGGAAAGGACACCGCAAGAATGAACCCAAAGCTAAGCACTTCTCCCATTGCAAGAAAGATCAATCTAGTAGGCCAAACCAAACTGATAATTGGAAGAGACTTGCAAAGATAACCAATCATACATAAAAGAATTCAGAGAAGATTCAAATATTATTCATAGATAGACTTGATCATAAACCCACAATTCATTGGTCTCAACAAACACACCGCAAAAAGAAGATTACATCAAATAGTTCTCCACAAGAGAGGGGGAGAACATTGTATTGAGATCCAGAAAGAGAGAAGAAGCCATCTAGCTACTAACTATGGACCCGTAGGTCTGAGGTAAATTACTCACACTTCATCGGAGAGGCTATGGTGTTGATGTAGAAGCCCTCCGTGATCGATGCCCCTCCGGCGGAGCTCCGGAATAGGCACCAAGATGGGATCTCGTGGATACAGAAAGTTACGGCGGTGGAATTAGGGTTTTGGCTCCGTATCTGGTTGTTTGGGGGTACGTAGGTATATATAGGAGGAAGGAGTACGTCGGTGGAGCAACAAGGGCCCCACAAGGGTGGAGGGCGCGCCTGGGGGGGTAGGCGTGCCCCCTACCTTGTGGCCTCCTCTTTTCTTTCTTGACGTAGGGTCCAAGTCCCCCGGGTCTTGTTCGTTGAGAAAATCACGTTCCCGAAGGTTTCATTCCGTTTGGACTCCGTTTGATATTCCTTTTCTTCGAAACCCTAAAACAGGCAAAAACAGCAATTTTGGGCTGGGCCTCCGGTTAATAGGTTAGTCCCAAAAATAATATAAAAGTGGATAATAAAGCCCAATAATGTCCAAAACAGTAAATAATATAGCATGGAGCAATAAAAAATTATAGATACATTAGAGACGTATCAGTTACCACCAACTTAAGATGGCGGAGTCCGATCAAGCCACAACGGCATTTATCACTCCATACGGCCCCTTCTGTATTAACACAATGCCCTTTGGGTTCAAAAACGCCGGCGCAATGTATTAGCGCATGATTCAGACATGTCTGGAAAAGTAGATCGGCAAAACAGGGGAGGCATACATCGACGATGTGGTCGTTAAAAACAGACACGTCGACTCCTTAATAGATGACTTGAGGCTCACGTTCGACAATCTCCGAACATACGACATTAAGCTCAATTCGGAAAAATGCATTTTCGACGTACCCACCGGAAAGCTCCTAGGCTTTATCGTCTCCAGTAGAGGAATTGAAGAAAATCCGACTAATATCCGGGCTCTGTCACAGTTGGCTATCCCAACTGACCTCAAGCAAATCTAGAAGTTAACTGGATGTGTGGCGGCCTTAAGCCGCTTTATCTCCCAATTAGGAGAAAAGGCACTCCCCCTATATCGCCTTCTTCGGTGCACCGAACACTTCGAGTGGACGGATGCAGCCACGGCCGGATTGGAAGAAATAAAAGCCATCTTGGCCACCAACCCAATCTTGGCCGCGCCAAATGTCGGCGAACCAATGCTGTTATATATAGCGGCAACTCACCAAGTTGTAAGCGCAGTGCTCGTGGAAGAATGAGAAACGGACGGACATAAATTCCCACTTCAAAAGCCGGTATATTATGTATCCACTGTCCTCACTCCATGTAAATCACGGTACCCACATTATCAAAAGATAGCATACGCGGTATTCATGGCATCCCGGAAATTACGACACTACTTTCAAGAGTGTTCAATTACGGTGGCCTCAGAAGTACCACTCAACGACATAATAAACAACCGCGATGCCACAGGACGGATTGCCAAATGGGCTATCGAGCTCCTCCTGTTCGACATAACATATAGACCATGGCGAGCCATTAAGTCGCAAGTACTGGTCGATTTCGTCGCCGAATGGACAGAAGCTGAACTCCCTAAAGAGTATGGCGCATACTCCAATTGGATCATCCACTTCAATGGCTCTAAAATGCTGGTTGGTCTGGGGGCTGGCGTCGTCCTGACGTCCCCCGCCGGAGATATGGTGCAATACGTACTCCAAATACTATACACAGACTCCAATAACGCAGCCGAATACAAGGCCCTATTACACGGTCTCCGGATGGCAGTTTCCATGGGCATTCAACGCCTGGAGGTGCGTGGGGACTCGAACCTCGTAATATCTCAAATAAATGGAGACTCCGATGCCAAGGATCCGAAAATGGCGGCATATCACAACACCGTCCTCAAAATGTCAGCCCGGTTCGAGGGACTTGAATTCCACCATGTGGCTCGGGAAAACAATCAGGCGACAGATATCCTCGCCCGTATCGGCGCTAAGCGCGACCCTGACCCACCTAACATCTTCCTAGAAAAACTATTTAAGCCATCCGTGGTATGGGAAGGGGACACCGGTAACAATAGTCCGGACCCGGCCACAACATCAGATACCGAACACTCTGACACAATCGGAGGCTCTGCCATCGAAATAACACCTTCAGCCCAGGTGATAATGGTCGTAATCGCCCCGTGGACAGAACGATTCCTGGCCTACCTAACCAGGTAGGAATTACCCGTGGACCAAAATGAGGCACGCTGCATAGTGCGGCGATCTAAAGCCTACAAGGTCCACGAGGGAGAGCTTTATAAGAAAAGCACTACCGGAGTCCTTCAAATGTGCATCTCCGAAGAGGAAGGGCGGAAGCTTTTGGCAGAAATCCATGTTGGACTCGGCGGCCATCACGCCGCAGCTCGGGCCCTTGTAAGCAAGGCCTTCCGTACAGGTTTCTATTGGCCGACAGCCCGAGCAGATGCACATCATCTGGTCCAACATTGCGTCGGTTGCTAGCTTTTTGCAAACCAAAGCCATATGCCGCCTACCGCTCTCCAAACAATCCCCATTACTTGGCCCTTTGCGGTCTGGGGGCTTGATATGGTTGGACTCCTTAAAGGGGGGCCCATAAGAAAAAATACTTACTGGTCATGGTGGATAAATTCACCAAATGGATAGAAGCCAAACCTGTCAAAACGGCTAAATCCGGACCGGTGATAGACTTCATATCTGGGGTTGTACACTGTTTTGGCATCCCCCACAGCATCATCACTATCAACGGCACGAACTTCACAGTCGATGAGGTGAAACTTTGGTGCAGCAACATGGGCATCAAGCTCGATTATGCTTCTGTCTATCACCCGCAAACTAACGGTCAAGTCGAGCGAGCAAATGGTCTTATCATGAGCGGCATCAAGCCCAGATTAGTGTGGTCCTTAAAGGAATCAAACACGCACTGGGTAGAGGAGCTCGACTCCATACTATGGGGGCTGCGGACCACGCCGAATCGCACTACCGGATACACCGTTTTTATGGTGTACGGCGCAGAGGCGGTTCTGCCTTGCGACATAATTCATGACTCACCTCGAGTGCGCATATATGAAGAAAAAGAGGCTGAGCTCGATCGGCAGGACAGTTTGGACGCTCTGGAGGAGGAGCGCGGCATGGCAAAAGCCCGTTCCGCATTCTATCAACAACAGGCTCGAAGGTATCAAAGCAGAGAAGTACGGGCCAAAACCTACAACGTTGGCTAACTAGTTCTACGCCTGCTGGAGAAGAAAAAGAACAAGCTCAAGCCCAAATGGGAAGGTCCCTTCATTATCGACCAAGTTCTGACCGGTGGAGCGTACCGTCTGCGGGATGCATCGGACAATCAACTCGAGCCAAACCCATGGAACGCAGCCAGACTCCGAAGATTCTACGGCTAGTGTCAGACTCTATGTTCATCTCCTTACCTTCTTCAATTTTTTGCATATGAATTATCTGTCTTTTCTCTCTTTTTCTCTTTTTATTCTCCTCATGGCCTTCAAAGGCTAAACTTGTGTCCTGGTTACACAATCTTGACACGCTAACCTCGCTCATTATACCTGGGGGCTTCTTATACAGAAGCTTAATATAACTATTTTTCTAGGCTTTACGCCCCGCACATGTGTTATTCTTCCACATGTACCTTTTTTCGCCATTATATGCATCGATATGACTTAAGTTTTGGCCAAGCTGGGTTTCCTGGCTCTTGTATTTATGCCCTACGTTCCCGTTAATTTGGCTAGGGCATAAGGGGAGCACCTCTGTGATTGTTACTGCCAGGTCAGCCGGATGTGTACCTCAGACTTGGTGAAGCCGAAAGCTAGCGTTCTTAAGGGAATATTCGGTCGGTGAACAAAAGATGACTTTTATTTAATTTGACACATGTCCCCGGATGTTTATAGCCTACATCTCTTTTCGCAGTTCGGACATGCACATTAGGGCATGCGTACCCAGGGAAAGGAACCCTTAACGGAACTATTCTCCGTGGAAGATATTTCTTACTATCCATGTAATATAACATAGCTAGTTGGGTACTTGTCTGTTCAAGCACTTATGACCCCTACACCTGGTTTCCACGCATGCCCCGGTTTTTACATAACCGAGCGGGTATTCGAATACACTCCGGACTATCGGGTCCAAAGGTCGAAGCGAAAAGGTCCGCCATGACAAATGATTTACAATCCGGCTAGGGACATTATATATGTCACTTGAAGTACACATCCACTAAGACTGATTAAATTCTTCTTCTATACCATCCAACAGGCTGTCTAGCCTACAATCCTGTTGGGAATACTTCGCGGCTAATTCTACTTGGTCATACACCAAACTGACGGGGATCTCTTTCCCATCGGGCCCCACAGGTCCGACCTCGGCCATGTGGTTTGGGTCAGCTTTGGTATATCGTGTCCTCACCATAGCCCAGGCTTCCCTTGCACCTTGTCGGCAGGCCGATATCTTCCATAATCGGAAGCGCCGCCACGTTCCCTTGAGCTTCTCTATAAGCTCCCCATGCCTCCTGGCGGGGACGCGGGTGGCCACAAGGCTTGGGCAATACCCTGCATCACCTGCTGAACTTGTTCGTGTAGTTGTGAGAGCTCTGGCAGAAGATCACCTGCAGACCCGGGCATGTCCTCCGCGGGACGACCCGTCAGCATACCCGCAGGCATAACTCTGTTAGTCGGCTTCTTCGCCGAACTCCTTCCAAAGTTCGTTCAAGCACTTACTGAAAATGCCGCGTCGAAGCCGCTTATTCTCCTTCACAGAGTCCGCAAGCTGGGCTCGGACATCTTTCAGTTCCACGCCCAGCTGGGTATTGGCGTCCTGGAGATTATTTTTCTCCTGCCTAACTCGCGTAAGAACGCGCTCGCTAGCATTTAGCTGTCGATCAGCACATTCCGCATTCACCGGCACGGCCTCCGGATTCACTCCGGGGTGACCTGCAACATCTATTGTTAGATTTGCATGCATGCCGCATACTATCTGGTACCTGTATTTTTTGCAATGGAAACAAGTGTTACCAGAGGGGCCCTTCTCGGACTCCTTCAACGCGGCAACAGCGGCCCCTAGCTGGGCCTTGCACTCTTCCAGCTCTTGAGACAATTGGGAATTCTTGTCTGTAAGAACCTGCACAAATAATGATCCTTAAATCAGTTGCGTCAGCTGTTTCAACTCTCAGGGGCTACTAATGTATATAATCGTCATATTTTCTTACCCGTATATCCCTTACACATTGGTTCGTGGCTCTGGCTAGACCATTTTGAGCAGCACGGATGTACGCGTCTCCTGAGTTGAAGGCATCGAACGCCTCTTGGGAGAAACAAGCGTCACGGAGTACGGCCCCGCGATGCCTGTGATTCATGGCGCTCTCCACTTTGGAATTTGTAGCGGATAGTCTATCTGCATCCTCTGTAGGAGGAGCATCCGGCGTTCGCCCCGTGTTAGCTTCCACCTCTATGTCCGGCCTTGGAGCCCGACTGGTGGAGGCGTGATCGGCAACCTCTTCGGATATAGTCCGGCGAGCATTTTTTTCTACTAGGAAACATGGACGTCATTATATTTTAAGAAAGACGACAACCACGGAGCGAGGTTTTGTATCATACCTCTGCGCTGGCGTCTTAGTCCTGACCGCCTTCCTTTTTGGCCTACCCAGCTTCGGTGCCCCTTGTTGGCGAGTCACTGCGGGTTCGGCATGGCATCCCGAAGGCCTTCCCTGTAAAACACCATATGTGTACGGTAGGTGAAGTGCATAAAAGGGGATCCTTCTCGGAAGTTGGGACTCCGGTTTTTTCTTACATGCGATGCAGGGAGTAGCCCAGGATAGTCGGTCATGATGGCCACCATGGCGTCATCGCAGCTCAATTTATAGAATGCCATGTCTATCAGCTCCACAAATATGTCCGGATCCTCTTCGAGTCCGGGATCGAGGGCCCGGTCAGGGTCCTCTGGTTGTGGAGGTGGGCTGTAGACCTCCCTTACAGCTTTTCGCAGTTCCTGCCGTGAAACGGCAAGGTCAGTATTTATGACGAAAATGCGGGAAGGTTGGGAGTAAAGAGTGACAGCTCACCCAGCTTGGAGGGTTGTACATGGACATCCATCCCGTGGCTTAATACGGATGAATTCCTCTTCCTCTCCCTTGAACAACTCGGACAGAATTTTTGCTAGAGCAGTAGATGAGTCCGGTCCCTTACGCCCGCAGCGGGTGGCATCATCTTCCCCGTTAAAGCACCACAGGGGGTGCCCTCGATATTGAAGTGGCTGCACCCCCCGCATTATGCATATTGACATAACCTCGATTATTGTCAATCCTGATTGAGCCAACACTTTAATCCGGTCCATCAGGTAAAGGACTTCCCTGTTGCCTTCCTCCTGGGGGCTCCATGGGCGCCAGCTTTGGCATTTCTTCAGAGGAGCATTGTTGAACTCGGGAAGAGCCCTTCGAATAGGATCTGGAAGGGGGACGTCCTCCCTATAAAACCACTCTAAAGGCCAGTCTTCGGACGTCTTGTTCGGAGTACCGGACAGGTATCCGGTCCCGGGGATGCGCCATATTTTGGCTCCGCCCACTTGATATAGTGACCCCTCCTGTGTACGGGGCACAAGGCAGAATAGCCTCTTCCACAGCTCAAAATGAGCCTCACAGCCCAGAAAAAGCTCACAAAGGGCAACATAACCAGCGATGTGTAATATGGAAGCGGGGGTGAAATTATGCAGCTGGAGGCCGTAAAACTCCAGGAGCCCGCGGAGGAGCGGATGGATTGGAAATCCAAGTCCCCTTAGTAAATAAGGGACAAGGCATACCGCTCCCCCTTGGAGGGATTGGGGAAGCTCTCTGCTTGCTCCCTGCCATTATAGGTGGCGAGCCCAACTCGAACGGGGACCATATATGCTGGAGGGAGAAATCCCTGGCTCTGCAACTCTACTAATTGGCTGTGCAGGATGGAACACTTCTCCCAATCACCAGGCTTAGGGCTACGGGAGCGGGAGGAGGAGCTGCGATGGCCGGACATGTTGGCATGGATTTTTCCGAGCGTGCTCTGATGGATACTCGTTGTGGGAGGATGGTGTGGTTTGGATCTAAGAATCCCCGTCCCTTTAATAGACAGTTTATTTACATGGCTAGGGTGGCGAATGTAAAAATGCCCCGGCTCCTCGCATTCGCTCGACACGTGGAATATAGCCCTTATTGGGCGCAGAAGCCAAGAAGTGCAACATTTATGGGGAGTCGGACACTACTCAGCAGATATTCGGAATTTGGAGAAGAACCCGCCTTGCAATGCCAAAGACAATCTGCGCGCCGGACTCATCGTCATTGAAGCCTGGTTCGGGGGCTACTGAGGGAGTCCTGGATTAGGGGTCTCCGGACAGCCGGACTATATCTTTTGGCCGGACTATTGGACTGTGAAGATACAAGATTGAAGACTTCGTCCCGTGTCCGGATGGGACTCTCCTTGGCGTGGAAGGCAAGCTTGGCAATACGGGTATGTAGATCTCCTCCCTTGTAACTGACTTTGTGTAACCCTAGCCCCCTCCGGTGTCTATATAAACCGGAGGGTTTAGTCTGTAGGACAACATACAATCATACCATAGGCTAGCTCCTAGGGTTTAGCCTCTACGATCTCGTGGTAGATCAACTCTTGTAATACTCATATCATCAAGATCGATCAAGCAGGACGTAGGGTATTACCTCCATGAGAGGGCCCAAACCTAGGTAAACATCGTGTCCCCTGCCTCCTATTACCATCCGCTTTAGACGCACAGTTTGGGACCCCCTACCCGAGATCTGCCGGTTTTGACACCGACAGAGGGGCTTCCTCTCGATGCGTGGCAGATAGTGCTCACGGTCCTGTTAGGTGTCCCTCTACCAGACGAGATGCCCAGGAACAACTGCATGTTGTACCGCTGCGAGAATAAAGTCACATTTGCCGCGAACATGCCTTCCTTTGATGAGTGGGGGTTGTGCCCAGTCGGCTTGGTGGGACCCCGCGAGAACCCCGTCATCATGGTCCCCTTCTTCGCCGTTGGTGCCAGGCTCACCCTAGGTGACGGTGCAGGGGAGCAAGCTATGACAGGGGCCGGCGGCTCAGGTGCTGAGGAGCACATGTCGGGTGGTGATCCGGGGGCGTCATCCTCAGGGGCCTGCGACCCCCCTCCTGAGGCATCGGTTGCCGAGGAGACGCGGCATGCGGCTCCCGAGGCTGAGGCTCCAGGAGCCTTGGGAGGTCGGAGTGGGGAGGATCCGAGCTGTTCGCCTCAGCCGGGCTCCCCTGAGGCCATCCCTCTTGAGTCTTCTCCGGCTCCGCCGCGCACCGGCCGTCACGTCCAGCGCTTTAGTCGCCTTTGTGTGGACTTCGAGGAGCTCCGCAAGAGGAAGGGATCCCCCGGCGGCAGCAAGATCTTCGGGCCGTTGAAGAAACGGAAGTACATCGCTATTGACGCGTAAGTATCTCGTCGCCGTGGCTTTTTGTGTGTGGTCTTCTTATCCTGACGCCTGTCCTCCAGGGCTCCTTCTGCTGAAGCTGCTGCGTCTTCTGAGAGGCGGCCTCCTCCTTCATCAACTCCCCCGTCGACATTGAGCGTTGCTGGCCTGCTTGCCACCCCTGGAGCAGGGTCGGTCGGAGGAGCGTCCCCGCCTTCAGGACACATTGAGTCCGTTGTTTGGCCGCCCCTCGCCCACGGTCTGGCGTGGAGCTTGGCGGTCGTGCCCAAGGCTACTCCTCTGCTCATGAGCAGCCGCTGGCTGACCTCGGTCTTCGGTTCCTCTTCAAGCAGCGAGCCTCGTTCAGCTTGGGCTCCTCATGAGGATGGGCTGACGTCAGGCACGGTGCCAGCCCCCAGCCCCCAACCGGGAGGTGGAGCGCCACTTGATGCTCCACCCGCAGCCCCCGAGGTGGAGGACGAGGCGGGTCGAGCGTTCGAGCTCGAGCGCGAGCACAGCATAGTCCGCCACGAGCTTTTCCAGGAGGTGATGGGCGCGATGAGCTGCCTTGGTAAAGAGCTTGCGGGTCTCGACTCATGTCTTGAGGCTGAAGGTCTTCGGTTGGTGGAGGAGCGGCGCAAGCTGCGAGTGGCCATCAACCTCGGTCGCTATCAACACGACCTCGAGAATGCGAAGGCCAAGGCGTCCCTCAAGATTGCCAATGAGGCCCGCTCGCGAGCTTTGGAAGAAGCTCACGAGGCCGATCGCCGCCGCGAGGCTGCGAAGGAGCGCGTGTGGGGGCTTCAGGCCTGGAGCGTGTCCCTTGAGCAGTAGGTAGAGGCGCGCGAGGCCGCTCTTGCATCGCTGAGGGGGACGCCTGCGGAGGAAGAGGAGGTCCGGCAGCGCGAGGAGGCGCTGGCCCTGGAAGCCATGGAGCGCAGCCTCGAGCTCAAGCGATTGGAGACGAGGGAGCGTCAAGTCGCTCAAGCAGAAGATGTCATCGGGGCCCGCGAGGCCGGAGTCGAGGAGGAGATCAATCGCTGGGTGGCCGAGGTTTGCGCAGATCTGGAGGGCAGGTACGACTTGAAGCTGAAGCTCGCCGGTCTAGAGGGTGCGGGCAGGGCTGCCGCCCTCAGGCCCAAGTTGGACGAGGTCGAGAGGCGTGCGGAGGCCACAACCGCCGCCCTGGTTACGGCGCAGGCGGACTTGGCCTCCGCCCACGCCGAGCTGCTTTCCCTTCGGAGACGAGTTGACGACGCCGAGGCTGTCGCACGGCAAAACAAGGAGGAAGTGCTCCAACGCCGAACGCTGGAGCACGAGCATGCTCCTATGCTTCAAGACCTTCGGAACAGGGCCAACACCGCCCTGGGTTACATCTGCGGCGAGAACGCCCCGGCCCCTCACTCGAATGACTACGCCAGCCACCTGATCTTCTTCACCGAGGTGGTGACGTGCCTGGAGGCTCAATCTACCACAGCTCGACAGCTTGTGGAGGAGAGGGGTCGTGGCCTGCTTCAACGCGCCTTCTCCCGTGTCTTCAGCCACCTTCTGAATGCCGACCCCAACTTCGACTTCGACGCCGCCATTGCCCCGTACCCACGGCCGTCCGGGGTGACCTGGCGCGTTGGGTAGAGGACCATGTCGACACGTTGGTTAGGGCCTTCACCTCAGAGGATTACGCGGTGGTGGTCGTCGCAGATGAAGGTGACGTGGTCAATGATGGTGACGGGGGCGTCGCCGATGGCGGCGATGATACCGACGAAGATGACGACGACGCGAGTGATGCGTCCGCGGGTGATGTAGCGAGTGATATCTCTGGCTGATCCTGTATTCTCCTGTTGTTTCATCCCACACACAAAACTCGGGCATGGCCCTTGGAAGACTTGTAAGAGCATTTTGAGAGGGGGAGCCCCTCGTGTAAGCAAATTGCATTTTTTACTTTCCTATGTGATGTGGGTATATGTCCTCGTGAGCTCATGAAGCCGAGGGTGAGTTTTCCGACGCGGTTTACCTTAGTCAGTGCTAGCTTAGGGCTGGGTTGTGAGGCAACGAGTTCCTGAGAATCCTGCGGAGCTTACCGCCCCGTTTGAGGGGGCCCCGTAAGAGGTGAGAACCAGGCGTAGTGCTAGTGCGTGCTTGATGAGTGTGTGTTTTGTGCGGTCCGGCTCGCGAGGAACTTTGCGAGGGAAAGGCGATGGACATGAGTCCCAAACCAAACGAGATCCAAAAGGCAAGAAACAGCTCGAACGAGAAAAGCCCCTCCCCCCCCCCACCCCGCGCGCGCGCATCGATAAAAAATTAGCTTCAACTTAAGTCCAGATCCAGAAAGCAAAGCCACAGAAAGAGAGATCCAAAGCAAAAGGCCGCGTCCGGCACCTAGTTTAGTCTTCGGGTCTTCAAGTCTTCTCACCAGCGTGGAGCTAAGTGCTGCCACTAGGCGTGGGAGGGAGCCCCAGGGCCTGAGGCCGGCGCTCCTGAGACTCCGGGGTGTGTACAGCCCCAACTCATTATTACGTGAGAGTGTCACGGGCGGCGAGCTTCACAGGTACCGGCCTTGCTTCATATCGCCAGACGAGGGGCCCGTCTTGTGCCACCCTCGACCTCCTTTGAGCCGACCGGTCACCAGGATGATACAAAGGAGGGAATGGGGACGCCAGCGGTTCCCTCGGCGACCACGAGTCCTCTGCCGGGGGAAGGGTTGTAGATGCCACCCCGGCAGAGGGCCTACCTCCGGGTGTCCCCTGGTTTCGCGTGCCTTGGGGAGGGGCCTTGTTCCTGGCTCCCTCCCGGCGGCCCCTAGCGTGTCTCCCTTGTTGGAACGGGTGCCGCCGTGCCAGGGTCGTCGATCGACGCTGCAACCTGATTCATCTGCAGCCCATGGTTAGCATAAGCTTGTTCCTGAGAGATTAGCGGTACCCTGTAGTTGCCGTTGTCAGCGTGGTCGTTGTGGTTCTCCGTTGGTTCTTGGAAGGATTCGACTCCTAGCGCCCCCTTTCCCCAATCTTCTCCAACGAATGAGCTAGGGTCGTCCTCTGGTGCGTACCCTTGGTCCATCATGCGGGGCACGTAAGCTTCCGGGGCCGTTACCCCGAACACCTCACCATGGTGCCTCACGTTCCATGTTGCTCGACCCATGGTGGCGCCCTGGGGATAATAGCACGGCATCCGGCTGGGACCGTGGGGGCGACGCTTGTGCCCGCGCCCGCCGCGGGCGGCATGGGGGAGTCAGAGCCCCCTACGCCGCTGGCCGTGCTGATGTTGATGAAGCCCCCGGCATAGTTGATGGCGCATGGATGTGGTGAGGTTTGCCGCACGGCCCTGCAGCGACCTGGGGAGGAAGTCGATAGCAGAAGGGTGGCGCTCCCGACGCTGTTGCATCCAGCAGCTCGGCAACACTCTCCAGCAGTGTGTCCCGACCACTTTCCATCAACCTGCACCTCAGCAGCTCCCTTGCCACGGTGAGCGCTGCCCGCATGTTTGCTTGCTCCCGCCGTGAGTGTGGCGCCGTTGCTGCGGCATGGCTCGCCGCTCTTGCGGCGGCCCGTACCTACCATGGGGTGAGGGTGGATGACGCCTGGCCGTGCTGCCCGCACCTGGCGGAGTTTGGCGGCGCCCGTGCTGCCTGGAGTGCGGGGTCGAGACCTTCATGGGCAGGCGGCGCTGCCCGGGTTGGCCAGGCTGCCCACCGGTCGGAGTCGGCCCTTGAGTCGCCGGACATCATGGCTGAGGAGCGTCGACGAGCTGGCCGGTGGAGGAGGAGCTCCAACGCACCCCTACCTGGAGCGCCAAATGTCGGATGTGGGGCTCCGGCAAACCCTTGAGGTTCGAACACTCGGGTGCATGCGAAGTCTTTCCTTCCCACCAATCTACGCCCTAGCACGCTAAGATCTCGCGGACGAACTCGACGAACTCGCAACACAGAAAGACATGAGGTTTATACTGGTTCGGGCCACCGTTGTGGTGTAATACCCTACTCTAGTGTGGTGGTGGTGGATTGCCTCTAGGGCTGATGATGAACAGTACAAGGGAAGAACAGCCTCCTGAGGTTGAGGTGTTCTTGTGAGCAGGCTCTCGATCGGGTTGGATCAAGCTAAGATGAGATGCCTGAGGCTCTCCCTTTCGTTGCCCCCTACTGTGGTGGCTAGCTCTACTTATATAGGCCCTGGTCCTCTTCCCAAATATCGAGCGGGAAGGGAGCCAACAATGGCGGGCAAATTTGAAGGGGGGCAGCTAGTACAAGCTATCCTGACAAAAGTGGTCTACGCCTGCGAAAGGCTCTGGTGGTGACGCCGTCTTGGGCTCCACGATGACCTCCTTCTTGTCGTCCTCCTGGTCTTGGTCTCATTGCACCAATATAGCAACCTTTGCCTGATGCCTCGGTACTCTTCGCATGCGCTGGCCTCCTTAGCACCAAAGAGGAAACAAGGACGCTGCGCGCGCTGGCGCCCGCCTGGTGTCGTGCGTCATGGCTCACGTCATGAGGGCCTCGTGAGGTTTGCCCTGCCTTGATATCTCCGCTCCTCGTGAGCCTGCCTGGCTAGGTTACTCCAGAGGAGGTCTTGTGTTGTCTGCCTCGCGAGGCTTGGACCCTCGTGAGGGTCTTGGCTGCTTTGTTGGTGAAGATGGGCCGTACGGCCTGCTGGCTTAGCCGCGCCGTGGGCCGCAGGCAGGCAAGTCTGGGGACCCCCGTTCCCATAACGCCGACAAGATCCACATCCCCTGCTCTAGAATGTCGTAGCCTAGGCTCGACCACGTATCCCGGGGAGCCCGACGAACGTTCGGCCAAGAAGAGGTTTATCATGGCCTCTCCGACAGACGTTGGTGAGGTCGCCGCCGTTCGCCCCGACCTGTCGATCCCAGAGCAACATGTCGCCGCGGAAGCCGGCGAAGACGTTGACTATGTTGCCATGCTGAAGGCTTCATGTCAACCGGCTTGCGTATTACTGTATCTTGGGAAAGCTAGCTACGACCTCAAGCTCGTCGACAACGACGGCCTCACGCAGGCCATGTCACAGGTTACATGGTCCATCCCCAACCCCTCTGGTTCAACCGTCGTCGATCTCTTCGACGACCCTTGTCAGGGATATACCCCGCGGTATGACCCGGCCGGAGATATGACCCAGCGGGGACTTGGTATTTCATTGGTAAGCCAACAGATTATTTAAACCAGAGGTTAAGCCAGCGGGAATAGTTAAGCAGGTTAAGCCGGCGGACACAGTCATGTAAGCCGGGGGACGCAGTCAGGTAAGCCGGCGGACACAATCATGTAAGCCGGCGGACACAGTCAGGTAAGCCGGCGGACACAGTCATGTAAGCCGGCAGACACAGTCAGGTAAGCCGGCGGACACAGTCATGTAAGCTGGCAGACATAGTCATGTAAGCCTTACATGACTGTGTCTGCCGGGGTAAGCCGGCGGACACAGTCATGTAAGCTGGCAGACATAGTCATGTAAGCCTTACATGACTGTGTCTGCCGGCTTACATGACTGTGTCTGCCGGGTTACATGACTGTGTCTGCCAGCTTACATGACTGTGTCCGCCGGCTTAACCTGCTTAATTGTTCCCGCTGGCTTAACCTCTGGTTTAAACAGTCTGCCGGCTTACCAATGAAATACCAAGTCCCAGCCGGATCATATCTCCGGCCGAGTCATACCGCGGGGTATATCCCCGACATTAGCCCCTAGTTTAATTTTGATTTATCCACGTTAAACTGATCCTGTAAACAAAACACAAGAACAATTTTAGCATGTTATGCTCCAGGTTAAATATTCTTGTAAGCCGGCACCTGAACATCCTTAAGTCCTTGTCATTTCCTTCTTCCAGAGAATCCGGGTCAATAATCCAACTTCATAATCAATTTTCTGACATTGGTTTCTCACAGAGAAAGACTGTGAAGAACAATTCATTTGACTCAGCTCCCAATTCTTAAAAATATTGGTCTTTGAAATACTCATGTGACCTTCAATCAGCTTACAGATGAAAAGTTTGTTGGGTTATAAAGAGATAATGCCGAGTTATAATTTTTGCAGACACCCGGTCAATCTGGTTTACTCAAAACTGAGAATTTTGAGGATTTTTCTTATATCCATATTACCTGTAGCCCCCAAGTGTCGGGTCATTATGCAATAATGAGCAGAGACTTTGTAAATATGATCATGTAGACTTGAGCAACAACGTGTAGCCCCCAAGGGCCGGTTCAGTAAAATAATACTGAGCTGGGACTTTGTATATAATTCATTGATAATAACATCATATGATGTAATTTCCACCATGGGGCTTGAACCCACGTCCATAAGGTTAAGAGCCTTGTACTCTACCAACTGAGTAGTGGACCTTTCAATATAATGGACTGAGGCTCGTGCACCTTGAATTTTTGACAGGAGCAATTGGTAGCCCCCAAGGGCCGGCTCATTATAATGTGATGAGTCGGGTCTTCATTAAGGCTAGTAAAAATGACTTTGCATTAGCCCCCAGGTGCCATGGTGCATGCTGGCAGTGACATGGGACTTGCATATTTGATGTAATTTCAACTTGAATAATGTAGCCCCCAAGTGCTGGGTCGTAAGCCTGCAGCGACTCAGGACTATTCCTTCCATTGTAGAATAAATTATATCCATTGATAAAATAACACCCATTGCGCTGAAGCGACTTTGAAAACCTCAAATGTAATATTGGTTATTGATAACCATAATAAAAATCTAGCCATGCTGGCTATTAAAGAATTGAATAATATAATCCGATTTGGAAAACCGGTTCCTGTGATATTGAATCGTACTGCCGGTTTAGGATACTTGTGCAGTAAGGGTGATAACCCAATACTTAGAAGCCAAACCTTCTAAGTATTAATATTGTCATATGCTGGTGATTTGTCATTGAAAGCCAGGCCGGGTTAATAGAAACCACATATATATGCTTCAGATATGAGCAAAAAGTCTCAAGACAAACCCAAAAGACTGTTTGCAAAAACTTAAACCAAATAAAAATTGAGGTTTCTGATTCGAATACGACCAGTAAACTGTTCCAAAGGGGTTAAGCTAGAATTCGAATATGATCATGTAGCCCCCAATGGCTTTGGCGTTGCACCGATCAATAGGGTACCAACAGCTATGTTCTCTTTGGTTCGAATACGACCTATGTTTGAACAGGAAGCCCCCAAATGACCTTGAGAGGTTTTTAACGACCCTGATTCGAATATGATCCAAGTCGGACCCAAAAGGGGTTAAGCTATGATTCGAATACAATCAAGAAGCTCCCTAGTGAGTTTGGCAGCGTGCCGATCAAGAGGGTACCGACAGCTACGTTCTCTGTGGTTCGAATACGACCTATGTTTGAACAGGAAGCCCCCAAGTGACCATAATAAGGTAAGCCGCAAGGCAGGATACCCAAGTTTGAACCGCGCATCATGGCAGCAAGTTCTCTTTGGCAACCTTTAATTTTTCTGAGATCTCGAATCTTGCGAGAGATTAATCCTTTTTGAACCAGAACTTTAAACCGGATTTGAAAGCTTCAAAACTTTGCGGGAGACAGATTGTCCTTGAGCCAGATGTTTGAACCGGATTTGAGAGCTTAAAAGCTTTGTAAGAGACAAATTTACCTTGAGCCGGATATTTGAACCGGATTTGAGAGCTTCAAAGCTTTGCGGGAGAGAGATGTCTCTTGAACCGGATTTTAAACCGGATCTTTTTTTTATTTTGGGCCGGAAATTTTCTATGGCCTTTAAACTGGCAATATTTACTAAGCCATGTCATCATAGCCCCCGAATCTCAAGGCGACTTGAGGAGTTGGCTTGAGATTCTCCACAGTTGACCGTGATATAGACCGGTTTGAGTCCTGCATGGGAGAACTTCAAGCCAAAGTAATTGTTGTTTTAAAGAAAGCAATATGTAATATAAAGATATACTGAATGGATTTCACTTGATATGTTAGGCCAGTGATTATCCACAGTGGAGTTGATGATCACCATGGTGAAGCTGAAATCAAAATACGGCCGAGTTGACCATGAGAGTGGATATATGAACTAGCTGCGGTATTATAAGTTGGTGCAGATGTTTGAGTCAATCACAGGTGCGATCCCAGCAAGTTGATGTGGATCAAACTGCACGGGCGGCGACTTGCACGCATCCGATCAACATCAAGCGGGCTTGGACGCTGGTGCATGATGGTGTTAACATACACTCCAGAGGTACAGTATGGCACCACCTTTATAATAAATCTTTTGTCCTGCACACATAAAAAATATATAGACCAAAGTAGTTGTTCTTTTGACAAAAACAATATGTGCTAATAAAATAGACCTGGAAGGACATCACCTGACGTTTTGTCGGGCGAACCGCAATGGAGCAGACCAAGTTTCCATACGCAGATAAATCCACAGTTGTAGTTATGGCCAACAATCAACCGCCCAGCGCTTAAGTCAAACTGCCTGGCATCTTTGACGTGACTCTAGGCACATGTTATCTCCTCGTTGCTTTAGGTGACAAAGTAACAAGAACACCCTGCTCGTCCTTTCCTCCTTTGCCTACAGATGACTCGAAAGTACAGCTGCAATTTAGGCAGACGATGGTTCATAAGTGGGCAAGCACGGCGGTTCAAGGCCGCAGGGGCTCTCGGCGACCAATACAGAGGTGCAGTGAGGCCAAGGCGGCGACTCAGATGCGAGTGACGTGGCGGCAAGAGCGGTTCGGAGTGGAGTTCACCCGGAGCAGAGGAACGAATCCCGGCTTGAACAGCAAAGACTAGTGACTTAGCGCAGGGTCGTAGAGGCCGTGGTGAGGCCAGGCGGCTCGACAGTGCCAGCGGAGGCATCTTGGTGACTCACGGCGAGCCCGCGGCGGCGACTCGACGGCAATTGCAGGGCCGGCCTAACGCTGGCGGCTGTCGGCGCATCCGTGGCAGAAGGGGCAAGGTACGGCGGGTTGAGGCTCTGGCCACAGAGATGGCGGTGGCCAGCACAGGCGGCTCAGGACGGCGACTCGACGGAGTCCGGTTCAGCATGAGGATGCGGGGTAGCGTGAGAACGTAGGGGCAGCAGCCCGGGTCAACGCGCTGTGGCGCCTTGACATGAAGGCCCGCGCAAGGGCGAGTGAGAGACAAGGAAGTGGAGGCCGGCCACGGGGGCGACGGCGGAATTGGTGAGTTGCAAGTGACAACTGCGGCTGGGAAACAGTCGGCCACGACGACTTGGAACAGAGGCAGGGCGGCCGGCGGGTCATGGCGTAGGGTGGGTGAGTCCCTGGCGGCGATTGAATCTTCAGGTGACTCGGGGTGACTTGGCACGGCTGATCCAGCGGCGTGTCGGAGAGATGCCAGCCACGGGCGGAGCCAGTTACCCGGCGTAGCGGAAATGAAAGGCGGGGCTGGCGGCAACTTGGAGCGGTGCAGTGTGATGGATAGAAGCCAGGGCGGCTTGGAGATAGGTAGTCGGCCCGCTGTAGCACTCCTTCCATCCGTTGGTGCTCCTCCCAGGCTGCTCGCAGATTGTCTGCATCCATGGCGCTGATGCTTTTAAGTTGGCTGTTCAGGACGCCTTTCAGCTTGTCTTCAAACCAACATGTGATTAACCAAGTAGAGGATCTAGTCCACCAATATAATGAATATCATTTGCCATATCAACGGATATCCTCCCAACTGATCTGTCAAATTCCCATTAACTTCGAGAATATTATGTCTCTTCGCCTCAAATGCTGGACTTAAACTCTGATGGTTCCGTATATCCCAGTACTGCTATCTGAAGACTAATCGAGAATTCCCGTCATATAAGCTTGCCTAGCAGAAACTTTGAACATTTTATTTCAAAGATCTTCAGATTTTGAACATTATTCCTCCACTTTGGTTTT
The DNA here is from genome assembly GCF_002162155.2 of Triticum dicoccoides. Classification (NCBI taxonomy): domain Eukaryota; kingdom Viridiplantae; phylum Streptophyta; class Magnoliopsida; order Poales; family Poaceae; genus Triticum; species Triticum dicoccoides. The sequence goes on from NC_041380.1 coordinate 118,583,044, forward strand.
TGAAGACCTGCAATAATTCCAAGAGGTTTGCAGATCACCCTCAAGAACTGAAAGAGGACGTTGCTGCAAGGTCATGCATGTATCTCTGAAACCACCTCCTTTTTCTATGTATGACAGGAAACCGGGCCGAGTCAGCGCAGCAAGCAAGCGCGTGGGCAGAGCCAGAGCGCGGCTGGGCGGAGGCGCGGTGAGCTGGCACATGTAGGGAGGCCGAGCAACACAGCCGAGAAGGCCGGAGCAGCGCGCGTGAAGGGAGCAGCGAGAGGAGGTGCGGCCACGACGGGTCAGAAACGACGCAGCGGAACCAGCAGTAGGTCGGCATGGGCGACCAGCATGAGTAGCAGCAGTAAGTCGGCGCCGGCCTAACCGGGGCGGGTCTCGGCCGTAGCGACTCAGAGGTAATGCAGGTGGTTTAGCACGAGGCCATGGCTCGGGGATGACCCGGAGTAGAAGCGACTTGGAAAAAAGGTGGATGGCGGTTCGAAGGCCATAGCCGGAGAGGGGGCAACTCAGACCTCGGACAGCGGCTTTGCTGGTGCCGCAAGGGCCGAGGTGATTCGAAGTCGGAGACAACTCGCAGCAGATGAGAGGGCCGCGGCGGGTCATGGCGACTTGGCGCGGGCGGCGAGTCGGTTGCAGATTAGCAACAAGGGCGGCAGCGGCGGCCTTTTTGTGAGGTTGAGGTGACTCACAAACTTGAAGTAGGAGCAGCTCTCCTATATGGCACTTGTGAAGGCCGCGGAGGTGGACGGCAGCAGCCACGCTGGTGATCCCGCAGCTGTGAAGCGCGGCTCACGGCAGAGGCTGATAAGGCACGGAGGCGCCTCGAGCCGGGCGGCTCGGAACGATTTCGAGCAGAAGCGGCCAGCTGTGGTAGAGGTGCGTCAGCAAGGCCTCTGCTACGGATCCCAACAAAGTCAGTGCGAGGGGGTGGCGATGGCTCGAGGCCGGTGCGCTGGAGATGACCCAGTCGAGGTGGTGGCTCAATCCGCGGCGGCTCACCGCGAGGGCCGCCACGTCCGGGTCATGCGGAGGCGGCTCAGGGATGAATATGGCGACGACTTGCGGCTTGAGTCCGAGCCCAAGGCACAGTCCTTGGGCGACTCGGAGTGGGTGTGGCGACTCGTGGCACCAAGGCGGATTCGAGAGCGAAGGCGTGGTTAGACGTGGTCATCCAGAGGCAGCGCTCGAGTCCATGGTCGAGGCGGCAAATAACGAAGCGCGGGGTCCATGGAGTCGACCCAACGAAGCGGAGGCAGGCCCGCTCGAGACGTGGCGGTTTAAAGTGAAACGCGAGGAGCGTGCTCGTGAGGCAGCTGTCGGCGGCGACGGGCCCTTCTCATAAAGAGTCGGCGAGGTGCCGGCGGCTCATGGTGGAGATGATTCATGGTAAAAGACAATTAGCAGAGGCAACCCACGGTGGCGGTTTGGAACAACCTGGCCTTGTGCATGTTAATGAATTGCATCCATCGGATTTTGGTGAACCGTCACTGAACAATAACAAAACCTTAGGGATCTTCTCTGATAACTAGTCTTACCAGATCAACTCCATTAATCAAAAAAAATCTGATCTTGATCAGGGCTGGAGTAGCTCCTTCCAAAACCCGACTTTTCTTCATCCCGAAACTTGTGAACTTCTCGAAACCCTAGTTAAGAACCCTCCAAGAACTCAACACCACCATGCGCATGCCCCACGGTGGGCGCCAACTGTCGTGGAAACGTCACGACAGATGTCCTAGTGTGAGGACTTAGTCGTGAGGCCAATGCATCTATGCGGTAGCTTGAAGGGGTTGATCGGAATTGAGAGACGCAACATGCAAGACGAAGATTTAGACAGCTTTGGGCCCCGGGAAACATCATCCGGTAACAACCCTACATGCTGTTTGTGGCTGGGTCTCATTATCATCATCAGGGAGTCGCCGTAACTCCGGCTCTCCCAGTTGTGTCTAGACTTAATGATTATTCAACTTGTCCCTCTTGGGGTGCCCTACCCCTCCTTATATATGTTGAAGGGGCGGGTTACATGTAGAGTCCAACTCGGACTTAAGACTTAACTATTCTAACTTCTCTCCATGGGCTTCTTAACGTTTCAGGCTTCTTAACTGTCTGGCTTAACTGTCCAGCTTAACTGTCTGCTTAACTATCTGACTTATATGACTGTGTCTGCCGGGTTACATGACTGTGTCCGCCGGCTTACATGACTGTGTCCGCCGGCTTACATGACCGTGTCCGCCGGCTTAACCTGCTTAACTGTTCCCGCTGGCTTAACCTCTGGTTTAAACAATCTGCCGGCTTACCAATGAAATACCAAGTCCCAGCCGGGTCATATCTTCGGCCGGGTCATACCGCGGGGTATATCCCCGACAATTCTCGAACTAAGCATATTGAAGTTCGTCATCATTTCATTTGTGATCATGTTGCTAAAGGAGACATCAATCTTAAGCATGTTCGTACCGGTAAGAAATTGGCGGATATATTCACTAAACTGCTTGATGAAAGGTATTTTACTGTTTGAGAGGTGAATTGAAAACATTGATGACTCAAACTTGGAATTGAGATTCCATTTGGATATATGCAAGGCATGAGCCTTTCTGACTAATCCTTGGTATTTCTCTTATGATGATGACCTTTTGTCTTGGATATATATTTGCATCCCTTGCATTTTATCTAACCCATGTAGGTACTTGGATGAGCCTAAATCTAGGAGATTACCACTCACTCACATCTTTAGCAGTTTCTACATCACCAAGTGTCTATGGTTTGGTTGTTGAACTCAAGGAAGCATGAACTCACTCAACATATCCTTTGACTATTTCAATATGTCAAAATTTCATGATTGTCAATTTGGATACACAAGTGCTATTTCTTGCAAAAACTAACACATGTAGGAAGATGAACTTCAACTACAAAAGTTGATTCCAACTCTTGATGGACTACATCAACCATGAGCATCCGACACAAGTTCAACTACATGATCAAGATCAACACCACGACCCAAGGTATGTCATTCCATCTTAGAGAAGCTTTGGTCCAATACATGAGTTAAAGCAACTCAACAAGATGTGAATACATCAAAATGCTTAAACAAAAAATGGCAACCCCATTTTGAGCTTAACAATGAGTATGACCTATGATCAAGTGATCTCACTTGACTCCTAAGTCAATATACTCTAACATAGGTGACTTTGTCGCTGACCACCTCTAGATGAAGTTCTCTAGTGTTGTTGTGTATGTTGGTTTCCATTGCATGTTTTCTTACTAGTGTGTTTCCCCTCTAATCTAAAAAACCCTTCATCTAGATCTCTTTTGTTTTCTCTCTTTCATTTATCTCTCTATATAATGTTAATTCTTTGCAAATCCTTAAGAAAATTCCTTGCAAACCCTTGTGAAATTTCATTTGCCAAGTGAGATGAGTTGACAAAATTTTCCTCTGCGGTGAACTCAGTCTCACTGATCCAAGCCCGCCAGCCAGACCAAAATACAAGGTTTCCTTATACACAGTTCATCGGTACAACCGACATGGAGTAACTCGGTCTCACCGATGAGCACCTTCTGTGGCTCTGCATTCTTGGAGTCACCAATTGAAATGGATTGGTGTAACCGATTTCATTGCTGAGAGAACATTTTTCCATCTTATACTGCCTATTTCTTCAGCTCCACCCAATGATCCTTCCCTCTATCAGCTCCACATACTGCTTTGTAGTAACTCTCAAGGACCACCCCCACTTGACTCAAGTTCCTGAACTTGCCCTTCTTGGAAATTGATGCCAAAGGGGGAGAGAGAGCACATCGAAGCTTATCAAGAGAGAGAGAGCACATCTATGCTCTTTTAGAGATGCATGTTAATATGAGGAGAGAAGCCATATGTCTTGAAGAGGGGAAAGACATGTTAGTATAATTAATCTATTTTTCTCTAGTTTTAATTAATAAATCTTTGCTCTAATTTTATCTCACCCTACCTTCTCCCATTATCCAATATTAGACTCAGGGGAAGAAAGAGTCCTTGTTTTAAGGGGAGAAAAATCCTTGGAACTTATTGCAAATCTTTAAATCTTTCGGGACATGTCTATATCTAAATGAAGTACTCCCTGTAGTACTCACCTATTACATGTCATCCCAGTCTTGGTCATCCTGTGGATCTTGGAATCTTTCTTGTTTGGAGTGTTCTTGTGTTATCTAACCCTCTTTTTCTCAAGTTTACTCTATCAAAAATTCCAAGCAGTACCGTGATACAATTGGCAACTTTTTATACAACTTCCATATACTTTTGGCAACTTTTTATACTATTTTTGGGACTAACATATTGATCCAGTGCCCAGTGCCAGTTCCTTTTTGTTGCACGTTCTTTGTTTTGTGGAAAATCCATATCAAACGGAGTCCAAACGGGATAAAAACTGACGAAGATTTGTTTTGGAATATATGTGAATTTTGGGAAGTGGAATCAACGCGAGATGATGCCCGAGGGGGCCACGAGGCAGGGGCGCGCCCTTGACCCTCGTGGACACCCCGTAAGGTGGTTGCTGCCCTTCTTTCGCCGCAAGAAAGCTAATATTCGGATAAAAATCGTGTTCATATTTCAATCCAATTGGAGTTACGAATCTCTGGGAATATAAGAAACGGTGAAAGGCCAGATCTGGGAGCGCAGAAACAGAGAGAAACGGAGAGATAGATCCAATCTCGGAGGGGATCTAGCCCCTCCCATGCCATGGAGACCAAGGACCAGAGGGGAAACCCTTCTCCCATATAGGGAGAAGGTCAAGGAATAAGAAGAAGGGGGCTCTCTCCCCCTCTCTCCTGGTGGCGCCGGAGCGCCACCGGGGCCATCATCGCGACAACAATCTACACCAACAACTTCACCGCCATCATCACCAACTCTTCCCCCCTCTATGCAGCGGTGTAACCCCTCTTTTACCCGCTGTAATCTCTACTTAAACATGGTGCTCAACGCTATATATTATTTCCACATGATGTATGGCTATCCTATGGTGTTTGAGTAGATCTGTTTTGTCCTATGGGTTAATTGATGATCGTGATTGATTTGAGTCGCATGTTTTATTATTGGTGCTGTCCTATGGTGCTCTCCGTGTCACGCAAGCATGAGGGATTCCCGTTGTAGGGTGTTGCAATATGTTCATGATTCTCTCATAGTGGGTTTCTTGCGTGACAGAAGCATAACCCCGAGTAAGGGGATTGTTGCATATGGGAATAAAGAGGACTTGATACTTTAATGCTATGGTTGGGTTTTACCTTAATGATCTTTAGTAGTTGAGGATGCTTGCTAGAGTTCCAATAATAAGTGCATATGATCCAAGAAGAGAAAGTGTGTTAGCTTATGCCTCTCCCTCAAATAAAATTGCAATAATGATTATCGGTCTAGTTATCGATTGCCTAGGGACAAATAACTTTCTTGTGTGACAACAAGCTCTCTACTAAAACTAACTTAGTTGTGTCTTCATCTAAACAGCCCCTACTTTTTATTTACGCTCTCTTTATTATCTTGCAAACCTATCCAACAACACCTACAAAGTACTTCTAGTTTCATACTTGTTCTAGGTAAAGCGAACGTTAAGCGTGCGTAGAGTTGTATCGGTGGTCGATAGAACTTGAGGAATATTTGTTCTACCTTTAGCTCCTCGTTGGGTTCAACACTCTTACTTATCAAAAGAGGCTACAATTGATCCCCTATACTTGTGGGCTATCAAGACCTTTTTCTGGCGCTGTTGCCGGGGAATTATAGCGTGGGGTGAATATTCTCGTGTGTGCTTGTTTGCTTTATCACTAAGTAGTTTTTATTTTGTGCTCTTGTTTTTTATCTTTAGTTATGGGTAGGAAACACAAAATACCAAAAAAATAGTTGTACTTACTACACCAATGGTTGAAGAACCACTCAAAATCTATCACACTCCTGAAGCTTTTTACTTGGATCATCTTCGATCCCTATGTGCTCGTGCTGAAACCCCAACTAGCTTAGTTGAGGGAAAATCTTTAGATGAGCATGCTTGTTATGTGCGACGCCGCTTATCTCAAAAAGGGAAACTTTTATTGGATCATATTCATCATTTGCAATGCTATGCTTGGAATTTATGTGAAATATATGATTTTACTTGTTGTTTTGAAGACCCTAAGAAACACCTTCCCTACCAATGTGAGTTTAGTGATAATGGAATCGTATCTTCGTATGCTAACGGTGTTTATAATTACTATGATGTTCAACAAATTGAAGAATTTGTTGCTTTTAAGGGTGCTTATGAAATTGCTTCTTTGATTGGAAAGTATGATGCTACTGTTTACAAATCTGAACATTTTACCATACTTAAATATTGTTATGATAATTATGCTTCTAATGCCTATGTTAAACCATATATTGAGGACTCCTCCGCTGTCCAAGAAGAGACTAATATTTTGCAGGAGTCTATGGAAGAAGGAATTGATGAAACTGTGGGCTCATCAGATGAAAAAGATGATGAGGAGAGCGAAGAACAAAAGGAGGAAGAGCGGATTAGCTACCTGTTCCCACCTTCTAATGAGAGTAACTCTTCAACTCATACATTGTTTAATTTCCCTTCATGCTTACCTAAGGATGAATGCTATGATGATTGTTATGATCCCGTTGATTCTTTTGAAATACCCCTTTTTGATTATGCTTGCTATGCTTGTGGCCAAGATGCCAATATGAATTATGCTTATGGAGATGAACTTGCTATAGTTCCTTATGTTAAACATGAAGTTGTTGCTATTGCACCCACACATGATAGTCCTATTATATTTTTGAACTCTCCCGACTACACTATATCAGAGAAGTTTGCCCTTATTAAGGATTATATTGATGGGTTGCATTTTACCTCCGCACATGATAATTTTGATGAATATAATATGCATGTGCTTGCTGCTCCTACTTGCAATTATTATGAGAAAGGAACTACAGCTCCGTCTCTCCATGTTTCCAATATGATAAAATTGCAAGAAACTATTTATACTATGCATTGGCCTTTACTATGTGTGCATGAATTATTTTTTTATGACATGCTGATGCGTAGGAAGAGAGTTAGACTTCGTTGTTGCATGATATATGTTACTTTGTGCTCACTACTAAATCACAAATCATTGTTAATTAAAATTAGCTTTGATATACCTTGGGATCCGGGTGGATCCATTACTTGAGCATTATATGCCTAGCTTAATGGCTTTAAAGAAAGCGCTGCCAGGGAGACAACCCGGAAGTTTTATAGAGTCATTTATTTATGTTGTGTGCTTTTATAAAGTTTAAAAATAAAAATAATGTGCCAAGATTTGCCTTTAGGATGTTTACATTGCTTGTTGGTTCGTGTGGTGCAAAACAGAAACTTCGCCTGTAGTGCGCGAGTTTACATTTTTTTTACTGGAATGTCAAACAGTTGTGAAACTTTTTGCACTGTATTTCTATACAAATTGTTTATTTTTCCTAATTTTGGTAGAATTTTTGGAGTACCAGAGGTATGGTGAATGTCCAGATTTCTACAGACTGTCCTGTTTAAGACATATTATGTTTTTGATACATAGTTTGCTTGTTTTGATGAAACTATCGATTTCTATCAATGGATTAAGCCATTGAAAAGTTATATTACTGTAGCTACAATGCAAAACAAAATATGAATTGGTTTGCAACAGTACTTAGAGTAGTGATTTGCTTTATTATACTAACGGGTCTTACCGAGTTTTCTGTTGAGTTTTGTGTGGATGAAGTGTCCGAAGATCGAGGGGGTCTCGATGTGAGGAGAAGTAGGAGAGGCAAGAGATCAAGCTTGGGGATGCCCAAGGCACACCAAGTAAATATTCAAGGAGACTCAAGCGTCTAAGCTTGGGGATGCCCCGGAAGGCATCCCATCTTTCTTCAACAAATATCGGTATGTTTTCAGATTCGTTTCGTTCATGCGATATGTGCAAATCTTGGAGCGTCTTTTGCATTTAGTTTTCACTTTTATTTTATGCACCATTCTGGTATGAGATAGTACTTGGTTGATTTATAGGATGCTCATTGCACTTCACTTATATCTTTTGAGTATGGCTTTATATAATGCTTCATGTGCTTCACTTCATCATTTGAAGTTTGGATTGCCTGTTTCCCTACACATAGAAAACCGCCATTTGTAGAATGCTCTTTTGCTTCACTTATGTTTGTCAGAGCATGAGCATATCTTTTGTAGAAATAAATAAACTCTCTTGCTTCACTTATATCTATTTAGAGAGATGACAGGAACTGGTCATTCACATGGTTAGTCATAAAATACTACATAAAACTTATAGATCATTGAATATGATATGTTTGATTCCTTGCAATAGTTTTGCGATATAAAGATGGTGATATTGGAGTCATGCTAGTGGGTAGTTGTGTATTGTAGAAATACTTGTGTTGAAGTTTGTGATTCCCATAGCATGCACGTATGGTGAACCGCTATGTGATGAAGTCGGAGCATGATTTATTTATTGATTGTCTTCCTTATGACTGGCGGTCAGGCGAGCGATGGTCTTTTCCTACCAATCTATCCCCCTAGGAGCATGCGCTTAGTACTTTGTTTCGATGACTAATAGATTTTTGCAATAAGTATGTGAGTTCTTTATTACTAATGTTGAGTCCATGGATTATATGCACTCTCACCCTTCCATCATTGCTAGCCTCTTCGGTACCGTGCATTGCCCTTTCTCACCTCGATAGTTGGTGCAGACTTCGCCGGTGCATCCAAACCCCGTGATACGATACGCTCTATCACACATAAGCTTCCTTATATCTTCCTCAAAACAGCCAACATACCTACCTATTATGGTATTTCCATAGCCATTCCGAGATATATTTCCATGCAACTTCCATCATCTTCATATACATGACTTGAGCATCATTGTCATATTGCTTTGCATGATCGTAAGATAGCTAGCACGATGTTTTCATGGCTTGTCCATTTTTTGATGTCATTGCTACACTAGATCATTGCACATACCGGTACACCGTCAGAGGCATTCATATAGAGTCATATTTTTGTTCTAGTATCGAGCTGTAATATTGAGTTGTAAGTAAACAAAAGTGTGATGATCATCATTATTAGAGCATTGTCCCATGTGAGGAAAGGATGATTGAAGCTATGATTCCCTCACAAGTTGGGATGAGCCTCCGGACTTTACAAAAAGAGAGGCCAAAGAAGCCCACCAAAAAAATGAGAGAAAAAGAGAGAAGGGGCAATGTTACTATCCTTTTACCACACTTGTGCTTCAGAGTAGCACCATGTTCTTCATATAGAGAGTCTCTTGAGTTATCACTTTCATATACTAGTGGGAATTTCCATTATAGAACTTGGCTTGTATATTCCGATGATGGGCTTTCTCAAATGCCCGAGGTCTTCATGAGCAAGCAAGTTGGATGCACACCCACTTAGTTTCCAGTTTGAGCTTTCATACACTTATAGCTCTTAGTGCATCCATTGCATGGCAATCCCTACTCCTCACATTGGCATCAATTGATGGGCATCTCCATAGCCCGTTGATTAGCCGCGTCGATGTGAGACTTTCTCTTTTTTTGTCTTCTCCACACAACCTCCACTGTCATATTCTATTCCACCTATAGCTCTATGTCATCATCACCAACTCTTCCCCCCTCTATGCAGCGGTGTAACCCCTATTTTACCTGCTGTAATCTCTACTTAAACATGGTGCTCAACGCTATATATTATTTCCCAATGATGTATGGCTATCCTATGATGTTTGAGTAGATCCGTTTTGTCCTATGGGTTAATTAATGATCGTGATTGGTTTGAGTTGCATGTTTTATTATTGGTGCTGTCCTATGGTGCTCTCCTGTCGCGCAAGCGTGAGGGATTCCCATTGTAGGGTGTTGCAATATGTTCATGATTCGCTTATAGTGGGTTGCTTGAGTGACAGAAGCACAAACCCAAGTAAGGGGATTGTTGCATATGGGAATAAAGAGGACTTGATACTTTAATGCTATGGTTGGGTTTTACCTTAATGATCTTTAGTAGTTGCGGATGCTTGCTAGAGTTCCAATCATAAGTGCATATGATCCAAGAAGGGAAAGTGTGTTAGCTTATGCCTCTCCCTCAAATAAAATTGCAATAATGATTACCGGTCTAGTTATCGATTGCCTAGGGACAAATAACTTTCTTGTGTGACAACAAGCTCTCTACTAAAACTAACTTACTTGTGTCTTCATCTAAACAGCCCCTACTTTTTATTTATGCACTCTTTATTATCTTGCAAACCTATCCAACAACATCTACAAAGTACTTCTAGTTTCATACTTGTTCTAGGTAAAGCAAACGTTAAGCGTACGTAGAGTTGTATCAGTGGTCGATAGAACTTGAGGGAATATTTGTTCTACCTTTAGCTCCTCGTTGGGTTCGACACTCTTACTTATCGAAAGAGGCTACAGTTGATCCCCTATACTTGTGGGTTATCATAGCGCATTAAGGCTACATGAAGCTCAAAATGTCGGGCCCAAATGGGGTCATTACCATCCCAAGTGACCCCCACAGGGCACTTAAAGCCGAGAATAAAATGGCGCCACTCACCCTTGAGTCTCTGTCTGAAGCCTTCACGGCCGAGGAGCTAACCGCGCTACACGCTGAAGTCGACCAAGATGATGTCATCCTCGACAAATGGCCGAAGTCTACTTCATTCAAGCCAACTGACGAAATAGTCAAATTTCAAGTACACCCTATGGACCCAGCTAAGACATCGTCCATAGGGGCAAACCTCTATCCCGAGATCACTGAGGCGTTACGCAATTTCCTCAAGGAGAATTGGGACATATTCGCCTGGCACCCTTCTAACATGCCGGGGATACCCCGCAGGCTCGTAGAACACAGCCTGAACATATTAAAGGGCTACAATCCTATCAAACAAACACTTCGGCATTTTTCAAATCTCAAGCCTCAAGCGATGGGCGAGGAACTGGCTAAACTACTTGTGGTCAGGTTCATCCGAGATACAAAACACCCTGACTGGCTGGCCAATTTGGTCATGGTACCAAAGAAGGATAGATCTTGGCGTTTGTGTGCTGATTTTAAAGACTGCAATAAAGCCTGCCCCAAAGACCCCTTCCCCCCTACCCCAAATTGATCAAATTGTAGACGCCACAACAGACCACGATTCGATGTGCTTCCTGGACGCTTACTTGGGATAGCATCAAATAAAGATGAAAGAATCTTGCCGTACAGCAATAACATTCATCACACCTTATGGGTCGTTCTGCTTTAACACGATGCCCTTCGGACTAAAGAACACCGGCGCCACGTACCAACGCATGATTCAAACGTGCCTAGAGAAACACAATGGGAAGATCATCAAGGCCTACGTGGATGACGTGGTTGTTAAAACCAAACATGTTGGACAGTTGCTAGACAACCTTTGTGATACACTCGCAAGTCTACGAGAGTATCAAATTAAACTCAATCCAGAGAAATACGTCTTCGGAGTCCCAGTTGGCAAACTCCTCGGTTTCATCGTATCTAGCCGAGGAATCAAAGCCAATCCGGCCAAAACTCGAGCCTCGGACCATTTGGAGGTACCAACAGAGCTCAAGCACTCACAAAAACTTGCAGTATGCATAGCGGTGTTAAGTCGCTTCATATCAAGACTCAAGGAGAAGGCCTTGCCTCTATACATGCTGCTAAAGCAAACAAAGACATTCAAATGGGACGAGGAGGCCGAAGCGGCCCTAGAGGACATCAAAACACTCCTTGCCACCAATCCCATCCTAGCGGCACCAGGTGTATGTGAGCTGATGATATTATATATCTTGGTCACAAACCAAGTGGTTAGTGTAGTACTCATGGTTGAACGAGACATGGAGGGTCACAAGTTCCAGGTCGAGAAGCCCATCTATTATGTCTCCCAAGTCCTAACCCCATGCAAGACACGCTACCCTCACTACCAAAAAAATAGCATACACCATCTTCATGGCCTCACGCAAACTTCAGCACTACTTTCAAGAGTGCTCGGTGACCGTGGCATCCGACGTCACATGAAGTGGCATACTTAACAACGGGGATGCAATGGGGCGTATAGCCAAATGGGCCATAGATCTCTTACCTTTTGAAATCATATATTTACCGCGCCAAGCTATTAAATCTCAGGTGTTGGCCGACTTCGTCGCCAAACAGACGGAAGCCAAACTCCCTCGAGAGTATGACACCTACTCATGTTGGACCATGTACTTCAATGGTTCCAAAATGTTGGCTAGCCTAGGGGCTGGCGTCATACTCATGTCACCTAATGGGGACAACATTCGATATGTGCTACAAATCATGTATACGGATTCCAACAACGCAGTCGAATGTGAAGCCCTCTTGCATGGACTCTGGTTAGCAGTCTCCATGCGTGTCAAACGCCTGGAGGTCCGAGGTGATTCCAACCTCACCATCTCACAAGTCAACGGAGAATTCGACGCCAAGGACCCAAAGATGACAGCATATCGGAATGTCGTCCTAAAGATCTCAGCCATGTTCGAGGGGCTGGAATTTCACCACATTCCCCAGGATAGCAACCAGGCCGCAGATATACTTGCCCGCATGGGCACGAAGTGGGATAAGGTCCCGGATAATACCTTCCTCGAATGGCTCTTCAAGTAATCCATGGTCCGGGAAGATGACAAGCGAACACCGGATTCAAGCGACGTCGGGAAAATGCCTCCCCCGAAGAAGACGACGGACAAGATATAATGGGTGGCTTGACTATCCAAGAAACAGCTTCGGGACGCGAAGTCGTGGCAGTCATTGCAGCATGGAATGAGTTGCTCCTCGCATACCTGCTCCGTAAATATCTCCCCGGTGGTCAAACCGACGCACGTCAGATCGAAGGCAGTCTAAAGCCTATAAAGTACATGAAGGATAGCTCTACAATATGAGCACTACGGGCATCCTACAATGATGCATATCTGAGGAGGAAGGCAAACTTCCACTTCAAGAAATACACTCCAACAGGAGCAGACATCACACCGCTGCTCAGACCTTCATCAGCAAGGCCTTCCGAGCTGGTTTCTACTGGCTGACCATAGGCGCCGACACCTTGGCATTGGTACAACGTTGCCCAGGCTGTCAAGTATTTTCCAAACAAAGCCACATGTCCCCTAAACTCCTTCACACTATTCCCATCACATGGCCTTTTGTGGTTTGTGGGCTAGACATGGTTGGACCACTCAAGGGCGGATCAAACAAAAACAAATACCTACTTGTCATGGTGGACAAATTCAAAGCCGATCACCTCGGCCGAAGTTGTCCAAGTAATTGGGTTTCTCTCCGGGGTAGTACACCGTTAAGGTATCCCCCACAGTCCAGTCACACACAATGGGACAAAGAGATAAAAGCATGGTGCATAAAAATGGGCATCAAGCTAGATTATGCGTCCGTATACCACACATAGTCTAACGGCCAAGTAGAGCGGGCCAACTGACTAATCCTTAGTGGCATCAAGCCAAGGCTAGTGCGCACCCTTAAAAAACCCGACTTCAAATGGGTAGAGGAACTTGATTCCGTCCTATGGGGATTGCGTACTGATACGTCTCCAACGTATCTATAATTTTTGATTGTTCCATGCTATTATATTATCTGTTTTGGATGTTTAATGGGCTTTAATATGCTCTTTTATATTATTTTTGGGACTAACCTATTAACCGGAGGCCCAGTGCCAGTTTCTGTTTTTTTGCCTATTTCAGTGTTTCATAGAAAAGGAATATCAAACGGAAACCAAACGTAACGAAACCTTCGTGAGGATCTTTCTTGGAACAAACGCAAACCAGAAGACTTGGAGTGGAAGTCTGGAACTCCGCGAGGCGTCCACGAGATAGGAGGGCACGCCCAGGGGGGTAGGCACGCCCCCACCCTCGTGGGCCCCATGGAGCTCCACTGATGTACTTCTTTCGCCTATATATACTCTTATACCCTAAAAACATCAGGGGGAGCCACAAAACCACTTTTCCACCACCGCAACCTTCTGTACCCGTGAGATCCCATCTGGGGACTTTTCCGGCGATCTGTCGGAGGGGGATTCGATCACGGAGGGCTTCTACATCAACACCATAGCCCCTCCAATGATGTGTGAGTAGTTTACCACAGACCTTCGGGTCCATAGTTATTAGCTAGATGGCTTCTTCTCTCTCTTTGGTTCTCAATACAAAGTTCTCCTCGATGTTCTTCGAAATCTATTCGATGTAATACTTTTTGCGGTGTGTTTGCCGAGATCCGATGAATTGTTGATTTATGATCAAGTTTATCTATGAATAATATTTGGTTCTTCTCTGAATTCTTATATGCATGATTTGATATCTTTGCAAGTCTCTTCAAATTATCGGTTTAGTTTGGCCTACTAGATTGATCTTTCTTGCAATGGGAGAAGTGCTTAGCTTTGGGTTCAATCTTGCGGTGTCCTTTCCCAGTGATAGTAGGGGCAGCAAGGCACGTATTGTATTCTTTCCATCGAGGATAAAAAGATGGGGTTTATATCATATTGCTTGAGTTTATCCCTCTATAGCATGTCATCTTGCTTAATGCATTACTCTGTTCTTATGAACTTAATACTCTAGATGCATGCTGGATAGCGGTCGATGTGTGGAGTAATAGTAGTAGATGCAGAATCGTTTCGGTCTACTTAACATGGACATGATGCCTATATTCATAATCATTGCCTAGATATTCTCATAACTATGCGCTCTTCTATCAATTGCTCGGCAGTAATTTGTTCACCCACCATAATACATGCTATCATGAGAGAAGCCACTAATGAAACCTATGGCCCCCGTGTCTCTTTCTTATTATATTGCATCTATTTTTATTTACATCGCATCTCGTTTACTATTTTGCAATCTTTACTTTCCAATCTATACAACAAAAATACCAAAATATTTATCTTACTATCTTTATCAGATCTCACTTTAGCAAGTGACCGTGAAGGGATTGACAACCCCTTTATCGCGTTGGTTGTGAGGTTCTTGATTGTTTGTGCAGGTACTAGGTGACTTGTGTGTTATCTCCTACTGGATTGATACCTTGGTTCTCAAAAACCAAGGGAAATACTTAAGCTACTTTGCTGCATCACCCTTTCCTCTTCAAGGGAAAACCAATGCATGCTCAAGAGGTAGCAAGAAGGATTTTTGGTGCCGTTTCCGGGGAGATCTATGCTCAAGTCAAGACATACCAAGTACCCATCATAAACTCTTCTCCCTCGCATTACATTATTTGCCATTTGCCTCTCGTTTTCCTCTCCGCCACTTCACCTTTGCCATTTTATTCGCCCCTTTCCCGTTTGCCTCTTTTCGCTTGCCTCTTGTGTGCCTGTTTGCCCTGATGGCCTTGCCTAATAGCGTTGATCCTCACCTTAGAAGGTTGGAAGAAATTGAAAAAACCGTTAGAAGCTTTATGTCTTTGCAATTTGAGCATAATAATTTCTTTAGAAACGAGCTTAAAGAACAGAAAGGCTTTATGGAGTACATGAATAAAGAGCTTGACGATATGTCTAAGGAATTTTATGGTTTGAAATCTCAGTTTGCCCACCTTGAAAATTTAGTAGGCCAAATTTTGGATAAGCAAGCCACCTTAGTTAATAAGATGGCCGCTAAACCGAAAGATCTAGAGGATAATAATGATGAAGATCTAAAAGTGATTGATGTGTCTCCTATTAAATCTTTGTTTTCCAATATTAATCTTGATAAAGATGGGACTGGATATGAGTCAACTTTAGTTAAAAGGCGTCCCAATGATTCGGAGTTTTTAGATCTTGATGCTAAAATTAATAAAAGTGGGATTGAAGAGGTCAAAACTTTACATAGCAATGAACCCATTATTTTGGATTTCAAGGAATTTAATTATGATAATTGCTCTTTGATTGATTGTATTTCCTTGTTGCAATCCATGTTAAATTCCCCTCATGCTTATAATCAAAATAAAGCATTTACTAAACATATCATTGATGCTTTAATGCAATCTTATGAAGAAAAGCTTGAACTAGAAGTTTCTATTCCTAGAAAACTTTATGATGAGTGGGAACCTACTATTAAAATTAAGATTAAAGGTTATGAATGCTATGCTTTGTGTGATTTGGGTGCTATTGTTTCCATGATTCCAAAAACTTTGTGTGATGTGTTAGGTTTCCGTGAATTTGATGATTGTTCTTTAAATTTGCACCTTGCAGATTCCACCATTAAGAAACCTATGGGAAGGATTAATGATGTTCTTATTGTTGCAAATAGGAATTGTGTGCCCATATATTTCATCGTTCTTGATATAGATTGCAATCCTACATGTTCTATTATTCTTGGTAGACCTTTCCTTAGAATGATTGGTGCAATTATTGACATGAAAGAAGGAAATATTAGATTCCAATTTCCGTTAAGGAAAGGCATGGAACACTTTCTAGAAAGAAAATTAAATTGCCTTATGAATCAATTATGAGAGCCACTTATGGATTGCATACCAAAGATGACAATACCTAGATCTATTTTTGCTTTTATGCCTAGCTAGGGGCGTTAAACGATAGCGCTTGTTGGAAGGCAACCCAATTTTATTTTTGTTCTTTACTTTTTGTTCCTGTTTAGTAATAAATAATTTATCTAGACTCTGTTATTATTGTGTTTTGTATGTTTTAATTAGTGTTTGTGCCAAGTAAAACCTTTAGGATCTTCTTGGGTGATTGTTGTTTGATCTTGCTGAAAAAAACAGAAAGTATGCGCTCACGAAAATAATTTTCATTTTTTACCAGAGAGTGATGAAATACCAATTCCAACTGCAGTAGATCAATATACAAATTATTTAGATCATCCTAATTTTTTAGAATTTTTGGAGTTACAGAAGTAATCGAAACCTCCAGATTGCTATAGATTGTTCTGTTTTGACAGATTCTGTTTTTCGTGTGTTGTTTGCTTATTTTGATGAATCTATGGGTAGTATCGAGGGGTATGAACCATAGATAAGTTGTAATACAGTAGGTTTAACACCAATATAAATAAATAATGAGTTAATTACAGTACATCAAAGTGGTGGTTTGCTTTCCTACACTAACGGAGCTCATGAGATTTTCTGTTGAGTTTTGTGTTGTGAAAGTTTTTGGGTAAAGATTTGATGGATTTTGGAACAAGGAGTGGCAAGATCCTAAGGTTGTGGATGCCCAAGGCACCCCAAGGTAAAATTCAAGGACAACTAAAAGCCTAAGATTGGGGATGCCTCGGAAGGCATCCCCTCTTTCGTCTTCATCTATCGGTAATTTACTTGAGGCTATATTTTTATTCACCACATGATATGTGTTTTGCTTGGAGAGTCTTGTATGATTTGAGTCTTTGATTTTTAGTTTACCACAATCATCCTTGCTGTACACACCTTTTGGGAGAGACACACATGAATCGGAATTTATTAGAATACTCTATGTGCTTCACTTATATCTATTGAGCTAGATAATTTTGCTCTAGTGCTTTGCTTATATCTTTTTAGAGCATGGTGGTGGTTTTATTTTATAGAAATTACTGATCTCTCATGCTTCACTTATATTATTTTTAGAGTCTTTTAGAATAGCATGGTAATTTGCTTTGGTTATAAAATTAGTCCTAATATGATGAGCATTCAAGATGGGTATAATAAAAACTTTCATATGGAGTGCATTATGAGAAGTTTGATACTTGATAATTGTTTTGAGATATAAACATGGTGATATTAGAGTCATGCTAGTTGAGTAATTGTGAAATTGAGAAATACTTGTGTTGAGGTTTGCAAGTCCCGTAGCATGCACGTATGGTAACCGTTGTGTGACAAATTTGAAGCATGAGGTGTTTCTTTGATTGCCTTCCTTATGAGTGGCGGTTAGGGACGAGCGATGGTCTTTTCCTACCAATCTAACCCCCTAGGAGCATGCACGTAGTGCTTGGTTTTGATGACTTGTAGATTTTTGCAATAAGTATGCGAGTTCTTTATGACTAATGTTGAGTCCATGGATTATACGCACTCTCACCCTTCCACCATTGCTAGCCTCTCTTGTGCCGCGCAACTTTTGCCGGTACCATAAACCCATCATTTACCTTCCTCAAAACAGCCACCAGACCTACCTATTATGGCATTTCCATAGCCATTCCGAGATATATTGCCATGCAACTTTCCACCATTCCGTTTATTATGACACGCTTCATCATAGTCATATTGCTTTGCATTATCATGTAGTTGACATCGTATTTGTGGTATGGCCACCATTCATAATTTTTCATACATGTCACTCTTGATTCATTGCACATCCCGGTACACCGCCGGAGGCATTCACATAGAGTCATATTTTGTTCTAAGTATCGAGTTGTAATTCTTGAGTTGTAAGTAAATAAAAGTGTGATGATCTTCTTTATTAGAGCATTGTCTCATGTGAGGAAAAGGATGATGGAGACTATGATTCCCCCAAAAGTTGGGATGAGACTCCGGACCATAAAAAAAAGGAGATGGCCCAAACAAAAAGAGAGAGAAAAAGAGAGAAGGGGCAATGTTACTATCCTTTTTCCACACTTGTGCTTCAAAGTAGCACCATGATCTTCATGATAGAGAGTCTCTTATGTTGTCACTTTCATATACTAGTGGGAATTTTTCATTATAGAACTTGGCTTGTATGTTCCAATGATGGGCTTCCTCAAATTGTCCTAGGTCTTCGTGAGCAAGCAAGTTGGATGCACACCCACTTAGTTTCTTTTGTTGAGCTTTCATACACTTATAGATCTAGTGCATCCATTGCATGGCAATCCCTACTCACTCACATTGATATCTATTAATGGGCATCTCCATAGCCCATTGATATGCCTAGTTGATGTGGGACTATCTTCCTCCTTTTTGTCTTCTCCACAACCACCATTCTATTCCACCTATAGTGTTATGTCCATGGCTCGCGCTCATATATTGCGTGAAAGTTGAAAAAGTTTGAGAATACTAAAGTATGAAACAATTGCTTGGCTTTTCATCGGGTTTTGTGCATGATTGGAGCATTTTGTGTGACGAAAATGAAGCATAGCCAAACTATATGATTTTGTAGGGATGAGCTTTCTTTGGCTATGTTATTTTGAGAAGACATAATTGCTTGGTTAGTATGCTTGAAGTATTATTATTTTTATGTCAATATTAAACTTTTGTCTTGAATCTTTCGGATCTGAAAATTCATGCCACAATAAAGAAAATTACATTGAACATTATGTTAGGTAGCATTCCACATCAAAAATTCTGTTTTTATCATTTACCTACTCGAGGACGAGCATGAATTAAGCTTGGGGATGCTTGATACGTCTCCAACGTATCTATAATTTTTGATTGTTCCATGCTATTATATTATCTATTTTGGATGTTTAATGGGCTTTAATATGCTCTTTTATATTATTTTTGGGACTAACCTATTAACCGGAGGCCCGGTGCCAGTTTCTGTTTTTTTGCCTATTTCAGTGTTTCGTAGAAAAGGAATATCAAACGGAATCCAAACGGAACAAAACCTTCGCGAGGATCTTTCTTGGAACAAACGCAAACCAGGAGACTTGGAGTGGAAGTCTGGAACTCCGCGAGGCGTCCACGAGATAGGAGGGCGCACCCCCCACCCTCGTGGGCCCCATGGAGCTCCACCGATGTACTTCTTTCGCCTATATATATACACTCTTATACCCTAAAAACATTACGGGAGCCACGAAACCACTTTTCCACCGCCACAACCTTCTGTACCCATGAGATCCCATCTGGGGCCTTTTCCGGTGATCTCCCGGAGGGGGATTCGATCACGGAGGGCTTCTACATCAACACCATAGCCCCTCCGATGATGTGTGAGTAGTTTACCACAGACCTTCGGGTCCATAGTTATTAGCCAGATGGCTTCTTCTCTCTCTTTGGTTCTCAATACAAAGTTCTCCTCGATGTTCTTCGAAATCTATTCGATGTAATACTTTTTGCGGTGTGTTTGCCGAGATCCGATGAATTGTGGATTTATGATCAAGTTTATCTATGAATAATATTTGGTTCTTCTCTGAATTCTTATATGCATGATTTGATATATTTGCAAGTCTCTTCGAATTATCGGTTTAGTTTGGCCTACTAGATTGATCTTCTTGCAATGGGAGAAGTGCTTAGCTTTGGGTTCAATTTTGTGGTGTCCTTTCCCAGTGATAGTAGGGGCAGCAAGGCATGTATTGTATTCTTGTCATTGAGGATAAAAAGATGGGGTTTATATCATATTGCTTGAGTTTATCCCTCTACAGCATGTCATCTTGAATATGCATTACTCTGTTCTTATGAACTTAATACTCTAGATGCATGCTGGATAGCGGTCGATGTGTGGAGTAATAGTAGTAGATGCAGAATCGTTTCAGTCTACTTAACATGGACATGATGCCTATATTCATAATCATTGCCTATATATTCTCATAACTATGCTATCTTCTATCAATTGCTCAGCAGTAATTTGTTCACCCACCGTAATACATGCTATCATGAGAGAAGCCACTAGTGAAACCTATGGCCCCTGGGTCTCTTTCTTATTATATTGCGTCTCCTTTTATTTACATCGCATCTCGTTTACTATTTTGCAATCTTTACTTTCCAATCTATACAACAAAAATACCAAAAATATTTATCTTACTATCTTTATCAGATCTTACTTTTGCAAGTGACCGTGAGGGGATTGACAACCCCTTTATCGCATTCGTTGCGAGGTTCTTGATCGTTTGTGCAGGTACTAGGTGACTTGCGTGTTATCTCCTACTGGGTTGATACCTTGGTTCTCAAAAACTGAGGGAAATACTTACGCTACTTTGTTGCATCTGTTGGGGAACATAGCGATTCAAATGTTTCCTACGTGTCACCAAGATCAATCTAGGAGATACTAGCAACGAGAGAGAGGGAGTGCATCTTCATACCCTTGAAGATCGCTCAGTGGAAGCATTACAAGAACGCGGTTGGTGGAGGCGTACACGCGGCGTTTCAGATCGCAGTCGATTCCGATCTAAGCGCCGAGCAGCGGCGCCTCCGCGTTCAACACACGTGCAGCCCGGTGACGTTTCCCGCGCCTTGATCCGGCAAGGAGGAGGAAGTGGTTGGGGAAGACAACTCCAGCAGCAACACGACGACATGGTGGTGGTGGAGCAGCGTGGTTCTCCAGTAGGGCTTCGCCAAGCACTATGAAAGATGAGGAGGTGGAGAGGTAGGGCTGTGCCGAGAGAGAGAGAGAGAGAGAGAGAGAGAGAGAGAGTTGCGTGTGTGGCAGCCCCCAAAACTCCCACTATATATAGGAGGAGGGGAGGGGGCTGTGCCCCTATCTAGGGTTCCCACCCTAGGGGGGCGGCAGCCCTAGATGGGATGGAGGGGGGCGGCCAAGAGGGGAGAGAGGGGGCGCGCCCTAGGGTGGGCCTTGGGCCCATCTGCGCCTAGGGTTTCCCACTTCTCTTTTTTTGTGCCTTGGGCCTTGGTGGGAGGCGCACCAGCCCACTCAGGGGCTGGTCCCTTCCCACTCTTGTCCCATGCAAGCCTCTGGGGCTGGTGGCCCCTCCCGGTGGACCCCGGAACCATTCCGGTGGTCCCGGTACATTACCGGTGATGCCCGGAACACTTTCGGTGTCCAAATCCTCACTTCATATATATCATTCTTTACCTACGGACCATTCTGGAACTCCTCGTAACGTCCGGGTTCTCATCCAGGACTCTAAACAACATTCGGTAGCCACGTACATACTTTCCCTATAACCCTAGCATCATCGAACCTTAAGTGTGTAGACCCTACGGGTTCGGGAGGCATGTAGACATAACCGGGACATCTCTCCGGTCAATAACCAACAGCGAGATCTGGATACCCATGTTGGCTCCCACATGTTCCATGATGATCTTATCGGATGAACCACGATGCCAGGGATTCAATCAATCCTGTATACAATTCCCTTTGTCTACTAGTATGATACTTGCCTGAGATTCGATCGCCGGTATACCTATACCTTGTTCAATCTCGTTACTGGTAAGTCTCTTTACTCGTTCCGTAACGCATGATCCCTTGACCAACTCCTTAGTCACATTGAGCTCATTACGATGATGCATTACCGAGTGGGCCCAGAGATACCTCTCCGTCATACGGAGTGACAAATCCCAGTCTCCATGCGTGCCAACCCAACAGACACTTTGAGAGATACCTGTAGTGCACCTTTATAGCCACCCAGTTACGTTGTGACGTTTGGTACACCCAAAGCATTCCTACGGTATCCGGGAGTGGCATAATCTCATGGTCTAAGGAAATGATACTTGACATTAGAAAAGCTTTAGCAAACGAACTACACGATCTCGTGGTATGCTTAGGATTGGGTCTTGTCCATCACATCATTCTCCTAATGATGTGATCCTGTTATCAACGACATCCAATGTCCATGGTCAGGAAACCATAACCATCTATTGATCAAAGAGCTAGTCAACTAGAGGCTTACTAGGGACATGTTGTGGTCTATGTATTCACACATGTATTATGGTTTCCGGTTAATACAATTATAGCATGAACAATAGACAATTATCATGAACAAGGCAATATAATAATAACCATTTTATTATTGCCTCTAGGGCATATTTCCAACAGTCTCCTACTTGCACTAGAGTCAATAATCTAGTTCACATCGCCATGCGATCATCACTTATAGTTCACATCACCATGTGACTAACACCCAAAGAGTTTACCAGAGTCAATTATCTAGTTCACATCGCCATGTGATTAACACCCAAGAGTTTACTAGAGTCAATAATCTAGTTCACATCACCATGTGATTAACACTCAATGAGTTCTAGGGTTTGATCATGTTATGCTTATGAGAGAGGTGTCAGTCAATGGGTCTGCAACATTCAGATTCGCGTGTTCTTCGCAAATATCTATTTCATATTGTATATGTTGCTACTATGCTCCACTTGGATCTATTCCAAATGGTTGCTCCACTATACGTATCCGGTTTGCTACTCAGAGTCATCCGAATAGGTGTGCTACCTCTTGAGCACTGCGTTGGTTTTCCCTTAAAGAGGAAAGGGTGATGCGGCAAAGTAGCGTAAGTATTTCCCTCAGTTCTTGAGAACCAAGGTATCAATCCAGTAGGAGGCCACACGCAAGTCCCTCGTACCTACGCAAACAAATAAGAACCTCGCAACCAACGCGATAAAGGGGTTGTCAATCCCTTCACGGTCACTTACGAGAGTGAGATCTAATAGAGATAATAATGATAAGACAAATATTTTTGGTATTTTTATGATATAGATTGAAAGTAAAGATTGCAAAGTAAAATAGATTGGAAACTTATATGATGGAAAACAGACCCGGGGGCCATAGGTTTCACTAGTGGCTTCTCTCAAGATAGCATAAGTATTACGGTGGGTGAACAAATTACTGTCGAGCAATTGATAGAAAAGTGAATAATTATGAGAATATCTAGGCATGATCATGTATATAGGCATCATGTCTGTGACAAGTAGACCGACTCCTGCCTGCATCTACTACTATTACTCCACACATCGACCGCTATCCAGCATGCATCTAGAGTATTAAGTTCATAAGAACAGAGTAACGCATTAGGTAAGATGACATGATGTAGAGGGATAAACTCAAGCAATATGATATAAACCCCATCTTTTTATCCTCGATGACAACAATACAATACGTGTCGTTTCCCTTTCTGTCACTGGGATCGAGCACCACAAGATTGAAACCAAAGCTAAGCACTTCTCCCATTGCAAGAAAGATCAATCTAGTAGGCCAAACCAAACTGATAATTCGAAGAGACTTGCAAAGATAACCAATCATGCATAACAGATTTCAGAGAAGAATCAAATATTGTTCATAGATAGACTTGATCATAAACCCACAATTCATCGGATCTCGACAAACACACCGCAAAAAGAGTTACATCGAATAGATCTCCAAGAAGATCGAGGAGAACTTTGTATTGAGATTCAAAGATAGAGAAGAAGCCATCTAGCTAATAACTATGGACCCGAAGGTCTGAAGTAAACTACTCACACATCATCGGAGGGGCCATGGAGTTGATGTAGAGGCCCTCCGTGATTGATGCCCCCTCCGGTGGAGCTCCGGAAAAGGCCCCAAGATGGGATCTCTTGGGTACAGAAGGTTGCGGCGGTGGAAATAGGGTTTCGTGGTGCTCCTGGATGTTTTCGGGGTATGTGAACATATATAGGAGGAATAAGTAGGTCGGTTGAGCCACGAGGGGCCCACGAGGGGGGAGGGCGCGCCCCCTGCCTCGTGGACTCCTTGTCTGTTTCTTGACATCCACTCCAAGTCCTCTGGGTCATGTTTGTTCCAAAAATCACGCTCTCGAAGGTTTCATTCCGTTTGGACTCCGTTTGATATTCCTTTTCTGCAAAACACTGAAATAGGCAAAAAAAACAGCAATTTGCACTGGGCCTTGGGTTAATAGGTTAGTCCCAAAAATAATATAAAAGTGTAAAATAAAGCCCATTAACATCCAAAACAGATAATATAATATCATGGAACAATCAAAAATTATAGATACGTTGGAGACGTATCAAGGTGTTAAAGCTTGCATCGACGTAACCCTTTACGCCGAACTCTTTATCACCTCCATAACCGAGAAACATTTCCTTATTCCTAAGGACAATTTTGACCGCTGTCCAATGATCCACTCCTCAATCACTCTTGTACCCCCTTGCCAGACACGTGGCAAGGCACATCGCGGTACACAGCATGGCATGTCGTATAGAGCCTATGGCTAAGGCATAGGGGACGACTTTTGTCCTTTCTCTTTCTTCTATCGTGGTCGAGCTTCAAGTCTTAACTTCACACCTTACAACTCAGGCAAGAACTCCTTCTCTGACTGATCCATCTTGAACTCCTTCAAGATCATGTGAAGGTATGTGCTCTGTGAAAGTCTTATCAGGCGCCTTGATCTATCTTTATAGATCTTGATACCCAATATGTAAGCAGTTTTACACAGGTCTTCCTTTGAAAAACTCCATTCAAACAACCCTTTATGCTTTCCAGAAATTCTACATCATTTCCGATCAACAATATGTCATCCACATATATTTATCAAAATGTTGTAGTGCTCCCACTCACTTCCTTGCAAATACAAGTTTCTTGCAAACTTTGTATAAACCCAAATGCTTTGATCACCTCATCAAAGCATATGTTCCAACTCCGAGATGCTTACTCTAGTCCATAGAAGGATCGCTAGAGTTTGCATACCTTTTAGCATCCTTAGGATCGACAAAACCTTCTAGTTGTATCACATACAGCCTTTCCTCACGGAAACCGTCAAGGAAACTTTGTTTTGACATCTATCTGCCAGATTTCGTAAATGAAAATGCAGCAATTGCTAACATAATTCTAACAGAATTTAGCATTGCTATGATTGAGAAAGTCTCATCACAGTCAACTCCTTGAACTTGTCGAAAACTTTTTTGAGACAAGTCGAGCTCCATAAATGGTGACAATACCATCAGTGTATGTCTTCTTCTTAAAGATCCATTTATTCTCAATGGCTTGCCGATCATCGTGTAAGTCCACCAAAGTCCATACTTTGTTCTCATACATGGATCCTATCTCGAATTTCATGGCTTCCAGCCATTTGTTGGAATCCGGGCCCACCATCACTTCTTCATAGGTCATAGGTTCATCGTTGTCCAACAACATGACCTTTAAGACATGGTTACCACTCAGAAGTTGTACACACCCTTGTCGACCTACGAGGTTTGATAGTAACTTGATCTGAAGCTCCATGATCATCATCATTAGCTTTCTCTTCAACTAAGGTAGGTGCCACAGAAACATCTTTCTGTGATGCGCTACTCTCTGGTTGAAGTAAAGGTTCAACAACCTCATCAAGTTCTATCTTCCTCCCACTCAATTCTTTCGAGAGAAACTCTTTCTCGAGAAAGGACCTATTCCTAGCGACAAACACTTTGCCCTCCGATATGAGATAGAAGGTATACCCAATCGTCTTGTTTGGGTATTCTATGAAGACACAATTTTCTGCTTTGGGTTCGAGCTTTTCTGGCCGAAGCCTATCGACATAAGCATCATAGCCCCAAACCTTAAGAAACAACAACTTAGGTTTCTTGCCAAACCATAGTTCACACGGTGTCGTCTCCACGGACCTTAGATGGTTCCCTATTTAAATTGAATGCAGTTGTCTCTAATGCATAACCCCAAAATGATAGTGGTAGATCGGTAAGAGACATCATAGATCGCACCATATCCAATAGGGTGCGATTACGACATTCGGACACAACATTACGCTATAGTGTTCCAGGTGGCATCAACTGTGAAACGATTCCACCTTGTCTTAAGTGATTGCCAAACTCATAACTCAGATACTCTCCCCTTGATTAGATCATAGGAACTTGATCTTCTTGTTACGATGATTCTCAACTTCACTCTGAAATTGCTTGAACTTTTCAAACGTTTCAGACTTATGCTTCATTAAGTAAATATACCCATATCTACTCAATTCATCGGTGAAGGTGAGAAAATAACGATATCCACTGCGCGCGTCAACACTCGTCGGACTGCACACATCATCATGTATGATTTCCAACAAGTCACTTGCACGTTCCATTGTTCCAAAGAACGAGGTTTTAGTCATCTTGCCAAAGAGGCATGGTTCGCATGTGTCAAGTGACTTCAAAAGTCAATCAGCATGGAGGTTCTTCATGCGCTTTACACCAATATGACCTAAGCGGCAGTGCCACATGAAAGTGTTACTATCATTATAAACTCTACATCTTTTGGCATCAATGTTATGAACATGTGTATAACTACGACCAGGATTCAATAAACCATTCACATTGGGTGCATGACCATAGAAGGTGTTATTCATGTAAACAGAATAACCATTATTCTCTGACTTAAATGAATAACCGTATTGCAATAAACATGATCTAATCATGTTCATGCTCAACGCAGACACCAATGCAAACAACATTTATCTGGGTTCAACACTAATCTTGGAGGTAGAGGGAGCGTGCGATGGTGATCATATCATCCTTGGAAACACTTCCAACACACATCGTCACCTCGCCCTTAGTTAGTCTCTGTTTATTCCATAGCTTTTGTTCCGAGTTACCAATATTAGCAACTGAACCGGTATCTTATACCCAGGTGCTACTAGGAGTACTAGCAAGGTACACATCAATAACACATATATCAAATATACTTTTGTTGAAGTTGCCAGCCTTCTTATCTACCAAGTATTTGAGGAAGTTCCTCTACTAGTGACCATTCTCCTAATAGAAGCACTTCGTCTCGGGTTTGGGTTCTTGGGTTTCTTCACTGGAGCGGCAACTAGCTTGCCATTCATGAAGTTTCCCTTCTTGCCCTTGCCATTCTTTGAAACTAGTGGTCTTGTTAACCATCAACACTTGATGCTCCTTCTTGATTTCTACCTTTACGGCCTTAAGCATGACGAACAGCTCTGGGATCATCTTCCCTTGCATGTTATAGTTCATCACGAAACTCTAGCAGCTTGGTGATAGTGTCTGGAGAACTTTTGTCAACCACTCTCTTATCTGGAAGATTAACTCCCACTTGATTAAAGCGATTGAAGTACCCAGACTTTCTGAGCACCTGCTCATTGGCTGAGCTATTCTCCTCCATCTTGTAGGCAAAGATCTTGTCAGAGGTCTCAAACCTCTCAACACAGGCATGACCCTGAAATACCAATTTTAGCTCTTGGAACATCTCATATGTTCCATGGCGTTTAAAACACTTTTGGAGCCCTGAATCTAAGCTGTAAAGCATGGCGCACTAAACTATCAGGTAGTCATCATAACGTGTCTGCCAGATGTTCACAACATCCACAGACGATGCCAGAGGGGTTGGCACACTGAGCGGTGCATCAAGGACAGAAGCCTTCTGTGTAGCAGTGAGGACAATCCTCATATTACAGCCCTAGTCCACACAATTGCTTACAATATATTTCAACTTAGTCTTTCTCTAGGAACGTATTAAACCAAGGAGCTAAAGCGCGAGGTATTAATCCACAACATAATTTGAAAAGACAATTTAGACTATGTTCATGATAATTAAGTTCATCTACTCAAATTATCCAATGAACTCCCACTCAGGTAGACATCCTTCTAGTCATCCAAGTGATGCATGATCCGAAACGACTAGGCCATGTCCGATCATCACGTGAGACGGACTAGTCATCAACGGTGAACATCTCCATGTTGATCGCATCTACGATATGACTCATGTTCGACCTTTTGGTCTCTCGTGTTCTGAGGCCATGTCTATACATGCTAGGCTCGTCAAGTCAACCTAAGTGTTTCGCATGTGTAATTCTGGCTTACACCCGTTGTATGCGAATGTTAGAATCTATCACACCCGATCATCACGTGGTGCTTAGAAACAATGAACCTTCGCAATGGTGCACAGTTAGGGGGAACACATCTCTTGAAATTTTAGTGAGGGATCATCTTATTTATGCTACCGTCGTTCTAAGCAAATAAGATGTAAATATGACAAACATCACATGCAAATCATAAAGTGACATGATATGGCCAATATCATCTTGCGCCTTTTGATCTCCATCTTCGAGGCACGGCATGATCACCTTTGTCACCGGCATGACACCATGATCTCCATCATCGTGTCTTCATGAAGTTGTCTTGCCAACTATTACTTCTACTACTATGGCTAATGGTTAGCAACAAGGTAAAGTAATTACATGGCGTTTTTATTGACTCGCTGGTCATACAATAAATTAAGACAACTCCTATGGCTCCTACCGGTTGTCATACTCATTGACATGCAAGTCGTGATTCCTATTACAAGAACATGATCAATCTCATACATCACGTATATATAATTCATCACATCCTTTTGGCCATATCACATCACATAGCATACCCTGCAAAAACAAGTTAGACGTCCTCTAATTGTTGTTTGCATATTTTACGTGGCTGCTATGGGTTTCTAGCAAGAAAGTTTCTTACCTACGCAAAAGCCACAATGGTGATATGGCAATTGCCATTTACCCTTCATAAGGACCCTTTTCATCGAATCCGGATTCGACTAAAGTGGGAGAGACAGACACCCGCTAGCCACCTTATGCATCAAGTGCATGTCATTCAGTGGAACCAGTCTCACGTAAGCGTACGTGTAAGGTCGGTCTGGGCTGCTTCATCCCACAATGTCGCCGAATCAAGATAAGACTAGTAACGGTAAGCAAATTGAACAAATCATCGCCCACAACTGCTTTGTGTTCTACTCGTGCATAGAATCTACGCATAGACCTAGCTCATGATGCCACTGTTGGGGAACGTAGCGATAATTCAAAATTTTCCTACGTGTCACCAAGATCAATCTAGGAGATACTAGCAACGAGAGAGAGGGAGTGCATCTTCATACCCTTGAAGATCGCTCAGCGGAAGCATTACAAGAATGCAGTTGGTGGAGTCGTACACGTAGTGATTCAGATCGCAGTCGATTCCGATCTAAGCGCCGAACAACGGTGCCTCCGTGTTCAACACACGTGCAGCCCGGCGACATCTCCCGCGCCTTGATCCAGCAAGGAGGAGGGAGAGGTTGGGGAAGACAACTCCAGCAGCAGCATCACGGCAGC
>NC_041380.1:118612935-118631948 GCF_002162155.2 Triticum dicoccoides
GAGAGAGAGAGAGAGAGAGAGAGAGAGAGACTTGCCTGTGTCGCAGCCCCAAAAACCCCACTATATATGGGAGGAGGGGAGGGGGTTGTGCCCCCATCTAGGGTTCCACCCTAGGGGGCGGCATCCCTAGATGGTATGGAGGGGGCGGCCAAGAGGGGAGAGAGGGGGGCGCGCCCTAGGGTGGGCCTTGGGCCCATCTGCGCCTAGGGTTTCCCCCTTCTCCTCTTTTGCTGTGGCTTGGGCCTTGGTGGGAGGCGCACCATCCCACTCAGGGGCTGGTCCCTTCCCACTCTTGGCCCATGCAAGCCTCCGGGGCTGGTGGCCCCTCCCGATGGACCCCGGAACCCTTCCGGTGGTCCCGGTACATTACCGGTGATGCCCGAAACACTTCCAGTGTCCAAATCCTCAGTTCCTATATATCATTCTTTACCTCCAGACCATTCCAGAACTCCTCGTGACGTCCGGGATCTCATCTGGGACTCCAAACAACATTCGGTAACCACGTACATACTTTCCCTATAACCTTAGCTTCATCGAACCTTAAGTGTGTAGACCCTACGGGTTCGGGAGGCATGTAGACATGACCGAGACATCTCTCAGGTCAATAACCAATAGCGGGATATGGATACCATGTTGGCTCCCACATGTTCCACGATGATCTTATCGGATGAACCACGATGTCGGGGATTCCATCAATCCCGTATACAATTCCCTTTGTCTACTAGTATGATACTTGCCCGAGATTCGACCGTCGGTATCCCTATACCTTGTTCAATCTCGTTACTGGCAAGTCTCTTTACTCGTTCCGTAATGCATGATCCCGTGACCAACTCCTTAGTCACATTGAGCTCATTATGATGATGCATTACCGAGTGGGCCCAGAGATACCTCTCCGTCATATGGAGTGACAAAACCCAGTCTTGATTCATGCCAACCCAACAGACACTTTCGGAGATACCTGTAGTGCACCTTTATAGCCACCCAGTTACGTTGTGACGTTTGGTACACCCAAAGAATTCCTACGGTATCCGAGAGTTGCACAATCTCATGGTCTAAAGAAATGATACTTGACATTAGAAAAGCTTTAGCAAACGATTTACACCATCTTGTGCTACGCTTAGGATTGGGTCTTGTCCATCACATCATTCTCCTAATGATGTGATCCCGTTATCAACGACATCCAATGTCCATGGTCAGGAAACCATAACCATCTATTGATCAACGAGCTAGTCAACTAGAGGCTTACTAGGGACATGTTGTGGTCTATGTATTCACACATGTATTATGGTTTCCGGTTAATACAATTATAGCATGAACAATAAAAAATTATCATGAACAAGGAAATATAATAATAACCATTTTATTATAGCCTCTAGGGCATATTTCCAATAGCATCACCCTTTCCTCTTCGAGGGAAAACCAACGCATGCTCAAGAGGTAGCACGTACCACACCCAACTGATCCAGTGGATACACGCTATTTTTATGGTGTACGTCGTCGAGGCAGTACTCCCCTACGACATCATACATGATGCACCTCAGGTACGCATGTATGAGGAGCTAGAGGCTGAGCTCGATCGGCAAGACGCCCTGGGCACTCTCTAAGAAGAGCATAATGTCGCTCGGGCAAGGTCAGCTATCTATCAACAGTAGGCCCGACGCTATCACAACAGAGAAGTCCGTGCAAAGGACTTCCACGTTAGGGACCTTGTTATGAGGATACATCCAGAGAGGTAGAAGCACAAACTTTCCCCTAGATGGGATGGTCCATTCATTATTGATCAGGTGCTAATCGGAGGAGCTCACCAAATTCGAGATCAAGAGGATGGTCGTCTAGATCCCAACCCCTCGAACGTGGCGCTACTCTGACGTTTCTATGGTTAATCCCCCGAACACTGCTCATGTACATAACTTACCTTTCTTTTTTTAGATTTCTTATACACCTTGGAGCATTTTCGAATGAACTTGAGAGATAGTATAGCATGTTCTTTTCAAAACAAGCATCATTCCACCTCTTATACACTATTGTCTTTCAAACCACTATATGCATCGATTTGATTTTAGATTTGGCCAAGCTAGGTTGCCCGGTTCCTGTGCTTGCCCCTTACATTTCCAATACTTCGAATAAGGGGCAAAGGGAGCACCACTATGATTGTTACTTCCGGGTCATCCGGTGCAGTACCTCAGACAGACAAAGTCGAAAGCTAGCATTCTTAAAATACAAATTGACTGGCCGTGACATAGGGTTCAAGTGGAAGGGGTCTTTTAAACCCCGGCCAGGGGCTTTACCACCGAGGTCACCCGTCTTCGGACCTACGTACTCGATACAGCCACCCGAAGAAATGAACTATTGGAAGAACTATTTTCCTTGGAAGATGTTTCTTACATTAAATAGTAATATAATATAACTTTCCGCCACCCTCATGTGTTTCGAGCCATATAGCCGGATTGCCTTTCACCTAAAGCACCTAGTATAATGACTTCGGCCAGTAGTATGGGACACTCCTCGGCCATTAGTCGAGGAGGTGGAAGCCGATGGTTGGCTAACAGAGTTCAGAAGTGCGGTCTGACCATCGACCCAAATTACTTGGATACATAAAGTCATACATAGTTATTACATATGGTCTAGACCATTTATCTAGGTGTCCAGAGTGCAATCCTTCTACAAAAATCAAGAAGCAAGCATAACACTCTCATACACGCGACTAGTGGGTATTTCCTCCCCGTCTGACCCCATGGGTCCTACCTCTGCTAGTTCCGTCGTCCTCATACCTGTATAATGGGTCTTCACCATGGCCCAAGCCTCCCTCGCACCTTCTCGGCATGTGGATATAGCTCTTTTTAGTTGTTCGGCTAGGACAACCATGTCTTCGGGCACCTGCACCACTTCAGGCCATACAACCTGGTAAACATCCTTCATCGATTTCTGTGCACTTTCATGCACCACAGATAGATGAGCCACCATGTCTTCAGACACTGGACCCGGACGTTAGGAGGTAAACCGGATAAAGAAACTGCCAAAGGAACAAAATCAGTCTGCTAATCACCTCGATCAAATTACATGCCGAACAGATTCTTCAAAAATCACAACTTACCAAAAATCATGTCATCAGTTAAACAATTCTTTGATTTAACAGTAGCCAGTTGAGATTTTAAGCTCTTAATCTCCTAGGCTTGTCAGGCGTTCTCAGCCCTAAGCGCATTGATGCCACCCACTCTTTGAGTAACCAAATGTTGGTTTTGCTTGACATTGCGACTCTGCATATATCAAATCCTCGCGGGCCTTCTTAAGGTCTCTTTCTAGATGACCCAGGGCTTCCGCTGTCACAAGGAATTATGGCATCAGGGCTATCTCATTCTTCCCGTAGCATTGATAAACGCCAAAAAAAGCACTTACCGTGCGCCTCTCTAGTGAATTTCTTCACCTGTTCCACCTCGGTCAAGGCAGAATCCAACATCCCCTTTGTCTGGGTCAGCACTTTGGTTAGTTGGCCATTATTCAACCGAGCCTCCTGTCAAATGCGGTAGGAACAAATTAGTAATCAAGCCTTGCTATGGTCCTAGTGGCCCATACCAAGCCTTAGGGGCTACTACCATAATTGGTAGTCTCATTTGTCTTCAAACAAATAAGGACATATGCGGAATCCTGAAGCAACAAGAATTTGGGTGAATCCTTACCCACAAACCTCATGACAAGACGTCCAACGACTGATCAAACACACCTCAGCTCGCCCCGAGATATGCATCTACCGTGCTGAGGGCGTTGAACTCCTGATCTGAGAAAGCAGAATTCCTTATAGAAGCTCCCCGCCAATGATAATTTGTGACACATTGGATCTCGGACGGAATAGCCGAGATGGTCGTCGAGTCCACGGGCTGAGGGACCTCGGGTGCAATCCCAACAGAAGTACATGCTTTTGTCTCGTTGTGCAAGGTCGTTATTACCTCGGCCCTCACACTTGTTGCCATGAAGGAATGTGAGGGCTACCCATGAATAATCGAAGAAGTTAAAGTCCGGAGTACTTTTACACAAGCAACAATCAAACAATTACCTAGTAATTAAGGCGGCACTTTCGCCCGCCCCTGTGACCTCGGCCTGCGCTTCTTGCGCCTCCCGTGGGGCCTTTCTTGTGGAGCCATTTTTTGCATGGGCGTTTTGAATGCCGCCCCTTTGAAGGAGAAGTCAGACGGCTAGGGGCTGGAGGACGAGCAGCTCGCTTTTGATTAGAGAAAGGGGCATTACCGATGAAGCTGGCCTCGTCCCCAATATGTCAGGGGTAATGGCCACCCTTGAGTCGTCAAGGCTCACCAGAAAGAACTTTCTCCCTTCATAAATAAGGGCTAGATCTTCGTCCTCGTTAAAGAGGGGGTCCTCCGCCTGATAGTACAACTCCGGCTCAGGAGCGGGGCTGCTTATGTCCTCAAGCCCAAGCCTCCATGTCTATTCAAGAGACCAATAAAACAATAGATTAGATATTCAAATGGCTCAGATAGACGAGGAGTTTAGAAAATGCTTACTATGTCAGCGGGATTGTAATAGGATAGCCCATCACGGAATTGTCACCGGGCAAAGTCCTCCGCCGTCCCTTGATAGATGCCGGCCAGCGCTGCTCCAAAAGCTTCTTGGTCGTAGAAACTCTCCCGAATAGTTTGCAAGGATTCGTTGGTCCCATTGAACTCACACAATAGATGAGGACACTGCAGTCTATCGCCATGGCCATTACGTCAGTTATGGCGAGGCCGGTGCGTGTCAATTGGGTCACCTGAGCTGCCAGCCTGGTTACCTCGGCACTCTCCTCTAAGGCTGGGCCCTATGGCCTCCAGCTATAACGCCCCTTCGGGGGCTCCATGAGAACAACGGGAGTCCGGGCTGAACTTGTTCCAGGAGGGAAACATCGTCTATGTAAAACCACTTGGTCGGCCAAACATCGGTATCTTCCCGAGGTGTACCTAATGGGTATTCAATCCCTTCGATTCAACAAACTTCAGCTGCCCCGACCTCATATAACTTCTCGGCGGGGGAGCAAGGCATTATGCAGAAATACCTTCACCACGGCCTGAAGTGTGCCTCACATCTTAGGTGCATCTCGCAAACGGAAACATACCCCGCAATATGTAAAATAGAGTTGGGGGTGAAGTGATGAAGCTGGAGCCCATAGAACTCTAGCAGACCCTAGAGGAAGGGGTGAATGGGAAATCCTAAGCCACGCAGTAGGAAGGAGATGAAACATATCCTCTTGCCCTCTCAAGGAGATGGGTGATTCTCTGCGTGCACTTGACCGTTCATGGATGTCAATCCTCCGCGGTTCACCATCAGATCTGAATCTGGCAGATACCCTTGCTTGGCTAGACGCTCCAGATGAAGGCGTGAGATAGCACAACTGCCCCAATCGCATCTAACAGGGTCATGAGGCTGCCTCAGAGAGCTTGCATCACTCGCCATGAAAAGATCTCGAGGATGGACTTGGGAAAAGGGGAGCGCTTGCATGATTTGCCGAGAAAGGAAGGGTTGGGCCTGTGTGGTGAATTTGCATGAGTAGCCCATGAATAAAAGGGGGGAAGAGACCGATGCTTCGATGTTTTGCCATAAAGTGACTCACTTCCTCGTAAAAGTGTGGTTACCAAGGTCAGGGAACCAGGGCCACGTGTACAAAGTCGGGTCCACTTGGCAGAACTAATAGTTTCCGAAGACTACTTGGAGAGGAACTCGCCTATCAAGCTAAAGACTTCGGAACCGAAGTCTAACAGTGTCTCCCTCGGCATTGAAGACCCATTCAGGGGCTACTGACTGTGTCCTTGATTAGGGGGTGCTAACATGGTCGGCCCATGTTCCTCGGATTAGGTCAACGGACCTTCGTTCATTCTCAAGAAGGACACCGGATGTTGTACGCGGGAGGCATGATCGATACTACATCTACCAAAGACTTGTCGTATACTCCAAGACTTCTCCTGCTGCCTTGTAACCCTAGACACCCTACCTGGCGTGTATATAAGCCAAAGGGTATAGCCCACAAAGGGGACATCAACGCAATATCATTCACCTAGCCCTAGAGTTAGACCACATCTCAC
Organism: Triticum dicoccoides; assembly: GCF_002162155.2. Lineage (NCBI taxonomy): Eukaryota > Viridiplantae > Streptophyta > Magnoliopsida > Poales > Poaceae > Triticum > Triticum dicoccoides. Next base: position 118,619,004 of record NC_041380.1, read on the forward strand.
GATCTCGAGGTAGATCAACTCTGTACTCGATACATCCATATCAATATAAACAAGAGCAGAATGTAGGGTTTTACCTCCATTAAGACGGCCCGAACCTGGGTAAAACATCGTCTTCCTGTTCTTGTTACCATCTATATGAGATCCACAGCTTGGGACCCCCTACCCCTAGGTCTGTCGGTTTTGAAACTGACAGCCGCCATTGCGCTCCACATCCAGCACTAGCGGAGGACGAGGTGACGCCCGTGGCTCCGCCTACCACTCGACCTCCATCGTCGCCGCCTTGGCTAGCTCCTCCCCTACCGATTCTCCTCCTCTTGTGCTTCCAATCCCGTCGGCGCCGCCCCGACAGACACGAGGAGGCAGACGACGCCCCAACAGTAGTAGCGGCCTGCCTCCACCCCTTGCGTGTGCCCCAGCCGCAGAAGGGGAATGGTACCAAGAAGTCTCTCAGACACAATAGCAGTGGCTCTGCATCTCGTCGCCGTCGCTATTCATCTACGCGCGTGTTCATTTGATGTGCATCGTTTGTTGCCGCTCTGCTAGCTAGTGAATTTCGACATTAGGTTTAGTGCACTAGTTTTACATCTTCAAATACATCATCTATTGTAGCTCATCAAATATATATATCATCTGTTGAAGTTGAGACTTTTCTGTGATGTAAAAAATATTTTGATGATGGAAATTCTAGATGACCTACTTTTACATCCCCAAATATACATCTTCTATTGGAGATGCTCTTAGTGTTGATGCACACTAATCACCTAGGACAATTCGGACCCTAAGAGCATCTACAGCTAGCCGCTTCATATGCCTGGGCGGGCCGTTCGATCAGTGACCGGTCACAATTTTTCGACATAGACGAGCTCCTTAAATGGGCCTTAAATGCCCGGGCTGGCCGGCACGCCACATATCCAGCCTAAATATGGGGCAGATATAGGGGCGCCCGGGCACGCCCGCCACATCGGACCCGACAGCCCGGCCCTGCTACCTCTTTTAGCACTGCGTTGGTTTTCCCCGAAGAGAAAGGGATGATGCAGCAAAGTAGCGTAAGTATTTCCCTCAGTTTTTGAGAACCAAGGTATCAATCCAGTAGGAGGCTACACGCAAGTCCCTCGTACCTGCACAAAACAAATAAATCCTCGCAACCAACGCAAATAGGGGCTGTCAATCCCTATAGGGCCACTTACAAGAGTGAGATCTGATAGATATGATAAGATAATATTTTTGGTATTTTTATGATAAAGATGCAAAGTAAAATAAAGCAAAGTAAATAGCAAAGTAAATAACTAAGTAATAGGAGATTGATATGATAAAGATAGACCCGGGGGCCATAGGTTTCACTAGTGGCTTCTCTCGAGAGCATAAGTATTCTACGGTGGGTGAACAAATTACTGTTGAGCAATTGACAGAATTGAGCATAGTTATGAGAATATCTAGGTATGATCATGTATATAGGCATCACGTCCGAGACAAGTAGACCGACTCCTGCCTGCATCTACTACTATTACTCCACTCATCGACCGCTATCCAGCATGTATCTAGACTATTAAGTTAAAACAGAGTAACGCCTTAAGCAAGATGACATGATGTAGAGGGATAGACTCATGCAATATGAAGAAAACCCCATCTTGTTATCCTCGATGGCAATAATACAATACGTGCCTTGCTGCCCTTACTGTCACCGGGAAAGGACACCGCAAGATTGAACCCAAAGCTAAGCACTTCTCCCATTGCAAGAAAGATCAATCTAGTAGGCCAAACCAAACTGATAATTCGAAGAGACTTGCAAAGATAACCAATCATACATAAAAGAATTCAGAGAAGATTCAAATATTATTCATAGATAGACTTGATCATAAACCCACAATTCATCGGTCTCAATAAACACGCCGCAAAAAGAAGATTACATCGAATAGATCTCCACAAGAGAGGAGGAGAACATTGTATTGAGATCCAAAAAGAGAGAAGAAGCCATCTAGCTACTAACTATGGACCCCTAGGTCTGAAGTAAACTACTCACACTTCATCGGAGAGGCTATGGTGTTGATGTAGAAGCCCTCCATGCTCGATGCCCCCTCCGGCGGAGCTCCGGAACAGGCCCCAAGATGGGATCTCGTGGATACAGAAAGTTACGGTGGTGGAATTAGGGTTTTGGCTCCGTATCTAATCGTTTGGGGGTACGTGGGTATATATAGGAGGAAGAAGTACGTCGGTGGAGCAACAGGGGGCCCATGAGGGTGGAGGGCGCACCTGGGGGGCAGGCGCGCCCCCCTACCTCATGGCCTCCTATTAGCTGGCTTGACGTAGGGTCCAAGTCTCCTGAGTTGTATTCAGTGAGAAAATCACATTCCCGAAGGTTTCATTCCGTTTGATATTCCTTTTCTTCGAAACCATAAAACAGGCAAAAAACATTAATTCTGGGTTGGGCCTCCGGTTAATAGGTTAGTCCCAAAAATAATATAAAAGTGGATAATAAAGCCCAATAATGTCCAAAACAGTAGATAATATAGCATGGAGCAATCAAAAATTATAGATACGTTGGAGGCGTATCAAGCATCCCCAAGCTTAATTCCTGCTCGTCCTCGAGTAGGTAAATGATAAAAACAGATTTTTTGATGCGGAGTGCTACTTGGCATAATTTTGATGTAATTCTTCTTAATTGTGGTGTGAATATTCATATACGAAAGATTCAAGACAAAAGTTCATATTGACATAGAAAATAATAATACTTCAAGCATACTGACAAAGCAATTATGTCTTCTCAAAATAACATGGCTAAAGAAAGTTATCCCTACAAAATCATATAGTCTGGCTATGCTCTATCTTCACCACACAAAATATTTAAATCATGCACAACCCCGATGACAAGCCAAGCGATTGTTTCATACTTTTAACATTCTCAAAACTTTTTCAATCTTCACGCAATACATGAGCGTCAGCCATGGATATAGCACTATAGGTGGAATAGAGTGGTGGCTGTGAAGAAGACAAAAAAGGGGAAGATAGTCTCACATCAACTAGGCGTATCAACGGGCTATGGAGATGCCCATCAATAGATATCAATGTGAGTGAGTAGGGATTGTCATGCAACGGATGCACTAGAGCTATAAGTATATGAAAGCTCAAAAAAAACTAAGTGGGTGTGCATCCAACTTGCTTGCTCATGAAGACCTAGGGCAATTTGAGTCAGCCCATCATTGGAATATACAAGCCAAGTTCTATAATGGAAGATTCCCACTAGTATATGAAAGTGATAACATGAGAGACTCTCTACTATGAAGATCATAGTGCTACTTTGAAGCACAAGTGTGGTAAAAGAATAGTAACATTGTCCCTTCTCTCTTTTTCTCTCATTTTTTTATTTGGGCCTTTTCTCTTTTTTTATGGCCTCTTTTCTTTCTCTTTTTTTATTTGGGCTTCTTTGGCCTCTTTTATTTATTTTTCGTCCGGAGTCTCATCCCGACTTGTGGGGGAATCATAGTCTCCATCATCCTTTCCTCACTTGGGACAATGCTCTAATAATGATGATCATCACACTTCTATTTTTCTTACAACTCAATAATTACAACTCGATACTTAGAACAAGATATGACTCTATGTGAATGCCTCCGGCGGTGTACCGGGATATGCAATGATGCATGAGTGACAAGTATGAAATAATTATGAACGGTGGCTTTGCCACAAATACTATGTCAACTACATGATCATGCTAAGCAATATGACAATGATGGAGTGTGTCATAAACGGAACGGTGGAAAGTTGCATGGCAATATATCTCGGAATGGCTATGGAAATGCCACAATATGTAGGTATGGTGGCTGTTTTGAGGAAGGTATATGGTGGGTGTATGATACCGGCGAAAGGTGTGCGGTATTAGAGAGGCTAGCAAGGGTGGAAGGGTGAGAGTGTGTATAATCCATGGACTCAACATTAGTCATAAAGAACTCATATACTTATTGCAGAAATCTACAAGTTATCAAAGAAAAGTATTACACGCATGCTCCTAGGGGGATAGATTGGTAGGAAAAGACCATCGCTCGTCCCCGACCGCCACTCATAAGGAAGACAATCAATAAATAAATCATGCTCCGACTTCATCACATAACGGTTCACCATACGTGCATGCTACGGGAATCACAAGCTTCAACACAAGTATTTCTCAAATTCACAACTACTCAACTAGCATGACTTTAATATCACCATCTCCATATCTCAAAACAATTATCAAGTATCAAACTTATCATAGTATTCAACACACTCATAAGAGAGTTTTTATTATTAATCTTGCATACCAAGCATATTAGGATTTTAAGCAAATTACCATGCTATTTAAGACTCTCAAAATAATCTAAGTGAAGCATGAGAGATCAATAGTTTCTATAAAACAAATCCATCACCGTGCTCTAAAAGATATAAGTGAAGCTCTAGAGCAAAATTATATAACTCAAAAGATATAAGCGAAGCACATAGAGTATTCTAACAAATTCCAAATCATGTATGGCTCTCTAAAAAGGTGTGTACAGCAAGGATGATTGTGGTAAACTAACAAGCAAAGACTCAAATCATACAAGACGCTCCAAGCAAAATACATATCATGTGGTAAATAAAAATATAGCTCCAAGTAAAGTTACCGATAGAAGTAGACGAAAGAGGGGATGCCTTCCGGGGCATCCCCAAGCTTTGGCTTTTAGGTGTCCTTAGATTATCTTGGGGGTGCCATAGGCATCCCCAAGCTTAGGCTCTTGCCACTCCTTGTTCCATAATCCATCAAATCCTTACCCAAAACTTGAAAACTTCACAACACAAAACATAAAGTAGAAAACTCGTGAGCTCCGTTAGCAAAAGAAAACAAAATACCACTTCAAGGTACTGTAATGAACTCATTCTTTATTTATATGGGTGTTATACCTACTGTATTCCAACTTCTCTATGGTTTATAAACTACTTTACTAGCCATAGATTCATCAAAATAAGCGAACAACACACGAAAAACAGAATCTGTCAAAAACAGAACAGTCTGTAGTAATCTGTAGCTAGCGCAAGATCTGGAACCCCAAAAATTCTAAAATAAATTTCTGAACATGAGGAATTTATCTATTAATCATCGGCAAAAATAATTAACCAAATAGAACTTTCCAAATAAAAATGACAGCAGTTCTCGTGAGCGCTAAAGTTTCTGTTTTTACAGCAAGTTCAACAAGACTTTCCCCAAGTCTTCCCAACGGTTCTACTTGGCACAAACACTAATTAAACACAAAAAACACAAACAAAACAGAGTCTAAATAATTTATTTATTACTAAGCATGAGCAAAACGCAAGGAATAAAAATAAAATTGGGTTGTCTCTCAACAAGCGCTATCGTTTAACGCCCCTAGCTAGGCATAACAAGCAAGAATAGATCTAGGTATTGCCATCTTTGGTAGGCAATCCATAAGTGGCTCTCATAATAGATTCATAAGGTAATTTAATTTTCTTTCTAGGAAAGTGTTCCATGCCTTTCCTTAATGGAAATTGGAATCTAATATTTCCTTCCTTCATATCAATAATTGCACCAATCATTCTAAGGAAAGGTCTACCAAGAATAATAGGACATGAAGGATTGCAATCTATGTCAAGAACGATAAAATCTACATGCACATAATTCCTATTTACAACAATAAGAACATCATTAATTATTCCCATAGGTTTCTTGATAGTGGAATCCGCAAGGTGCAAGTTTAGAGAGAAATAATCAAAATCACAGAATCCTAACAAATCACACAAAGTCTTTGGAATCGTGGAAACACTAGCACCCAAATCACATAAAGCATAGCATTCATGATCTTTAATTTTAATTTTAATAGTTGGCTCCCACTCATCATAAAGTTTTCTAGGGATAGAAACTTACAATTCAAGTTTTTCTTCATAAGATTGCATCAAGGCATCAACGATATGTTTAGTAAACGCTTTATTTTGACTATAATCATGAGGAGAATTTAGCACGGATTGCAACAAGGAAATAAAATCAATCAAAGATCAATTCTCATAGTTAAATTCCTTGAAATCCATAATAGTGGGTTTAGCAACATCTAGGGTTTTAATATCTTCAATCTCAATTTTGTCAAATTTAGCATCAAGATCAAAAGATTCAGAATTCTTGGAACGCCTTCTAGGTAAAGGTGGATCATATTCAGTCCCATCATTATCAAGATTCATATTGCAAAACAAAGATTTAATAGGGGACACATCAATAACTTTTAGATCTTCATCATTATTTTCATAGGAACTAGAAGAACACACTTTTATAAAGGCATTTTTCTTAGCACGCATCCTAGCGGTTCTTTGTTTGCACTCGTCAATGGAAATTCTCATGGCTTTGAGGGACTCATTGATATCATGCTTAGGAGGAATAGATCTAAGTTTCAAAGAATCAACATCAAGAGCAATTCTATCAACGTTCCTAGCCAAATCATCAATCTTAAGCAATTTTTCTTCAATCATAGCATTAAAATTATTTTGCGAAGTAATAAATTCTTTAATATTAGAATCAAAATCAGAGGGCATCTTATTATAATTTCCATAAGAATAGTTGTAGGAATTACCATAATTATTAGAGGAATTACTAGGATAAGGCCTAGGATTGAAATTTCCTCTATACGCGTTGTTACCAAAATTGTTCCTACCAACAAAATTCACATCCATAGATTCATTATTATTCTCAATCAAAGTAGACGAGGGCATATCATTAGGATCAGAAGAAACACTCTTATTGGCAAATAATTTCATAAGTTCATCCATCTTTCCACTCAAAACATTAATTTCTTCTATCGCATGCACCTTTTTAGTAGATCTTTCAGTATGCCATTGAGAATAATTAACCATAATATTATCTAGAAGTTTAGTAGCTTCTCCTAAGGTGATTTCCATAAAAGTGCCTCCCGCGGCCGAATATAAAAGATTTCTAGAAGCAAAATTCAATCCGGCATAAATTTTTTGTATAATCATCCACAAGTTTAAACCATGAGTAGGGCAATTACGTATCATTAATTTCATTCTCTCCCAAGCTTGGGAAACATGTTCATGATAAAGTTGCTTAAAGTTCATAATATCGTTTCTAAGAGAGATGATCTTAGCGGGAGGAAAATACTTAGAGATAAAAGCATCTTTGCACTTGTTCCATGAATCAATACTATTTTTAGGCAAAGACGAAAACCAAGCTTTAGCACGATCTCTAAGCAAAAAAGGAAATAGCTTCAATTTAAAAATATCATTATCCACATCTTTCTTCTTTTGCATGTCACACAAATCAATGAAGCTATTAAGATGGGTAGCAGCATCTTCACTAGGAAGGCCGGAAAACGGATCTTTCATGACAAGATTCAGCAAAGCAGTATTAATTTCACAAGATTCAGCATCGGTAAGAGGAGCAATCGGAGTGCTAATAAAATCATTGTTGTTGGTATTGGTGAAGTCACACAATTTAGTATTATCTTGAGCCATCGTGACAAGCAAGCAAACTAACACACAAGCAAACAAAAAGCAAGCAGACAAAAAGAGGCAAATAGAGAGGGAGGATTTAGAGAGAGGGCGAATAAAACGGCCAGGGTGAATTGGGGGGAGAGGAAAATGGGAGGCAAATGGCAAATAATGTAATGCGGGAGATAAGGGTATGTGATGGGTACTTGGTATGTTGACTTTTGTGTAGACCTCCCCGGCAACAGCGCCAGAAATCCGTCTTGCTACCTCTTTTAACACTACGTTGGTTTTTCCCAAAGAGGAATGGATGATGCAGCAAAGTAGCGTAAGTATTTCCCTCAGTTTTTGAGAACCAAGGTATCAATCCAGTAGGAGGCTACACGCAAGTCCCTCGTACCTGCATGTCGCAACCAACGCAAATAGGGGCTGTCAATCCCTATAGGGCCACTTACGAGAGTGAGATCTGATAGATATGATAAGATAATATTTTTGGTATTTTTATGATAAAGATGCAAAGTAAAATAAAGCAAAGTAAATAGCAAAGTAAATAACTAAGTAATAGGAGATTGATATGATAAAGATAGACCCGGGGGCCATAGATTTCACTAGTGGCTTCTCTCAAGAGCATAAGTATTCTACAGTGGGTGAACAAATTATTGTTTAGCAATTGACAGAATTGAGCATAGTTATGAGAATATCTAGGTATGATCATGTATATAGGCATCACGTCCGAGACAAGTAGACCGACTCCTGCCTGCATCTACTACTATTACTCCACTCATCGACCGCTATCCAGCATGCATCTAGAGTATTAAGTTAAAACAGAGTAACACCTTAAGCAAGATGACATGATGTAGAGGGATAGACTCATGCAATATGAAGAAAACCCCATCTTGTTATCCTCGATGGCAATAATACAATACGTGTCTTGCTGCCCTTACTGTCACCGGGAAAGGACACCGCAAGATTGAACCCAAAACTAAGCACTTCTCCCATTGCAAGAAAGATCAATCTAGTAGGCCAAACCAAACTGATAATTCGAAGAGACTTGCAAAGATAACCAATCACACATAAAAGAATTCAGAGAAGATTCAAATATTATTCATAGATAGACTTGATCATAAACCCACAATTCATCGGTCTCAACAAACACGCCGCAAAAAGAAGATTACATCGAATAGATCTCCACAAGAGAGGGGGAGAACATTGTATTGAGATCCAAAAAGAGAGAAGAAGCCATCTAGCTACTAACTATGGACCCGTAGGTCTGAAGTAAACTACTCACACTTCATCGGAGAGGCTATGGTGTTGATGTAGAAGCCCTCCATGCTCGATGCCCCCTCCGGCGGAGCTCCGGAACAGGCCCCAAGATGGGATCTCGTGGATACAGAAAGTTACGGCGGTGGAATTAGGGTTTTGGCTCCGTATCTGATCGTTTGGGGGTACGTGGGTATATATAGGAGGAAGAAGTACGTCGGTGGAGCAACAGGGGGCCCATGAGGGTGGAGGGCGCGCCTGGGAGGGCAGGTGTGCGCCCCTACCTCGTGGCCTCCTATTAGCTGGCTTGACGTAGGGTCCAAGTCTCCTGAGTTGTATTCGGTGAGAAAATCACGTTCCCGAAGGTTTCATTCCGTTTGGACTCCGTTTGATATTCCTTTTCTTCGAAACCCTAAAACAGGCAAACAATAGCAATTCTGGGCTGGGCCTCCGGTTAATAGGTTAGTCCCAAAAATAATATAAAAGTGGATACTAAAGCCCAATAATGTCCAAAACAGTAGATAATATAGCATGGAGCAATCAAAAATTATAGATACATTGGAGACGTATCAGGCCCCAGCGCAAATTGCACCAAATCCACAAAACCCTTCCTCCTTCTCTTGTCGCCTCCAACCTTTCCTGCGCCCGGACCCTCGCCATCGTCCACCCTTGCTCCCAATCCTCACCACCGGTCCTGATCCAATGCCGGAGATGTCGCCCAGCCCGACCCAGACCGCCGCGAGGGAGATGCAGTCCGCCTCATCTGTTCGCAGGGTCACTTCATACAATGTGATTTGCAAGGCGAAGAACGTTGCCCGAAAGTTATGGCGACGCCGACAGTGAGAGAGGGAGGCGACAGTGGCGTCGCAGGAAGGTTGGGACATGCTGGAGCAGCTGTCTCCTCTGCCGTGCCCGGATCCCCGCACCCCTTTCATCCGAGCGCCGATGCAGATTACGCCGTCCGACCCTGTTGGGACAGAGGATGATTCGATAGCCAACTGGGCCATTCCGTAGAGCTTTCTGCCCACGCAGATGCCGACGATCGATGTATGTGACTCGCCGCAGCTCCATCGGGCGCAGATGAGCACGGGCATCGGGAGTGTCCGGGCTGCCCTTGACATGTTCGACGAAATGACCGAATAAGAGTCTGTGCGTTTTCTTTGCTCCTGTCTGGTCAGATTTTTGCATAGACCACTAGTTTATTTCGCACATGATGATTTGCTTTGCTTTGTTTCGAACTTTGAAATTTAGACAATTCGTATCGTATGATCGACATGCATGGATTACATGAATTTAAGAATTCAAATTTGAGATATGTGAATGTGCAGTGCAACATTTGAGAGGTGTCCAGGCAGTGCCCGACAAAATTAGATGATTTGGATTTTGGCATCGGGGTTTTGGGCGACAAGGTGGATGGTTTGTACACTAGTAATTCTCATTTACCTTTAATAACACTCTTAATAGTGCCAATTCCTTAATACGCACAGTCCTATCACATAATCGGTATAACAGTGGAGGACAAGAAACTTAACTTTCGGGAAACCACATATTTTGTCCTTCCCTTTTGGGAATCGTTGACGTTTTTTTTCTTCGAAAAACTTCCAATCTATTTATTCTCAATTATAGTAATACAAAGAACACCAGAGATGATAAAATTACAACAAGATCCGTAGATCACCGAGCGACGACTACAAGCACTGGGGCAAAATGAAGACATGCCGGTGTCATCGTCCATCCCCTCCCAGAGCAGGGCAAACATTGTTGTACTAGATAACCGAAAAGTCGACGTGCTAAAAGCATTTACAGCCGGACTTGGCAAATCCAACCCCACAAACGCCCGCGGACGCGCCCGGGCGCGTCCGCGGACAATGACCAGTCACGCCTCAAAAATGCATTCCACATCCGGATACCTCAAATTAGAAATCACAAATCCATATTACTGCATGCAACACAGTGGTTTAGAGCGGAGCTTTGTCCGGTTCCGTTCCCGCTCGCCCGGCTGCGCTCGTCAGAGTGTTGGTCCGGTCGCCGGCAAGGTAGAGTAGGGCATGGGACACGAACCAGCTCACGGGACTCAAGGCGCCGCCGTCTCCCATGCCCTACTCTTTCTCGTCGGAGCTCGAAACCCGTTGGGTGCCGATGGACGTCAGATCGATGACGGATCCGTTCGGGGACGAGCCGTCGCCGTCCACCACGCTGCGATTGCGACGCCCAAACTGATGCACAATACGAGGCGCCGGAGAATGCGACTCCGCCTCGCCGACGTCCACCGCCGCGATGGATGCCGCTGCCTCCCGTGCCCGGTGCCTTGCACGGCGGGCACGCCGTGCCATGGCCTTGTCGGACGAGGCCCATGGTACATCCCGATGCTCGGCGCGCCAACGAAGGGGTTGCGCGTCCGCTAGCGCGTTCGGACGCCAGACGGACCACATGGCCTCTGGCGAGGTAGCTACGGCTGGCCTAGCGCCGGATCCAGGCGCCATTTGGGTGAACACAATGGATTCTCGACAGATGGAGTCCGAGCGCACCCGTGCATGGGCCTCCTCCGGGGCGCGGCAGAGCGCAAGCCGGACAACCATCTCCTCCTCGGGACCACGTGGGATGAGCTCGGGGTCGACGGATCTGGAGGCAAGGACTCGGGTCCGCTGCCCGCCATGCCAGAGATGAGCTTGGGTGACGGAGGGGAGTGGAGGCCTGGGGAGTGAAGTGGTTAGGGTTTGGTCAGGCGAGCGGATGTGGAGATATTTATGTGGGGTCAGGTGGGCCAGTGTGGGTCGGGTCCGACGTGGCGGGCGTGCCCACGCGCCCCATATCCGCCCCATATTTGGGTTGGATATCAGGGGTGCCGCCCAGCCCGGGCGTTTAAGGGGGCCGCCTGGGTCAAAAAATTATGACCGGACAATGACGGGGCGACCCGCCCGGACGTATGAGGCGCGTTTGAGGCGCCCAGCTGTAGATGCTCTAAGCCCCCATAGGACTAGCACATCAAAGCACCGGCCATCATCGATGAAGAAAGTCATAGATTAGAAGGATCAAACCTGTAAACACCAAACAAAGACGAACGAAGATCGGATCCAAATGAATCCACCGAAGACCAACATAGACCAAATCCCGCGAGATCCAACGGAGACGCACCTCCACATGCCCTCCAACGAAACTAGACGCATCACTGGGACGGGGAATCGCCGATGCTTGACAATCAATAAATACGAGACACATATCATTTCTTTACTTGCTCGTTATTAATTACGAAAATTCATTGGGTCCCCCAAATATCCTTTAGTTTTATATACATATGTAAAAAGTAATAATAGTCGAAGTTGCATTTGTGAGACTATGAAAGAGATTTAAAACGACCACTTTTGGAGTAGTGGAAAAGATATTATTTTAATTCGTACGAGATAACTTTTAATCGAGGGAAAATTCATAGGAGATACTAAAAACTTTGTAGCGTCTAGCATATTCCGTGTCTATCTTTTAGTTCGAGTTGTTGCCGTGGTTGCCAATATCGCGAGACTAGTGATACAGATAAGAGCATGTGTGATGTGGATATTTACAGATGTGATTGTTTTGTACTATGGCTCATTAGTTGTATTTTTGACAGTGACTTGTTAGATTTGTTGCACCACTTATTGAAAAGAAAAGAGAGCCCGCAATTATTTGAATGGTCAAACCAAAGCACCATTTGTACAGTTAGGGACAACAAAAATTGGCCTTAAATGTCTCGGCCGAAAAGGAAATAATACTAATTGTTTAGAGCATCTACAACAGGACTTTTCATATCCGTTTCAAACACGTGGATAGGCCGTCCGGTCACTGACCAGTCAAAAGTAAACGACTTAGTCGAACTTCTCAAACCACGGATAAACGTCCGGGCTAACCGACACCTCTCATATCCAGCCCAAATATAGGGTGGACATGAGACGGCCCGGGCACGCCCAGCCCTGTTCGCCTGACAGGACCGGTGCACCACCGACCCCATCGCAGTCCCACGAAACTTCGAGTCCGGACGCCTTGCTCCGAACCCTAGCTCAATCTTTGATTCCGATTCAGATCTCATCCACTCCGATGTCTAGCTCCGGCAGTGATTCCAGTTCCGACCTCGACTACGAAGAGGAGATGGCCCTCCGCATTACGCTGGAGCGGTCCAAGGTAGACACCGACGACATCTCCGGATCTGGAGCATCGTCGCAGCTCCCGCGACGGCGCAACGCGGATGCTGGAGCTGGACCC
>NC_041380.1:118632217-118641814 GCF_002162155.2 Triticum dicoccoides
CGCGCCTCCATGCGGGCAGCGGTGGGTGATAGTTCCCATGCCGCCGGCCCGTGCACGCACTCCCCGATACGGAGGTGCATGCCGCGCACCGCGTGAGGCAGCGGGCACGGGAGAGGGACGCGACGGAGCAGTCCGCCCGCCGCCGCCGCCGCGAGATGCGGTGGAGCCCAATGAGGACAAGCGGCTCCTCGCATGGATCGACTGTCGGTCCCTCGCGACGGCGGAGACAGATGCTTGCTGTCTCTGACGGAAGAACGCCAAGGGGCTCCGGCTTTCTATTGAGCAGTCGGAGCATGAGGCGAAGCAGGCAACGACGGAGAAGGCTCGGGTCGCCAAGTTGAAGCGGGAGTAGGACAGGATGGTCCGTCGGATGAAGGGCTCATCATCCTCTCCGACTCCGACGACGACGACGGTGACCGCGAAAGCTGCATCTTCTTCTCGAACGGCCAAGACCCTCCACCAGCCTCGGACGTCTACAGCTACGCCGACAACCGGAAGGGCAAAGATTCGGGGAAGAAGTGGTGATCTCGCCCCTCCTCCTCATATGTTTATATCGTTTTTAGTTGTAAAAGTTTAAGAACTTATCCAATGACGAACTAAGTTGATCTTTTGGATGTTGCAAAGTTTGTTAATACTCGTTTGTAGTCGATTTTTGTTGTCCGTTATTTCATCACGTAGAATAGCTCAATGTTACACGTGTAGTATGGATATAAAATACCGGATATGAGATACGTGGATACAGAGTAATAAATATTAGTTCTGTCTATTCAGTGCCCGCGCATCCGCGTGTTTTAGGGGCTGAATTAACCCATCGCGGTCGTAGATGTTCTTAAAACGGGACAGCGGGTGCAGGTCACCTGAATTCTCAACTATTTTTCACCTACAGATCAGTAGCTATCCATCTTCACTATTTACTGCTAAATATCTCTCAGTGTACATCAAAAGAATTACGAGATAATTACGCAGACAATTCTTTTAGCTAAGTTAAATTTCATATTTTATTTTCCCAAAGAATTTGTTAAACATCGAAGCCTGAAAAATTTCTGCTTTCCAGCCAGAAAAATCAAAACCAATATAAGCGCAAAAATGAAAAAAATGCGTGACATAAAAGAAAGCCCAAAAGAAAACCCTTCCACTCCATCCCATCTCTCCCCCTCGCCTCTTTCCCCTTCCCATTTCCATGGAGTCGTGCAGCTTCCGCACCGCCACCTCTCCTTCGCCGTTCCCCTCGGCTCCGTCCTCCTCCTCGTCCGCTCGCGTGCCGTGCCCCAGTCTCCGGTTCGCCGTAAGCAGTGCCCGCCTCAAGCCTATTTCTTTCTCTTTTTGTGTGTTTTGCCGCATCCTTTTCCTGATTTCTTTTCCTTTCCGCGCAGAGAACAAGAAATGGGAGGCAGATGCGGATGCGGAGGATGGCGTCGGGTTTTGATGCCTTCCCACCCCTCCCAGGCAAAGTCTTCGTCGAGGAGGTGAGATTTCTTGGTTTATTAAAATAATAATAATCCTTTTCTGGATTAATAAAGCAGCTTTCTTGATTAGTATATTTGTTGATTTTCGAGAACCCTGACTTCCCCTAGCTGCAAATGTGCAATTAGATGCTGTTGGGTTGGATTAGCTCCGTGCGGGCTCTGGATTAGCCTATCAAGGACTTATTTCCTTGAACAAATAGTACCATGTACACGGTTACAGGGTTACTTTAGCTTCCTTGCCTTACTTGTGGTAGGCTAGAGTTGGGCTATCTAGATTCTCCGATTTGTCCCTCTCTTCCATTTTAGTGTGTTAGTCAAATGAGGTTCATGTAATTAGGTCAAGTAAAGTGGATCTATGTTAGTTGATGGTTCTGCAGTGAATTATTTCTACCACTAGTTACGTTCTGTCCATATAGCCTATAGGTTGATGCTGGATCAGTCAGTGAGATGCTTCTTTGATTAATTGATGGTTTCATCTTTTAGCTGCTCAGTGGAGAAGATAACTGTTTACTAGTCTTTTTTTAATCAAGTTCCTTGCGAATTCTTTCTCTGGATCACCATCATTATTGGGGTCGTAGTTACACAACTGAACCCTTCTCTAGCTAGTTTTAACACCGGTTCACTAAATACAGTTTCTGCAGCATTAGCGATTCTTCTTTTAAACCTTATCTCTTACTGATTAAAAAGATTTTGCATTTATTTCTGTTAGACAATTGGAGCTGAATATGGGGAAGGATTTGAGACTTTCAGGATGGACGGACCACTCAATATCGATGTGGTAAGCATATATCATGATAGGCCACTTGCAATTATGCCATTATGTGCTTTTAGCAGCCTACCATTTCTCTGTTATGTTTAGTGGATGAGCTTTCTTCTACCTTTCAGGATTATCTAAACGAAAAATTGCAAGAATGCTTCCTTCAAAGGATAAGGCATGCTATGAAGCCGGATGAAGCATTTGGTCTAATTTTCTCATGGAACAATGTTATTGTGAGTTTTTTTTCTTGTGTTAGTGACATCGTGTTTGAAATGGCATTTTGGAAAATACTTGCTCGTCTATAGTTACTAATTGCAGCAATAGTCCAAGAAAACTATACTTGTACATGATTCAACATTTACCTGGTTCAGTTGAATTTTTACAGGATTCTTAGTTAAGTAGTTTCATTTGTAGGTGAATCCTCGTATTGTGCATATAGGTTGCCGCTATGTCATTACTGCCTCACTATTGACTGACATCTGATGCTCTTTTCGTTTCTCTTAAGGCTGACACAGACTCACTAAAGTTGGATGCTTGGAGACAGCTTGCTTTGGAGGAAGGTATTATTTTTGTAAACATAGTTGCATATTGCTATACGACCTGGGTAAACACATACTAATGTAATTTATCTTGCGCAGGGAAGGACATCCCTACTGCTGCTCATATCCAAAAGAGTATTCTTCATGGTGCTGCTGACCATGTCCTTAGAAAGGTATGTGGGTGTTTTGGTGGATCTTTTGAACTTTCATACCAAGCCTACATTATCATATGGCAATTCAAGTTACAGAAATATTTTAGCAGCAAAAAAGATGTGAGAAAATTTATATGTTCCCTTTTAGCCCCCTCTTGTTTGTCGCTCCAATGCCTTCGCTTGAATAGGGTACTGATACATAAAGCATCAATTCTACTTATGCTTACCAGGTTTTGTATTGGGCAAAAGAGGATGATCAAATGGAAAGATTGAAGGCACGCCTTATCGAGCTTTACTATGAAAGCCTCTTCAGAGTAAATTTCCTCCTTTTTGCATCAAGTAGGGTTTTGTTTTACTCTATGATTGCCCCTGACTGTCTGATATCCATGTAATTCAGCTTGATACCCCAGTAGAAGGATTGAGAGAATGGTTGGATGCAGTTCGGACAGCAGGTATACCCTGTGCTGTGGCATCGTCCCTGGATAGGAGATGCATGGTTGAAGCTTTGGATAGGATGTCGTTAAGCAAATACTTCAAGGTTTTTCTGTCACCCTTTTTAGTTCCCCAATCTTTACTGCTCTGAAGAACATACTCCGTAGCTTAGGCAGATGGTGATTATTACAACTTTATTTTACTTTTTCCTTGTCAACTACAGGCGATTGTGACCGATGAGGATGACATGGAGTCAATAGCACATAGGTTTCTCTCAGCTGCTGTTAAGGCATGCATTTTCCCGACTACTAGTTGATTGGTGTTGCTGAACTGTGCGAAGAACATACCTCTCACATATTTGCTGATCTTCTCTTCTTGGCAGTTGGATCGGAAGCCCTCGAAATGCATAGTGTTTGAGGATGACCCAAGAGGCGTTACAGCTGCTCACAACTGCACTATGATGGCAGTTTCCCTGATTGGTGCTCATCCGGCGTATGTAGCACTGTTTTCCTTGGAGCAATCTTGTTGTTCCACTCAGTCACATATGTTCTGTTAGGAAAGTCAATAGATGCTTCTTGTGTGTAACTGTTTGTGGTGACATACAGGTACGAGCTGGAACAAGCGGACCTTGCTGTCGCGAGATACAGCGAGCTCTCGGTGATCAACCTCAGAAGGATGTTTGCACACAAGGGGCTAAGCTTCATGGACATGCAGAAGCAGATAATTGAGAGGTCACCGCCCAAGAGAAAGCTGACAGTAGACACCATCTTCTGATTAACTATTTTGCTCCGGTTCCCCATCTTCTGTTCTTGAACCGCTAGCCTGCCTGTGGCTTGCGCACTGTATATAGTGTTGCATTGCATGTGAGTTAGATAAGATAGTGGCGTAGTGCTAATCTTAGCTGATCCCGTCGTGTTGCACTCGTTCAGAGATCTCTGAATGTAGTAGCTGTATTCAAAATTACAGGGAGAAAATTGCCGCCGTTGCTGCTGCAAGCTAATGGCGGTATCGAATTTATTCATTATTTTTAAGTTACATGGAGATGACTATTGCACATTGCTAAGTCTTTTTCTGGATGAGCTGCATTCTCTTGAGGACGCTTTGGCTGATGGCACGTTCTTCTTTTAACTTAATACCTGCACCAGTGTACTACTCCCTCCGTTCCTAAATATTTGTCTTTTTAGGGATTTCAAATGAACTACCACATACGGATGTATATAGACATATTTTAAAGTATAGATTCATTCATTTTGCTCCATATGTAGTCACTTGTTGAAATATCTAGAAAGACAAATATTTAGGAACGGAGGGAGTATTTCCTACACCGACGGACTGGCGTAGAGCACAAACGTACAGAAAATGTGAAAATAATATACAGGTTGTGGGTTTCGTTAGTACGAAACCAATGCCATCATGAAAATTGTGAAAACTATGTTTTTTTGTGGATTTCATCATGAAAATGACCTCAGATTAGACGGCTTGGACACCTGAACTTTGACTCTGCATGCGAGAAAGCAGAGCAATTTCTGTTTAGGATTGCTTTTCTTTCGTGGCTTTCAAGAACAGTGATGAATTTCAATGTATTTTTTTGCTTCCATCAGCTCCCCTATGTATGAAAACTCTCTGTCAAACAGGCAGTTGAACGACCTCCTTTTCATTTCGGACGAATAAATGCAAAATCTTAGGTTGCTTGTTTTTCCCATCCTTTGTTAGCAACAGTCTGTGCCATGTACCTTTTTTTTCACGATGCAAGCCGGAGCAATGTACAAGCTCATTTCATAACAAATACTACATCCAAAGATTGAACAAGGGAGGTCAACAAATAAAACAAATTTAACCAACCCACAATCCATACTCTTTTTTTTGAACTTATGGCACACTTTATTCAATCAAATGAAATATCTGTTACATCACTAACAAGTTCAGCTAGGATAATCTGCGGAGGATCACCCTCCCAAGAAATTACAGAATTAGAATCATAGGAACTCCTAGCGAGCTTAACCCACAATCCATACTTAATACCATCATTTGTGAAGAGCTCGCCTAGCGTAATGCGGTTAACAGGCAACTATAACAGAAATATACCTGCGGGACAGCACATTCAGCATGGATTGGATCCAAAAGAACTGAACATCAACAATCACAATTGCTCGACTGAACAAGACATGGTGACCTGCAAACATTCCTCTGAGGCAAGAGCCTTCTAACACAACAAAGAGGACCTCCTTTTCTCCTATTGAAACAATTGCCATGTGGAATGTTTGCAGTATTAGCAACCTTAACACGCTTGTGTCTATAGACTAGAGGGCTGGCTTTACGTACTCTAATTCATGGACCAATTCATAGACCGTGACACTGAAAGAGATTAGGGTGGGTTGTGTTACGCCCGCCACTTACAACAAATAGCTCCTGTGAATAAGACTTCTTGGCAGTGAATCAATTTACTAATGCTGCTTGTCTTGTTCTCATGCCTTTGTGACCACTGCAAGTAAAGCACAGAGTGCCATGAAGCATGGATGAAATTAGCCAATAAGGAAGTACTCTCGCCGTTCCATACAAAGTTGTACTAAATCAGCGACACTTAATATGGAACGGAGGGAGTATTTTTTATCAATTATCATTAAACAGGTCCAGAGTGTGCTGAGACTTGTCATTTCAGTGGCATCAAGTTCAGCGGATTCAACAAAATGATCGTCACTACTGCATAGATAATGGGAGGGAGATACTATCAGAAAATTTATTTGATAATGCAAAGTTGCAAGAAGAAACAACAAAAATAAAACTTTAGTAAGGCATAATCATGGAATTTTGGTAACAAAATATGAAGTCGAAAAATCTTGACTGGAGCAGCAACCTTTCGTTAGATGAATACCCCATGAGAAATACAGTGCTTCCCATGTAACTACTTGCCACTCAAATGGAACAGAACCAACACGACATGAAAATCAGTAGAACCTCAGAAGAACAGATGCTAGTGCACCCTATCATTTTTTTGACGTTGTGAGGATAAGGTTCACTAATCACTATAGAAACAATTCTACCCAAGAATACTACATATTGCTTGATTAGAATACTACATAGTGCTTGATTAGAATGTAGTTCAGCGGCCCACATGACTTGCTGACTCGAAGAAAATAAGTTGTTCACAGGGACCAGTATCACCTATAAAGTTGGCTCATCAGAAATTAACTCTGTGTTGAGTGAATAAATTATAGCCTGGGTGCATCCATATCAGGTTACATCGATCTATTAACGGACGTATCATTAATATATCTTACAGATCATTCATAATACAGTGAGGATTACAATTGTTGGCTCTTACCTGAACATTGAATTAGAGCCAGCATTCCACCATTCTTCTTGAACACTATAACCTTCTGACAATACCAAGAGAATGGAACACCTGAAACTATCTCATAGTGTGATTATACGACAATTTTACATACAAACATTTTTATAAGATAAAATAATCTAGAGTAAAACAGCAGAAACACAGTCTTGCAATATAACATCTATTCCCACAACATACTGCATTTCTGAATTTGATGCTAAATGTACATTGCTCTTGGTCTCCTTAATCCTCCCCATCTAGGCCTTCTGTGAGATCAAACCTTCCATGGTTCAAGCAACAACACAAAAATGGCATGCAAACAACAGAGCTGTAGCAGTAACTACAAAGCATACCTATGCAATTACCTCAAGTACAGCTGGACTGACAGGAATTTAGAGGTCTGTGTAATCCTTGCTCAATCATAACAGTGTAATCAGAGGGCAACATGAGCACAACGTCTTAATGCATAAAAATTAACAAGCAATGTAAGAAAGCAGACTGTTGTGCAGATAAAGTTGTAGCACCTGATCATCATTGTAGCTCCAGAATAAATGTGCTATTCTATCACCAATTTACTAAAGCTCAAAGAAGAAAGTGGAAAGAATAGCCGTAGCCAACTGTAATACATTGATTGGATGCCTCTAGACTGCAGGTATAAATTAAATATAGAAATAGTGACATGAGAAACAAACTTCCGAAGCATAACGATATCATCAAAATGAATTAATAATCGATATAATCAGTGCAAGTTCAGAACTGAGTTCACTCATCTTTCAACAAAAATCATGTGAGACAGTGAGTCTGAATTTAATGGAAACACAAACATGGTATGGCCGCCAAACAAAATACATAACCTGGAATCTAATGTCAGTTACAGAGAACCCATATATTGGTACTGCTGTTGGATCTAATTACAAAAGCCAACAACAGTCATATGAATTCATTAGCAAGAGATGGTGTTTCAGATGCCATGCCACTTAAAAGGCAAAAAATGAATGGCACATAGATGATCAGGTACAGTGCAGGCGAGGGCAGTGCTTGCCCTGGAGGAACATCAATGCCAATAAGCATATTCAATATTCATACAACAAAAAAAATAAGAGAGT
This sequence comes from Triticum dicoccoides, assembly GCF_002162155.2. Lineage (NCBI taxonomy): Eukaryota > Viridiplantae > Streptophyta > Magnoliopsida > Poales > Poaceae > Triticum > Triticum dicoccoides. Next base: position 118,640,001 of record NC_041380.1, read on the forward strand.
CACAGTCCATTTGAAATTTTTATTAGTGGAATATAAAATAATCAGCACTCACGGCTAAATTTAGGCCTATATGAGTAGTGAAAAGAGAGTGTACCCGTTATGTTGCAAAGAGGGACTGATACTTCCAGGCTTCCAGCCAAGAACTTGTCCATCTCTTATGTTACGCTGTCTTCAGCTCATCCGTGATCCATCAGCTATTCTGAAAGCAAAACAAATAAAACAAGTTAGATGCCTATGATAGTATGCATAGTTGCACACTGGCTAGAGAGTGTAACAAATCATAGACCATAAATCAGAAAACGGTAAATTAGGAACTCGTGGTGCTCCTGCGGTTGACCAAGTGGCCAGCCTAGTGAAGCATCAACGATGAAGCCATGAAGGAAGGGGGCGGAGCCGTGGGAAGAAGAGCAAAAGCATCTTGTAAACAAGGGCGATGTTTGGCAGGGGGAATCGGCGACGGCTCCCGCTGTCCATAAGTACGTCCGTCCAGTTGTGTTGCCTGAAGAAGGCCCAGCGGAGCAGTTTTACCGTTGGGAGGGAGGGATGGAGGCGGGCAGACGGCGGAGGGCAGGAGCTGGCGGCGCGAGGGGAGCGAGACGACACGTACCTGAAGAACGATGCAGGAGTGGTAATTTCACTGACGAGCGAAAATTAGAAGGAAAAAAACGTCGACAGCAGTTTTACCGTTGGGAGGGAGGGATGGAGGCGGGCAGACGGCGGAGGGCAGGAGCTGGCGGCGCGAGGGGAGCGAGACGACACGTACCTGAAGAACGATGCAGGAGTGGTAATTTCACTGACGAGCGAAAATTAGAAGGAAAAAAACGTCAACAGCAGGGATCGAACCTGCGCGGGCGTAGCCCAACAGATTTCAAGTCTGTCTCCTTAACCACTCGGACATATCGACCTTGTTGTGCACAAAGCGAATCCTTGGTATTAGTATGGGAAGCTAACTTCCTTTTAATAAAAAAATTCACTCCACTATGCCTAGTGTCACTCTGCGATCGGTGGATCATCGCTCTGCACTAAATTGGATAGCAACATAAGAGTGGAGTTGCATTTTCTGTCTCCTCCATCAGGCATGTGAACTGGTTGAAAATCATGGCACACTTGACTCGTTTGTGTCTGACTAACACGGGTTAAATGACTGGTGTCCTCTCTGGGTTTTTCTTGTATGCCCGTGGCCTAAGCTTAGCAATTGCAAAACGGTCTATCATTTGTATTTTTATTGTACCACCTAAGATAGATCCTCAACACCACATGGTGCTTATGGTCGTATATATATTACACATAATTATTTTGCTGTCCCGCGGTAATGCAGTAGGACAAACTCCTCACATTGCCCAACAATTGTACTCACTTTGCTCAAAAATAATTGATGTATAATACTTCTTCTATAAAGAAATATAAGACTTTTTAGTTGTATTTCTTTACAGAGGGAGTAGATTTTTGCGGATCTTTCTATGGACTTGGTTATTTTTTTTAAGTTTGACTAACAAAATCCATAGAGCTTCAGTTCTTTGGAATGAGGGAGTGGTTTTTTTAGTTGTTTGAATTGCTTACTGCATGTAATATTGGGAATGAGGGAGTAGTTATTACAAGAGGTTTTGAATTGGATCTTAAAAACAATTCAATCCACGCTGATAAAAAAAACCCAGTGGAATCCTGAAAAATTGAAATTTTGGAACCACATAAAAGAGTTGCTTTCCTCCCAGGAGTCGAACTTAGGACAAAATAACACTCATCACCCCTTCATTATCAATGGAACAAAGCCCAGCCCGACTGATTTGAAAATAACTGTGTAGCCTTGTTCTCGA
>NC_041380.1:118642053-118671254 GCF_002162155.2 Triticum dicoccoides
TCCCGGATTGCACCTCTTGGCACCTCAACACTTCAGGCATGTTCACGACCAAGTCCCTCTACGACCGCTTGCCGGCTCGTCAGGGTCCAGAGGAGTTGGTTGAGATTTGAAAAACTAGGCTCCTCCCGAAACTTAAGATCTTTCTTTGGCAGCTTGTTCGTGGTCGTCTGCCTTCGGGAGACCAGGTTTTGAAAAGGCATGGGATCTGGGATGGCATGTGCCCATTGTGTAATGTGGAGGAAGACCTTAACCATATATTTTTCTACTGTGTGTCTGATTTTTTGTGGGACTGCCTCAGGAAGGTGCGGGTGTCACGACTGACATGGCGACCCCGCAGACCCTACAGAGCGCTGACGAGCCGGGCCACAAGCAAGGGAGAACGACGCGAAGAAGAGAAGCATTACTCTTACAGATGGACCCGAAATGGCAGGGTAATAGGTGTGAGTGGGTGGGCTGCGGCCGCGTTGTACTTAAGCCTCACGGCTGCGTGAGTGCGGGATATCGATTAACTAGCATCAAAACAGATCGAGAAGTTGTTCTTCTCTTATCGGCCTCCTCCTTCCTTCTCCCAGATCTCCTTCTCTACCATTCATCCTCTCTTACTCCCTCCTAGACCGGGTCCGTTACAAGTGGTATTAGAGGTACAGTCGATCTGGAGACTGGGTACCCCAAGCCGCGCTACCAGACCAAGCAAGCGAAGCAAGCGGCGGCGATGGAGACACAACTCGCGGATCTGATCAGATCCGTCAACGAGGGGCGCGCGGCGAAAGACGCTCGCCTGAAGGTGATCCAGGCGTCCCTCGAGCTCTGGAGGCCGGCGGTCTCCAACCTGCAATGCGAGCTCGACGAGCTCTGCACCCAAGTGGGATGGATCGCCCTCCACCCGGCACTCGCGAGGCAAGGCGAGACGGTGGAAGAAGTAGTGGTGCCTCCGGTACCGTCTCCTCCGACGACGGGCCTCGAGCACCACATGCCAAGTGGCCACGGGGAGATCTTCAACTCCGGGGGTGGGGCTCACGGGGTGGTCACCACCCTATAGCCGCCTCCGGTCAAGGGTACGTACCAATCCCCACCGGAGAATTACGCATCTGTAGGAGTTGGGTCGAGTCGCATGATTAACTGGGAGCCGCCACACGCCACGCAGCAGTCACCGCACACGCATCACTGGGTGGTACGTCTCCGTCGTATTGATACGTCTCCGTTGTATCTATAATTTTTGATTGTTCCATGCCAATATTATTCAACTTTCATATACTTTTGCCAACTTTTTATACTATTTTTGGGACTAACATATTGATCCAGTGCCCAGTGCCAGTTCCTGTTTGTTGCATGTTTTTTGTTTCGCAGAATATCCATATTAAACGGAGTCCAAACGGAATAAAAACTGACGGAGATTTTTTTTGGAATATATATGATTTTTGGGAAGAAGAATCCACGCGAGACGATGCTCGAGGGGCCCACGAGGTAGGGGGCGCGCCCTGGGGAGGCAGGCGCGCCCCTGACCCTCGTGACCACCCCGTAGGGCGGTTGATGCCCTTCTTTCGCCGCAAGAAAGCTAATTTCCGGATAGAGATCGTGTCAAAATTTCAGCCCAATCGGAGTTACGGATCTCCGGGAATATAAGAAACAGTGAAAGAGAAGAATCTGGAAACGCAGAAACAGAGAGAGACAGAGAGACAGAGAGACAGATCCAATCTCGGAGGGGCTCTCCCCCTCCCGTGCCATGGAGGCCATGGACCAGAGGGGAAACCCTTCTCCCATCTAGGGAGGAGGTCAAGGAAGAATAAGAAGGAGGGGGGCTCTCTCCCCCTCGCTTCCGGTGGCACCGGAGTGCCACCGGGGGCCATCATCATCACCGCGATCTACACCAACACCTCCGCCATCTTCACCAACATCTCCATCACCTTCCCCCCTCTATCTACAACGGTCCACTCTCCCGCAACCCGCTGTACCCTCTACTTGAACATGGTGCTTTATGCTTCATATTATTATCCAATGATGTGTTGCCATCCTATGATGTCTGAGTAGATTTTCGTTGTCCTATCGGTGGTTGATGAATTGCTATGATTGATTTAATTTGCTTGTGGTTATGTTGCTGTCCTTTGGTGCCCATCATATTATTGCGCGCGTGGATCACACCCTAGGGTTAGCTGTATGTTGATAGGACTATGTATTGGAGGGCTAGAGTGATAGAAGCTTCAACCTAGCATAGAAATTGATGCATACGGGATTGAAGGGGGACCAATATATCTTAATGCTATGGTTGGGTTTTACCTTAATGAACATTAGTAGTTGCGGATGCTTGCTAATAGTTCTAATCATAAGTGCATAAAATTCCAAGTCAGGGATGACATGCTAGCAGTGGCCTCTCCCACATAATACTTGCTATCGGTCTAGTAAAGTAGTCAATTGCTTAGGGGCAATTTCGCAACTCCTACCACCACTTTTCCACACTCGCTATATTTACTTTATTGTTTCTTTATCTAAATAGCCCCTACTTTTTATTTATGTACTCTTTATTATCTTGCAAACCTATCCAACAACACCTACAAAGTACTTCTAGTTTCATTCTTGTTAGCGTGGGGTGAATATTCTCGTGTGTGCTTGTTTGCTTTATCACTAAGTAATTTTTATTTGCTGTTCTTAGTTGTTTTCTATCTTTAGTTATGGGTAGGAAATGCAAAATACCAAAAAAATTAGTTGTACCCACTAAACCAATGGTTGAAGAACCACTCAAGATCTATCACACTGCTGAAGCTTATTACTTGGATCATCTTCGATCCCTATGTGCTCGTGCTGAAACCCCAACTAGCTTAGTTGAGGGCAAATCCTTAGATGAGCATGCTTATTATGTGCGACACCGAATATCTGAAAAAGGGAAACATTTACTGGATCAAATTCATGTTTGCAATGCTATGCTTGGAATTTATGTGAAATATATGATTTTACTTGTTGTTCTGAAAACCCTAAGAAACACCTTCCCTATCAATGTGAGTTTAGTAATAATGGAACCGTATCTTCGTATGCTAAAGGTGTTTATAGTTACTATGATGTTCAACGAATTGAAGAATTTGTTGCTTTTAAGGGTGCTTATGAAATTGCTTCTTTGATTGAAAAGTATGATGCTACTTTTTACAAATCTGAAAATTCTGTAATACTTAAATATTGCTATGATAATTATGCTTCAAATGCCTATGTTGAACCATATATTGAGTACTACTCCGCTGTCCAAGAAGAGACTAATATTTTGCAGGAGTCTATGGAAGAAGAAATTGATGAAACTGTGAGCTCATTGGACGAAAAAGATGATGAGAAGAGCGAAGAACAAAAGAAGGAAGAGTGGATTGATCACCCGTGCCCACCTTCTAATGAGAGTAACTCTTCAACTCATACATTGTTTAATTTCCCTTCGTGCTTACCGAAGGATGAATGCTATGATAATTGCTATGATCCCGCCGATTCTTTTGAAATATCCCTTTTTGATGATGCTTGCTATGCTTGTGGCCAGGATGCCAATATGAATTATGCTTATGGAGATGAACTTTCTATAGTTCCTTATGTTAAACATGAAATTGTTGCTATTGCACCCATGCATGATAGTCCTATTATCTTTTTGAATTCTCCCGGCTACACAATATCGAAGAAGTTTGCACTTATTAAGGATTATATTGATGGGTTGCCTTTTACCGTTGCACATGATGATTTTGATGAATATAATATGCATGTGCTTGCTGCTCCTATTTGCAATTATTATGAGAGAGGAACTATATCTCCACCTCTCTATGTTTCCAATATGATAAAATTGCAAGAAACTATTTATACTATGCATTGGCCTTTACTTTGTGTGCATAAATTGTTCTTTTATGACATGCCGATGCATAGGAAGAAAGTTAGACTTCATTATTGCATGATATATGTTACTTTGTGCTCACTACTAAATTACAAATCATTGTTAATTAAAATTGGCTTTGATATACCTTGGGATTCGGGTGGATCCATTACTTGAGCACTATATGCCTAGCTTAATGGCTTTAAAGAAAGCGCTGCCAGGGAGACAAACCGAAAGTGATAGAGAGTCATTTATTTCTGTTGTGTGCTTTTATAAAATTTAGAAATAAAAATAATGTGCCAAAGTTTGCCTTTAGGATGTTTTACATTTGCTTGATGGTTTGTACGGTGCAGGACAGAAACTTTGGCTGTAGTGCGCGATTTTACTTTTTTTGCTGGAACGTCAAATGGTTCTGATTCTTTTTGCAATGTCTTCCTATACAAATTTTTTCTTTTTCCTAATTTTGGTATAATTTTTCAAGTATCAGAAGTATGGTGAATGTTCAGATTATTACAGACTGTTCTGTTTTAGACAGATTCTGTTTTTGATGCATAGTTTGCTTGTTTTGATGAAACTATCAATTTATATTAGTGGATTAAGCCATGAAAAAGTTATATTACAGTAGACACAATGTAAAAAACAAAATATGAATTGGTTTGCAACAGTACTTAGAGTAGTGATTTGTTTTATTATACTAACGGATCTTACCGAGTTTTCTGTTGAAGTTTTGTGTGGATGAAGTGTTCGATGATCGAGAAGGTCTCGATGTGAGCAGAAGGAAGAGAGGCAAGAGCTCAAGCTTGGGCATGCCCGAGGCACCCCAAGTAAATATTCAAGGAGACTCAAGCGTCTAGGCTTGGGGATGCCCCGGAAGGCATCCCCTCTTTCTTCAACAAGTATCGGTATGTTTTCAGATTCGTTTCGTTCATGCGATATGTGCAATCTTAGAGCTTCTTTTGCATTTAGTTTTGATTTTTATTTTATGCACCATGCTGGTATGAGATATTCCTTGGTTGATTTATAGAATTCTCATTGCACTTCACTTATATCTTTTGAGTATGGCTTTATAGAATGCTTCATGCGCTTCACTTATATCATTTGAAGTTTGGATTGCCTGTTTCTCTTTACATAGACAACCGCCATTTGTAGAATGCTATTTTACTTCACTTAGATTTGTTAGAGCATGGGCATATATTTTGTAGAAAGAATTAAACTCTCTTGCTTCACTTATATCTATTTAGAGAGATGACAGGAACTAGTCATTCACATGGTTAGTCATAAAATCCTACATAAAACTTGTAGATCACTGAATATGATATGTTTGATTCCTTGCAATAGTTTTGCGATATAAATATGGTGATATTAGAGTCATGCTAGTGGGTAGTTGTTGATTAGTAGAAATACTTGTGTTGAGGTTTGTGATTCCCGTAGCATGCACGTATGGTGAACCGTTATGTAACGAAGTTGGAGCATGAGGTATTTATTGATTGTCTTCCTTATGAGTGGCGGTCGGGGACGAGCGATGGACTTTTCCTACCAATCTATCCCCCTAGGGGCATGCGCAGTAGTACTTTGCTTCGAGGGTTAATAAACTTTTGCAATAAGTATGTGAGTTCTTTATGACTGATGTTGAGTCCATGGATTATACGCACTCTCACCCTTCCATCATTGCTAGCCTCTCTAGTACCGCGCAACTTTCGTCGGTACCATAAACCCACCATATACCTTCCTCAAAACAGCCCCCATACCTACCTATCATGGCATTTCCATAGCCATTCCGAAATATATTGTCATGCAACTTTCATTATCATCATATACATGACTTGAGCATTCATTGTCATATTGCTTTGCATGATCGTAAGATAGCTAGCATGATGTTTTCATGGCTTGTCCGTTTTTTTGATGTCATTGCTACGCTAGATCATTGCACATCCCGGTACACCGCCGGAGGCATTCATATAGAGTCATATCCTTGTTCTAGATATCGAGTTGTAAGTAAATAAAAGTGTGATAATCGTCATTATTAGAACATTGTCCCATGTGAGGTGATCAAAATAAAAGTGGCCAAATAAGCCCCACAAAAAAAGAGAGGCCAAAGAAGCCTACAAAAAAAGAAAAAAAAGAGAGAAAAAGAGAGAAGGGTCAATGTTACTATCCTTTTACCACACTTGTGCTTCAAAGTAGCACAATGTTCTTCATATAGAGAGTCTCTTGAGTTATCACTTTCATATACTAGTGGGAATTTTCATTATAGAACTTGGCTTGTATATTCCGATGATGGGCTTCCTCAAATGCCCGAGGTCTTCATGAGCAAGCAAGTTGGATGCACACCCACTTAGTTTTCAGTTTGAGCTTTCATATACTTATAGCTCTAGTGCATCCGTTGCATGGCAATCCCTACTCACTCACATTGATATCTATTGATGGGAATCTCCATAGCCCGTTGATACGCCTAGTTGATGTGAGACTATCTTCTCTTTTTTTGTCTTCTCCACAACCACCATTTTATTCCACCTATAGTGCTATATCCATGGCTCACGCTCATATATTGCGTGAGGGTTGAAAATGTTGAAGCGCATTAAAAAGTATGAACCAATTGCTCGGCTTGTTATCGGGGTTGTGCATGATGTGAGTATTTTGTGTGGTGAAGATGGAGCATAGCCAGACTATACGATTTTGTAGGGATAACTTTCTTTGGCCTTGTTATTTTGAAAAGACATGATTGCTTTATTAGTGGGCTTGAAGTATTATTGTTTTATGTCAAATGATAGACTATTGATTTGAATCACTCGTGTCTTAATATTCATGCCATGATTAGATATGTGATCAAGATTATGCTAGGTAGCATTCCACATCAAAAATTATCTTTTTTATCATTTACCTACTCGAGGACGAGCAGGAATTAAGCTTGGGGATGCTGATACGTCTCCGTCGTATCTATAATTTTTGATTGTTCCATGCCAATATTATTCAACTTTCATATACTTTTGGCAACTTTTTATACTATTTTTGGGACTAACATATTGATCTAGTGCCCAGTGCCAGTTCTTGTTTGTTGCATGTTTTTTGTTTCACAGAATATCCATATCAAACGGAGTCCAAACGGAATAAAAACTGACGGAGATTTTTTTTGGAATATATATGATTTTTGGGAAGAAGAATCCACGCGAGACGATGCTCGAGGGGTCCACGAGGTAGGGGGCGCGCCCTGGGGAGGCAGGCGCGCCCCTGACCCTCGTGGCTACTCCGTAAGGCGGTTGATGCCCTTCTTTCGCCGCAAGAAAGCTAATTTCTGGATAGATATCGTGTCAAAATTTCAGCCCAATCGGAGTTACGGATCTCCGGGAATATAAGAAACGGTGAAAGGGAAGAATCTGGGAACGTAGAAACAGAGAGAGACAGAGAGATAGATCCAATCTCGGAGGGGCTCTCGCCCCTCCTGTGCCATGGAGGCCATGGACCAGAGGGGAAACCCTTCTCCCATCTAGGGAGGAGGTCAAGGAGGGGGGCTCTCTCCCCCTCGCTTCCGGTGGCACCGGAGTGCCACCGGGGGCCATCATCATCACCGCGATCTACACCAACACCTCCGCCATCTTCACCAACATCTCCATCACCTTCCCCACTCTATCTACAGCGGTCCACTCTCCCGCAACCCGCTGTACCCTCTACTTGAACATGGTGCTTTATGCTTCATATTATTATCCAATGATGTGTTGCCATCCTATGATGTCTGAATAGATTTTCGTTGTCCTATCGGTGGTTGATGAATTGCTATGATTGATTTAATTTGCTTGTGGTTATGTTGCTGTCCTTTGGTGCCCATCATATGATTGCGCGCGTGGATCACACCCTAGGGTTAGCTGTATGTTGATAGGACTATGTATTGGAGGGCTAGAGTGACAGAAGCTTCAACCTAGCATAGAAATTGATGCATACGGGATTGAAGGGGGACCAATATATCTTAATGCTATGGTTGGGTTTTACCTTAATGAACATTAGTAATCGCGGATGCTTGCTAATAGTTCCAATCATAAGTGCATAGAATTCTAAGTCAGGGATGACATGCTAGCAGTGTCCTCTCCCACATAATACTTGCTATCGGTCTAGTAAAGTAGTCAATTGCTTAGGGGCAATTTCGCAACTCCTACCACCACTTTTCCACACTCGCTATATTTACTTTATTGTTTCTTTATCTAAACAACCACTACTTTTTATTTACATACTCTTTATTATCTTGCAAACCTATCCAACAACACCTACAAAGTACTTCTAGTTTCATACTTGTTCTTGGTAAAGCGAACGTCAAGCGTGCGTAGAGTTGTATCTGTGGTCGATAGAACTTGAGGGAATATTTATTCTACCTTTAGCTCCTCGTTGGGTTCGACACTCTTACTTATCGAAAACTGTTGCGATCCCCTATACTTGTGGGTTATCACGTATCTATAATTTTTTATTGTTCCATGCCAATATTCTACAACTTTCATATACTTTTGACAATTTTTTATACTATTTTTGGGACTAACATATTGATCCAGTGCCCAGTGCCAGTTCCTTTTTGTTGCATGTTTTTTGTTTCGCAGAATATCCATATCAAACGGAGTCCAAACAGGATAAAAACTGACAGATATTTTTTTGGAATATATATGATTTTTGGGAAGAAAAATCCACGCGAGACGGTGCCCGATGGAGGCACGAGGCAGGGGGGCGCGCCCCACCCCCCTGGGCGCGCCCCTGGCCCTCGTGGCCACCCCGTAAGGCGGTTGATACCCTTCTTTTGCCGCAAGAAAGCTAATATTCAGATAGAGATCGTGTTAAAATTTCAGACTAATCGGAGTTACGAATCTTCGGGAATATAAGAAACGGTGAAAGGGTAGAATGTGGGAACGCAGAAACAGAGAGAGACAGAGAGACAAATCCAATCTCGGAGGGGCTCTCGCCTCCCATGCCATGGAGACCAAGGACCAGAGGGGAAACCCTTCTCCCATCTAGGGAGGAGGTCAAGGAAGAAGAAGAAGGAGGGGGCTCTCTCCCCCTCGCTTCCGGTGGCACCGAGTGCCACCGGGGGCCATCATCATCAGCGCAATCTTCACCAACAACTTCACCGCCATCATCACCAACTCTTCCCACCTCTATGCAGCGGTGTAACCCCTCTTTTACCCGCTGTAATATCTACTTAAACATGGTGCTCAACGCTATATATTATTTCCCAATGATGTATGGCTATCATATGATGTTTGAGTAGATCCGTTTTGTCCCATTGGTTATTTGATGATCGTGATTGGTTTGAGTTGCATGTTTTATTATTGGTGCTGTCCTATGGTGCTCTACGTGTCATGCAAGCCTGAGGGATTCCCGCTGTAGGGTTTGCAATATGTTCATGATTTGCTTATAGTGGGTGGCGTGAGTGACAGAAGTACAGACCCGAGTAAGTAGGTTGTTTGCGTATGGGATAAAGAGAACTTGATACTTTAATGCTATGGTTGGGTTTTACCTTAATGATCTTTAGTAGTTGCGGATGCTTGCTAGAGTTCCAATTATAAGTGCATATGATCCAAGTAGAGAAAGTATGTCAGCTTATGCCTCTCCCTCAAATAAAATTGCAACAATGATTACCGATCTAGTTATCGATTGCCTAGGGACACATAACTTTCTCGTAACAACAAGCTCTCTACTAAAACTAATTTAGTTGTGTCTTTATCTAAACAGCCCCTAATTTTTATTTATGTGCTCTTTATTATCTTGCAAACCTATCCAACAACACCTACAAAGTACTTCTAGTTTCATACTTATTCTAGGTAAAGCAAACGTCAAGCATGCGTAGAGTTGTAACGGTGGTCGATAGAACTTGAGGGAATATTTGTTCTGCCTTTAGCTCCTCATTGGGTTCGACACTCTTACTTATGGAAAGAGGCTACAATTGATCCCCTATACTTGTGGGTTATCAAGATCTTTTTTTGGCGCCGTTGTTGGGGAGCAATAGCGTGGGGTGAATATTCTCGTGTGTGCTTGTTTGCTTTATCACTAAGTAATTTTTATTTGCTGTTCTTAGTTGTTCTTTATCTTTAGTTGTGGATATGGAACACGAAATACCAAAAAAATTAGGTGTACTTGCTGCTCATGGAGATGAGGAACCTCCTAAAACACTCAATGCTCGTTATGTGACAGATATTATGTACTACTTTGATAATCCAGAGAAAACCCCATTCAATTTGGTAATGGGAGACACGTTGGATCAACATGAATACCTTAGGGATTATCGCTTGACTCAAAAAGGGAAACTATTATGGGATCAAATTTATATGTTGAAATGGTATGCTAGGCAACTATGCTTGAGATATGATTATACTTGTTGCTCTAGGATGAAGGCTCCACACCTTTCCTTTTTATGCAAATTTAATGATAATGAAACTTTGGCTTCTTATGCTAGAGGTATATATGACTATTATGATGTGGAACAAATAGAAGAATTTGTTGCTTTTATGGGTGCTTATGAAATTGAATCTATGTTCAAAGAATATGAAAATATTTATGATGTTGTCTACAGACCTGAAAATTTAGCTATCCTTAAATATTGTTATGAGAATTATGAATACAATTCCGATATTGATGCGTTTATTGAGAAAGTCTCTGCTGTCCCAGAAGAGACTAATATTTTGCAGGAATCTATGGAAGAACAAATTGATGAAACTGTGAGGTCATTGGATGAAAAAGATGAGGAGGAGAGCGAAGAACAAAAGGAGGAAGAGCGGATTGATCACCCGTGCCCACCTTCTAATGAGAGTAACTCTTCAACTCATACATTGTTTAATTTCCCTTCGTGCTTACCGAAGGATGAATGCTATGATAATTGTTATGATCCCGTTGATTCTTTTGAAAAATCCCTTTTTGATGATGCTTGCTATGCTTGTGGCCAAGATGCCAATATGAATTATGCTTATGGAGATGAACTTGCTATAGTTCCTTATGTTAAACATGAAATTGTTGCTATTGCACCCACACATGATAGTCCTATTATATTTTTAAATTCTCCAAACTACACTATATCAGAGAAGTTTGTGCTTATTAAGGATTGTATTGATGGGTTGTGTTTTACTACTACACATGATGATTTTGATAGATATAATATGCATGTGCTTGCTGCTCGTACTTGCAATTATTATGAGAGAGGAACTATATCTCCACCTCTCTATGTTTCCAATATGATAAAATTGCAAGAAACTGTGTATACTATGCATTGGCCTTTACTTTGTGTGCATGAATTGTTCTTTATGACATGTTGATGCATAGAAAGAGAGTTAGACTTCGTCATTACATGATATATGTTACTTTGTGCTCACTACTAAATTACAAATCATTGTTAATTAAAATTGGCTTTGATATACCTTGGGATCCGGGTGGATCCATTACTTGAGCACTTTATGCCTAGCTTAATGGCTTTAAAGAAAGCGCTGCTAGGGAGACAACCCGGAAATTTTAGAGAGTCATTTATTTCTGTTGAGTGCTTTCATATCGTTTAAAAACAACAAAAATAAAGAGGGGAACCCAAAACTTTTTCAAAAAGGAAAGTGAAAGTGAGAGAGACAAGCATTGTTGAAGTGGGAGCTAGCCTTGAACTTTGTTCATGCTCACGAAAACTTTGTGAATCTTGATTACAGAAACTTTTCAAAAAAATAATTATCCCCTTGAACAATTCCATTGTATTATAAAAATAATGTGCCAAGGTTTGCCTTTAGGATGTTTACAATGCTTGTTGGTTTGTATGGTGCATGACAAAAACTTTGGCTGTAGTGTGTGATTTTTCATTTTTTACTGGAACGTCAAATGGTTCTGATTCTTTTGCACTGCCTTTCTATACAAATTTTTTATTTTTCCTAATTTTGGCAGAATTTTTCAAGTACCAGAAGTATGGTGAATGTTCTGATTATTACAGACTGTTCTGTTTTAGACAGATTCTGTTTTTGATGCATAGTTTGCTTGTTTTGATGAAACTATCAATTCCTATCAGTGGATTAAGCCATGGAAAAGCTATATTACAGTAGACACAATGCAAAAACAAAATATGAATTGGTTTGCAACAGTGCTTAGAGTAGTGATTTGCTTTATTATACTAACGGATCTTACCGAGTTTTCTGTTGAAGTTTTGTCTGGATGAAGTGTTCGATGATCGAGAAGGTCTCGATGTGAGAAGAAGGAAGAGAGGCAAGAGCTCAATCTTGGGGATGCCCGAGGCACCCCAAGTAAATATTCAAGGAGACTCAAGCGTCTAAGCTTGGGGATGCCCCGGAAGGCATCCCATCTTTCTTCAACAAGTATCGGTATGTTTTCGGATTCGTTTCGTTCATGCAATATGTGCAATCTTGGAGCGTCTTTTGCATTTACTTTTCATTTTTGTTTTATGCACCATGCTGGTATGAGATAGTCCCTGGTTGATTTATAGAATGCTCCATGCACTTCACTTATATCTTTTGAGTATGACTTTATACAATGCTTCATGTGCTTCACTTATGTCATTTGAAGTTTGGATTGCCTGTTTCTCTTCACATAGAAAACCGCCAATTGTAGAATGCTCTTTTGCTTCACTTAGATTTGTTAGAGCACGGGCATATCTTTTGTAGAAAGAATTAAACTCTCTTGCTTCACTTATATCTATTTAGATAGATGACAGGAATTGGTCATTCACATGGTTAGTCATAAAATCCTACATAAAACTTGTAGATCACTGAATATGATATGTTTGATTCCTTACAATAGTTTTGCGATATAAAGATGGTGATATTAGAGTCATGCTAGTGGGTAGTTGTGGATTAGTAGAAATACTTGTGTTGAGGTTTGTGATTCCCGTAGCATGCACGTATGGTGAACTGTTATGTAACGAAGTCGGAGCATGATTTATTTATTGATTGTCTTCCTTATGAGTGGCAGTCGGGGACGAGCGATGGTCTTTTCCTACCAATCTATCCCCCTAGGAGCATGCGCGTAGTACTTTGTTTCGATGACTAATAGATTTTTGCAATAAGTGAGTTCTTTATGACTAATGTTGAGTCCATGGATTATACGCACTCTCACCCTTCCATCATTGCTAGTCTCTCTAGTATCATGCAACTTTCGCGGTACCATAAACCCACCATATACCTTCCTCAAAACAGCCACCATACCTACCTATCATGGCATTTCCATAGCCATTCCGAGATATATTGCCATGCAACTTCCATCATCATCATATACATGACTTGAGCATTCATTGTCATATTGCTTTGCATGATCGTAAGATAGCTAGCATGATGTTTTCATGGCTTGTCCGTTTTTGATGTCATTGCTACGCTAGATCAATGCATGTAACATCCCAAAATTCTAAATTTTGGAATGTTATAATAAATAGATATATTTGATTATTTGCTTGATTGTTGTGTGATTGATTAACTGAAAGTGAGTGAATTCAAAACTTTTTGAAAGTTAAATGAGAGGGAATAAAAGAACTTTCCCAAACTTTCATTTGCATTTTGATCTCCATGAATTCAAATGCTTTTCAACACAAAACCCTAGAGAGAAGATGACATGACTTCTTCCATTTAAATTAAATGAAAAGGGTGTTGAAAATATTTGAATTTCATTTGAAAGTATTTCCAATTCTGAAACTTTATGCAACTCAATGATTTTCACGAGAGAAGATAAAATGACTTCTTCAAATTATGAAATATGAGTTGGGAGTTTAAAAGGATCAAATTCAAAGTCCTTTTGGAAATTATTTTCAATTTGGAGTTATTTGGGTTTTATTCAAATTATTTTTCTCCAAAAATAATATATATGGAAAATAGGGTAACAAGATTCCCTACATCAAAAAATTGGAGAGAAATAAATTTGAATAAATTTTGGTATTTTTAAAACGATTTTTACTCGATTTTACTAGAGCAGAAGCACTCTTTGCTTTATTTGAATTTGTGTGTATTTTATTTTACTCTAGAAAAATGTTCAGCTTGTAGGAAATCTTTTTATGGAAATTTTGATATATTATATGTCTATATAGTAATTATGCTTATTTTTTTATTTATTTTGTTTGTCTAGAAAGTCTTTTTTTAAAGAAACTTCTTTTTCTCCGGACCGGGCCAACTGGGCCGAAGCCCAGCCAACCGGCCCAGCTTCACCTTCCCCGACCTCCCGCAGGAGACCGAGTCCCGCACGCGCCACCGCCTCGGCGTCCGAGCCGTTCCCGCCACGGACTCCTCCTCGCTGCCTCTCCCCTTGACCCCTCATCCACGCCACCCGTCGCCCCCTCCACTTATTTAAGCCGCCGCCCGACCCCGCCTCTCTCTCTGCTCTGCCGCGCCGCTCCTCGCTTTCCGCCGCCGCCGCATCTCGCGCGTGCTGCGCCGCCGCTGCACCTCCCGCAGCACGCCGCCTCCCCTCGCCGCTCGCCTGCGCCACCGCTCCCCGCTGTCGCGCCGCGCCCTGCTGCTGCTAGCTGCGACGCCGCAATCGTTGGAGCTCGCCGGAAACCACCGCAGTTGCCGAAAACCGATCCGCTGCCCCGGTCCGCCCGACCCGCCGGCTTTCTTCGAAACCGTCACGAACCGGTAAAACCACCACCCGGTTTTTTCGTTTTTTTAGATTAGGTTTTTCTTCTAAAAAACTGATCGGTATGCTCTAAATAGTGAACGTTTTCAGTTTAGGCCTTTGTAGTGGACGAATTCGTCACTTATGTTTCTGTAGCGGACGTTCGTCGGTTAAGTTTTTCATTTTCCTGTTTTATTTAGGATAGGGACCTCTCCATAATTAAAGTTTTTACCGAATAGTCCCTATTCTTCAAACGGTCATAACTTTTACACCGTTTGTCCAAATTCAACGAAACCAACGCCCACTTCTTCGTTATGATCCCCTCTAACCAGTAATCCTACCCAAACATGTTTTTCAAATTTTAAAATTTGAATTAGATCAGATTTGAATTCAAACTTTGTTTGATCATAACTTGAGTTTCGTAGCTCCGTTTGAGTTGATTCTTTTTGCAAATCGAAGCTCTTGACCTAAACTTTCTGATAAGGCCAAATTCATATAATTTTGGTACTATTAGAAATTGTTTTATGTTGCAAGAGTTATTTGCTTGGTTTTGATGTTTTCCGAATTGTCTTCTTCGATCTTTCGGATATTTTGAGTGATTGCTTATGTGTGGTTACTATTGCTTGCTTACGATAGATTGACTGGAGTGTGACGAGCAGAACTATCAAGAGTTTTGAGTGCGAATCATCTTCATCAACATTGCAGGCAAGTTCACATTTTGATCATATCCCCCTTCATACCTAGTTTTTATGCATTAGTTTCACCCTCAAACATTGCATGAGTAGGATTGATAACATGTGGGTATTGGGAAGCAGTTGATGAGGTAGGAACCTATTGCCCTGCATTCAAACCTTGGAAGTTACTACTACGTTATGCTTATATTGCCATGCTATGCTCGTAGACGTGGATTGGGTTTGAGTGATATCCATGACAGATGTGAGATTTTTAAATTAATGGTTTATCTAAGGTGGCAACTTAAATACACATCTGGGTGGATTGAGGTACCTGGGTATTCCAGGATTGCCTGTTTTTTTATGGACCGCCACCCAGGCTCAAAGGGATCATGAGATTATTCATACTAGAAACTTCCATGTGCAGCCACAAGCTATTATGGGCTCTAGCATAGTTGACTAAGTCGTGCGAACTCTTACAGTGGTAGACTAGCAGATGTAGGGATGTAGGTGGTACGGTCTACCCATCGTAAGGTGCTAGCGCTTCTGAAAGACTATGTCTCGGTCATCCGTTTCTCAAACACCGTGTAGTGCGAGAAACCAAACGGAGGCGATCGAGTCTTGTGGGGAAAAGTGCGCAGACCTCTGCAGAGTGTATAAACTAATCATGATTAGCCGTGTCCCCGGTTATGGATGTTTTGAGTATCTAGTACTTGGATTATCATGTGAATCTCATCATGTTACTTTAAATTAATTTTGTTGGGTTTTAATGATGTTATTATTTGGGATTGAGAATGCTATCAACCATTCTCAATGTTCAACAACCACCATGATAGTTAATTAAAATGTATTCCTTTGCAGTAGGGAAAAATTGGCTTTTCACAAAAACATTATAACCCTAGAGCCTTTCCACCAGCCAAATATGCATGTAGTGATAGCCTTTATTCATCATTATCCTCTGGTGTGAATTTTCTAGTACATTCAATGTACTGACCCTTTGTGGCTGCAACGTCTCATGTTGCAGGATATCTTATGATGAGTAAGTGATACGTTAGGGTTACGATTTCTACACTCAACTTTGCCGTTGGTGTTGATGGGAATCCACAACCTTGTTACTTTCGCTATTTTGGATTGAGGTAATAGTATCTTACGTTACTTATACATGTGATTTACCTCTGTTATAAATCCTCGAGTACTGTGTGTGTCAGCATACCGATCCAGGGATGACACTTAAGCACAGAGACTTGATCCATTCGGGTTGGGTCGCTACAAGATGGTATCAGAGCACATGTTGATTGTAGGACGTGACCCTATAAACTGGCAAGCCCATAGCAAAGATTTTTCTCTACAACTTTCCCTTTCAAAAAGATCTTTTACCTCTCTTCTCTTCTGAGCTTATTCAAAAATTCCTTTTAGTGAGACTATACCCTTTTCCCCTTTTGACCACACGAAGATTCAACTGATGAGACCACTCCAAGAAGTACAAGATATCAGACAACTGAGACCATTCGGAATGAAGAGGATTTTACCATACATTATAATAATGGAAACTACAACTATTGAAGACTCCAAAGACTAGGAGAATTGGAAGGCTCTGAAGAATTTCCAGATTTGTATGACCTAGGGAGGCTACCCTTATGGAACTTGGCAGACTATGGAAGTTGTCAATACCGAGATCAAGGTGTATCAGATAAAGATTGAAACAAGGAGCATGAGAACTCGAAGTTTTGTCAAGAAAACCGTAAGGAAGGAGATATCAGCTATGGAATGATAGCTCATGGAAATGACAAGAGCAGAAAGACGGCTATCTATGGTGTTATCGCCTGTTTATGCTATTGTCACCGTGCTGAGTTAAGCATGCATATGCCTGGAAGCATTGGATGGTAGAAGGCTGAAGGAGCACCTATCAGCAAGATGAAGTTTTAACCTTAACCGGTGTATCACCAGGATCTGGAGTAGTACATCAAGAAGTTTAAGATGGACCTACAAGAAGCAATATTTTGACAAGGAAGTATTTCATGAGGAACTCAGGACCCTGAAGATGGGAGTAGCCAAGCTGGAGGAGCAAAACCTCGAGAAACCGGAGATTCGCCAGGAACTAGACCATGGTTCATGCCAAGGATGTTGAAACCTAGAAGTTTGAAATACAACTCCGGAATATTAAAGGATGTCAGGAGAGATTTCACGTCAACAGAGATGATCTGGCAAAAGAACTTGAGAAGACAAGCATGACCGGAAGAAGCCATTGGAGGCATGAACAAGGCTTGAAGAGTTTGGAGACGTTGAAGATTTATTGACCTTTAGAAGACCAAACCCCTGTTATATACCTACGTTAGATGCGACGTTTGTGAGCTGTCATTTGTTTGATGTTTTTCCCAACAGCCACAAATAAAATATGTCTTTTCAAAACTTTTGTTTATATTGTGTGTATCCCTCTCTATCTCTCTTATCTCACCCCAAACTCTTGGACCCAATAGAGGATGAATGGAGATGAGCTGGTACTTTCTGAACCGATGAGTCAGTTGGAGACAGACCGATGGATTCAGAACATGGAGGATCACATGGAGAATAACGCTATAGTTGGACATGATATGACCCAGCATGCTCTTTAGTGCTTTGAAAGAGGTGCTGCTACTTGGTGGAGGATGTACCAACCCATCAATGGATGGCAAGGAGTAACCACTTGGAAAGAATTTAAATTGACTTTGCAAAGATCTCACCTTGTGTCCCAAAAGTTGAAGCCTTATGGAAAGGATATGAAGAAATCTTGTGCATGCAAGATTTGTGGAGAAATCGGACACACCCATAAAGAACACAAGGATGAATACCCTAATTGTGAAGGAAGTCACCCAGTTGAAGAATGCCCAACTAGGCAGATTACTTGTTTCTTGTGTGAAGGGACTACCCACTATCCTGCTCAGTGTCACATTTACCCCATGGTACAACGAACCATTCAATAGAAGAAAGAAGTAATGAAAGGAGCCCTCATGGAAATTTTAGAAGAATCTGTGATGAAGGAAGAGATGGAGGACACACCTAAAGAAGATCCGAGTAAACCCTGCACTAAGTCCTGCTATTTATGTGGAGAAGAAGGACACATCTCCCAAAATTGTTTGAATGGGGATCTAGTAGAATTCCCGACAGAGGAAGTAGAATATGACCCACAGGAAATAGAAGCCCTGATTGGAATGGAAAAGTCCAGGAAGAGAAACCGATTGGAGCCCAGGAGGGACCTGAGTCATATCACCTGTTACAGGTGCAAGGAGTCAGGGCACTACCTCAATAGTTGCCAAAAAAGGAAACCTCGATACTTTCCAGAAGTAATATGTTTTGGTTGTAATGGAGCAGGGCACTTTGCCAGAGAATGCCCCAAGGAGAAGGAAACTTGTGCTAGATAGTTGAGTTTGCAACAAAAGAAATGGAGTAGTAGAAGTGAGAACATTTTCTTTTATATTGAGGTGTTGAGTTGAGACATTTAATGGAAAAGCGAGAGATTGTAATCACTTGAGAATGAATAAAGTTAGCATCGTTGGTACTGATATGGATTTTATGAGTTGTTACTCTATGAAGAAGAATTTTGGCCATTCTGAGGATATGAGAAATATGGTCTATGGAAGATTTGTGCATTTTAAGGGTGGTAGTACCCTGCAAGAACCGTTGACACCTGGAAAAGATAAGGATACTCCACTGAGTGGATTTCGGACAAAATGAATACGAGTTTTGTCTCGATATCTATGATGCCCCAAGAGTATGTGGGATGAAGTTGGAGACCGTCAGTTGTTGGACCAAATGTGATCAAGGAGTCAGAAGAGAATGTTAAGTTGATTCGAGATAGACTGAAGGTAGCTCAGTCCAGGCAGAAGAGTTATGCAGACTAAAAAAATGCAAAGAGGTAGTCTATGAAATTGGAGATAGAGCATGTCTTTGTGTGACCCCTCTGCGAGGAGTTAAACGATTTGGCGTTAAGGGATAGTTAGCCCCGAGATTTGTAGGACCATACCGAGTTTTGGAGCGTATGGGAGAAGTGGCCAACAAGTTGGAGTCACTCGAAGGACTGTCAGGAGTTCATGATGTGTTTCACGTTTCCCAGTTGAAGTGCCATGCAGAGATGGCTCATATTCCCCTGTAAGGACGCTTGACCCTAGAAAGGATAATGATGTTCCACGAAGTGGAATATGGACTTCATAAGTATAAGTTTTTATCTCGGTATGAGGGATATCCCACGAGGATGAAGAGATAAATTACTATTGGATATAAAGGAGGTATGATGTCGGAAATATGGATCAATGGAAACTCCATTGTAACACCCTCGATGCGACTATAGCTCCCACGTGTCGAGGCACGACTTAGAGACATAATCGCATTAAAGGCATATGTCGCAAGTTAGGCAATCTTCACAACATCCCATGTAATATGAATAATAAAGGGGAGAACATAGTTGGCTTACACTCGCCACGTCACATCAGAGTACATAAATAACATACATCATCCAAACACTCATGGCCCGACTACGGCGCCAAAATAGAAGAAAACCCAACATGCAACAACGGTCCCAATCAAACCCCAACTAGGTGTTGGAAATATGCCCTAGAGGCAATAATAAAAGTATTATTATATTTCATTGTTCATGATAATTGTCTTTTATTCATGCTATAACTGTATTATCCGGAAATCATAATACACGTGTGAATACTTAGACCACACAATGTCCCTGGTAAGCCTCTAGTTGACCAGCTCGTTGTGATCAACAGATAGTCATGGTTTCCTGACTATGGACATTGGATGTCGTTGATAACGGGATCACATCATTAGGAGAATGATGTGATGGACAAGACCCAATCCTAAGCATAGCATAAAAGATCGTGTAGTTCGTTTTGCTAGAGCTTTGCAAGTGTCAAGTATCTCTTCCTTCGACCATGAGATCGTGTAACTCCCGGATACCGTAAGAGTGCCTTGGGTGTACCAAACGTCACAACGTAACTGGGTGACTATAAAGGTGCATTACAGGCATCTCCGAAAGTAGCTGTTGGGTTGACACGGATCGAGACTGGGATTTGTCACTCCGTATGACGGAGAGGTATCTCTGGGCCCACTCGGTAATGCATCATCATATTGAGCTCAATGTGACCAAGGTGTTGGACACGGGATCATGCATTACGGTACGAGTAAAGTGACTTGCCGGTAACGAGACTGAACAAGGTATTGGGATACCGACGATCGAGTCTCGGGCAAGTAACGTACCGATTGACAAAGGGAATTGCATACAGGGTTTGATCGAATCCTCGACATAGTGGTTCATCCGATGACAACATCGAGGAGCATGTGGGAGCCATCATGGGTATCCAGATCCGGCTGATGGTTATTGACTGAGAGAGTCTCGGTCATGTCTGCATGTCTCCCGAACCCGTAGGGTCTACACACTTAAGGTTCAGTTACGCTAGGGTTATAGGGATATGTATATGCAGTAACCCGAATGTTGTTCGGAGTCCCGGATGAGATCCCGGACGTCACGAGGAGTTCCGGAATGGTCCGGAGGTAAAGATTTATATATGGGAAGTCCTGTTTCGGGCATCGGGACAAGTTTCGGGGTTATCGGTATTGTACCGGGACCACCGGAAGGGTCCCGGGGGTCCACCGGGTGGGTCCACCTGTCCCGGGGGGCCACATGGGCTGTAGGGGGGTGCGCCTTGGCCTAATGGGCCAAGGGCACCAGCCCCACATAGGCCCATGCGCCTAGGGTTTAAGGGGGCAAGAGTCCTAGGAGGGTAAGGCACCTCCTAGGTGCCTTGGGGGGGGGACCCCCCTTGGCCGCCGCACCCCCTAGGAGATTGGATCTCCTAGGGCCGGCCACCCCCCCTTGGCACCCCTATATATAGTGGGGGAGAGGAGGGACTTCATACCTGAACGCCCTGGCCTTTGGTTGCCTCCTTCTCCCTCCCCAACACCTCCTCCACCTCCATAGTGCTTAGCGAAGCTCTGCCGGAGTACTGCAGCTCCATCAACACCACGCCGTCGTGCTGCTGCTGGTGCCATCTCCCTCAACCTCTCCTCCCTTCCTTGCTGGATCAAGAAGGAGGAGACGTGGCTGTTCCGTACGTGTGTTGAACGCGGAGGTGCCGTCCGTTTGGCGCTGGTCATCGGTGATTTGGATCACGTCGAGTACGACTACATCATCACCTTGCAAGCTTCCGCACGCGATCTACAAGTGGTATGTAGATGCAAACTCTCTCCCTAGACTCGTTGCTTAGATGAACTCATAGATGGATCTTGGTGAAACCGTAGGAACAATTTTAATTTTCTGCAACGTTCCCCAACAGTGGCATCATGAGCTAGGTCTATGCGTAGTTCTCTTTGCACGAGTAGAACACAACTTTGTTGTGGGCGTGGATTTTGTCATCTTACTTGCCTCTACTAGTCTTTTCTTGCTCAACGGTATTGTGGGATGAAGCGGCCCGGACCAACCTTACACGTACTCTTACGTGAGACCGGTTCCACCGACTGACATGCACAAGTTGCATAAGGTGGCTGGCGGGTGTCTGTCTCTCCCACCTTAGTTGGAGCGGAATCGATGAACAGGGCCCTTATGAAGGGTAAATAGAAGTTGACAAAATCACGTTGTGGTGATTCGTAGGTAAGAAAACGTTCTTGCTAGAACCCAATTGCAGCCACGTAAAAGATGCAACAACAATTAGAGGACGTCTAACTTGTTTTTGCAGCGATTGATCATGTGATGTGATATGGCCAGAAGTTGTGATGAATGATGAATTGTGATGTATGAGATCATGTTCTTTGTAATAGGATTCACGACTTGCATGTCGATGAGTATGACAACCGGCAGGAGCCATAGGAGTTGTCATTATTTTTTTGTATGACCTGCGTGTCATTGAATAACGTCATGTAAACTACTTTACTTTATTGCTAAACATTAGTCATAGAAGTAGAAGTAGTCGTTGGCGTGACAACTTCATGAAGACACGATGATGGAGATCATGATGATGGAGATCATGGTGTCAAGCCGGTGACAAGATGATCATGGAGCCCCGAAGATGAAGATCAATGGAGCTATATGATATTGGCCATATCATGTCACAACTATATAATTGCATGTGATGTTTATTATGTATTATGCATCTTGTTTACTTAGGACGACGGTAGTAAATAAGATGATCCCTTATAAAATTTCAAGAAGTGTTCTCCCCTAACTGTGCACCGTTGCTACAGTTCGTCGTTTCTAAGCACCACGTGATGATCGGGTGTGATGGATTCTTACGTTCACATACAACGGGTGTAAGACAGTTTTACACAGCGAAAACACTTAGGGTTAACTTGACGAGCCTAGCATGTGCAGACATGGCCTCGGAACACGGAGACCGAAAGGTCGATCACGAGTCGTATGGAAGATACGATCAACATGAAAATGTTCACCGACGATGACTAGTCCATCTCACGTGATGATCGGACACGGACTAGTCGACTCGGATCGTGTAACACTTAGATGACTAAAGGGATGTCTAATCTAAGTGGGATTTCATAATTTGATTAGAACTTTTTTTCATGAACTTAGTCTAAAACCTTTGCAAATATGTCTTGTAGATCAATGGCCAACGCTAATGTCAACATGAACTTCAACGCGTTCCTAGAGAAAACCAAGCTGAAAGATGATGGCAGCAACTATACGGACTGGGTCCGGAACCTGAGGATCATCCTCATAGCTGCCAGGAAACAATATGTCCTAGAAGGACCGCTAGGTGACGCTCCCGTCCCAGAGAACCAAGACATTATGAATGCTTGGCAGTCTCGCGCTGATGATTACTCCCTCGTTCAGTGCGGCATGCTTTATAGCTTAGAACCGGGGCTCCAAAAGCGTTTTGAGCATCACGGAGCATATGAGATGTTCGAAGAGCTGAAACTAGTTTTTCAAGCTCATGCCCGGGTCGAGAGATATGAAGTCTCCGACAAGTTCTACAGTTGTAAGATGGAGGAGAACAGTTCTGTCAGTGAGCACATCCTGAAGATGTCTGGGTTGCACAACCGTATGACCCAGCTGAACATTAACCTCCCAGATGAGGCGGTCATTGACAGAATCCTCCAGTCGCTCCCACCAAGCTACAAGAGCTTTGTGATGAACTACAACATGCAGGGAATGGAAAAGACCATTCCTGAAGTGTTCTCAATGCTGAAGTCAGCAGAGGCTGAAATCAAGAAAGAACATCAAGTGTTGATGGTCAATAAGACCACTAAGTTCAAGAAGGGCAAGGGTAAGAAGAACTTCAAGAAGGACGGCAAAGATGTTGCCGCGCCTGGTAAGCCAGTTACCGGGAAGAAGTCAAAGAATGGACCCAAGCCTGAGACTGAGTGCTTTTATTGCAAGGGGAAGGGTCACTGGAAGCGGAACTGCCCCAAATACTTAGCGGATAAGAAGGCCGGCAACACCAAAGGTATATTTGATATACATGTGATTGATGTGTACCTTACCAGTACTCGTAGTAACTCCTGGGTATTTGATACCGGTGCCGTTGCTCATATTTTTAACTCACAGCAGGAGCTGCGGAATAAACGGAGACTGGCGAAGGACGAGGTGACGATGCGCGTCGGGAATGGTTCCAGAGTCGATGTGATCGCCGTCGGCACGCTGCCTCTACATTTACCTACGGGATTAGTTTTGAACCTTAATAATTGTTATTTAGTGCCAAGTTTGAGCATGAACATTGTATCTGGATCTCGTTTAATACGAGATGGCTACTCATTTAAGTCTGAGAATAATGGTTGTTCGATTTATATGAGAGATATGTTTTATGGTCATGCTCCGATGGTCAATGGTTTATTCTTAATGAATCTCGAGCGTAATATTACACATGTTCATAGTGTAGATGCCAAAAGATTTAAAGTTGATAACGATAGTCCCACATACTTGTGGCACTGCCGCCTTGGTCACATTGGTGTCAAGCACATGAAGAAGCTCCATGCCGATGGACTTTTAGAGTCTCTTGATTATGAATCGTTTGACACGTGCGAACCATGCCTCTTAGGTAAAATGACCAAGACTCCGTTCTCCGGAACAATGGAGCGAGCAACCAACTTGTTGGAAATCATACATACTGATGTGTGCGGTCCAATGAGCGTTGAGGCTCGCGGAGGATATCGTTATGTTCTCACTCTCACAGATGACTTGAGTAGATATGGGTATGTCTACTTAATGAAACACAAGTCTGAGACCTTTGAAAAGTTCAAGGAATTTCAGAATGAGGTGGAGAATCAACGTGACCGAAAGATAAAATTCTTATGATCAGATCGTGGAGGAGAATACTTAAGTCACGAATTTGGTACACACTTAAAGAAATGTGGAATCGTTTCACAGCTCACGCCGCCTGGAACACCTCAGCGAAACGGTGTGTCCGAACGTCGTAATCGCACTCTATTGGATATGGTGCGGTCTATGATGTCTCTTACCGATTTACCGCTATCATTTTGGGGATACTCTCTAGAGACAGCTACATTCACTTTAAATAGGGCACCGTCTAAATCCATTGAGACGACACCGTATGAATTATGGTTTGGAAAGAAACCTAAGCTGTCGTTTCTAAAAGTTTGGGGATGCGAAGCTTATGTCAAGAAACTTCAACCTGAAAAGCTCGAACCCAAGTCGGAAAAATGCGTATTCATAGGATACCCTAAGGAAACTATAGGGTATACCTTCTACTTAAGATCCGAAGGCAGGATCTTTGTTGCCAAGAACGGATGCTTTCTGGAAAAAGAGTTTCTCTCGAAAGAAGTAAGTGGGAGGAAAGTAGAACTCGATGAAGTACTACCTCTTGAGCGGGATAGTGACGCAGCACAGGAAACCGTTCATGTGATGCCCACACCAACTGAAGAGGAAAACCATGATAATGATCAAAGTACTTCGGATCAAGTTACTGCTGAACTTCGTAGGTCCACAAGGACACGTTCCGCACCAGAGTGGTACGGCAACCCTGTCCTGGAAATCATGTTGTTAGACAACAATGAACCTTCAAACTATGAAGAAGCAATGGCGGGCCCGGATTCCAACAAATGGCTTGAAGCCATGAAATCCGAGATAGAATCCATGTATGAAAACAAAGTATGGACTTTGATAGACTTGCCCGATGATCGGCGAGCGATAGAAAACAAATGGATCTTTAAGAAGAAGACGGACGCGGATGGTAATGTTACCATCTATAAAGCTCGACTTGTCGCTAAGGGTTATCGACAGGTTCAAGGGATTGACTACGACGAGACATTCTCTCCCGTAGCGAAGCTAAAGTCCGTCCGAATCATGTTAGCAATTGCCGCATACTATGATTATGAGATATGGCAGATGGACGTCAAAACAGCATTCCTTAACGGGCATCTTAAGGAAGAACTGTATATGATGCAGCCGGAAGGTTTTGTCGATCCTCGGAACGCTAACAAAGTATGCAAGCTCCAGCGATCCATTTATGGACTGGTGCAAGCATCTCGGAGTTGGAACATTCGCTTTGATGAGATGATCAAAGCGTTTGGGTTTATGCAGACTTATGGAGAAGCCTGCGTTTACAAGAAAGTGAGTGGGAGCTCTGTAGCATTTCTCATATTATATGTAGATGACATACTCCTGATGGGAAATGATATAGAATTTCTGGACAACATTAAGGCCTACTTGAATAAGTGTTTTTCAATGAAGGACCTTGGAGAAGCTGCTTATATATTAGGCATCAAGATCTATAGAGATAGATCGAGACGCCTCATAGGTCTTTCACAAAGCACATACCTTGATAAGATTTTGAAGAGATTCAGAATGGATCAGTCCAAGAAGGGGTTCTTGCCTATGTTACAAGGTATGAGACTGAGCTCAGCTCAGTCACCGACCACGGCAAAAGATAAAGAAGAGATGAGTGTCATCCCCTATGCTTCAGCCATAGGATCTATTATGTATGCCATGCTGTGTACCAGACCCGATGTAAACCTTGCTGTAAGTTTGGTAGCAAGATACCAAAGTAATCCCGGCAAGGAACACTGGACAGCGGTCAAGAATATCCTGAAGTACCTGAAAAGGACAAAGGACATGTTTCTCATTTATGGAGGAGACGAAGAGCTCGTCGTAAAGGGTTACGTCGACGCTAGCTTCGACTCAGATCTGGATGACTCTAAGTCACAAACCGGATACGTGTATATGTTGAATGGTGGAGCAGTAAGCTGGTGCAGCTGCAAGCAGAGCGTCGTGGCGGGATCTACGTGTGAAGCGGAGTACATGGCAGCCTCGGAGGCAGCACATGAAGCGATTTGGGTGAAGGAGTTCATCACCGACCTAGGAATCATACCCAATGCGTCGGGGCCGATCAAACTCTTCTGTGACAACACTAGAGCTATTGCCCTCGCAAAGGAGCTCAGGTTTCACAAGAAGACCAGGCACATCAAGCGTCGTTTCAACTCCATCCATGAAAATGTTCAAGATGGAGACATAGAGATTTGCAAAGTGCACACGGATCTGAATGTCGCAGATCCGCTGACTAAACCTCTCTCGCGTGCAAAACATGATCAACACCAGAACTCTATGGGTGTTCGATTCATCACAATGTAACTAGATTGGTGACTCTAGTGCAAGTGGGAGACTGTTGGAAATATGCCCTAGAGGCAATAATAAAAGTATTATTATATTTCATTGTTCATGATAATTGTCTTTTATTCATGCTATAACTGTATTATCCGGAAATCATAATACACGTGTGAATACTTAGACCACACAATGTCCCTGGTAAGCCTCTAGTTGACCAGCTCGTTGTGATCAACAGATAGTCATGGTTTCCTGACTATGGACATTGGATGTCGTTGATAACGGGATCACATCATTAGGAGAATGATGTGATGGACAAGACCCAATCCTAAGCATAGCATAAAAGATCGTGTAGTTCGTTTTGCTAGAGCTTTGCAAGTGTCAAGTATCTCTTCCTTCGACCATGAGATCGTGTAACTCCCGGATACCGTAAGAGTGCCTTGGGTGTACCAAACGTCACAACGTAACTGGGTGACTATAAAGGTGCATTACAGGTATCTCCGAAAGTAGCTGTTGGGTTGACATGGATCGAGACTGGGATTTGTCACTCCGTATGACGGAGAGGTATCTCTGGGCCCACTCGGTAATGCATCATCATATTGAGCTCAATGTGACCAAGGTGTTGGACACGGGATCATGCATTACGGTACGAGTAAAGTGACTTGCCGGTAACGAGACTGAACAAGGTATTGGGATACCGACGATCGAGTCTCGGGCAAGTAACGTACCGATTGACAAAGGGAATTGCATACAGGGTTTGATCGAATCCTCGACATAGTGGTTCATCCGATGAAAACATCGAGGAGCATGTGGGAGCCATCATGGGTATCCAGATCCCGCTGATGGTTATTGACTGAGAGAGTCTCGGTCATGTCTGCATGTCTCCCGAACCCGTAGGGTCTACACACTTAAGGTTCAGTTACGCTAGGGTTATAGGGATATGTATATGCAGTAACCCGAATGTTGTTCGGAGTCCCGGATGAGATCCCGGACGTCACGAGGAGTTCCGGAATGGTCCGGAGGTAAAGATTTATATATGGGAAGTCCTGTTTCGGGCATCGGGACAAGTTTCGGGGTTATCGGTATTGTACCGGGACCACCGGAAGGGTCCCGGGGGTCCACCGGGTGGGTCCACCTGTCCCGGGGGGCCACATGGGCTGTAGGGGGGTGCGCCTTGGCCTAATGGGCCAAGGGCACCAGCCCCACATAGGCCCATGCGCCTAGGGTTTAAGGGGGCAAGAGTCCTAGGAGGGTAAGGCACCTCCTAGGTGCCTTGGGGGGAGGGAAAACCCCCCCTTGGCCGCCGCACCCCCTAGGAGATTGGATCTCCTAGGGCCGGCCACCCCCCCTTGGCACGCCTATATATAGTGGGGGAGAGGAGGGACTTCATACCTGAACGCCCTGGCCTTTGGTTGCCTCCTTCTCCCTCCCCAACACCTCCTCCACCTACATAGTGCTTAGCGAAGCTCTGCCGGAGTACTGCAGCTCCATCAACACCACGCCGTCGTGCTGCTGCTGGTGCCATCTCCCTCAACCTCTCCTCCCTTCCTTGCTGGATCAAGAAGGAGGAGACGTGGCTGTTCCGTACGTGTGTTGAACGCGGAGGTGCCGTCCGTTTGGCGCTGGTCATCGGTGATTTGGATCACGTCGAGTACGACTACATCATCACCTTGCAAGCTTCCGCACGCGATCTACAAGTGGTATGTAGATGCAAACTCTCTCCCTAGACTCGTTGCTTAGATGAACTCATAGATGGATCTTAGTGAAACCGTAGGAAAAATTTTAATTTTCTGCAACGTTCCCCAACACTAGGCACCACTACTGATCATCGGGAAAGGAAACGTAGTATCGTTGAGAGTCCTCGTCGAACTCCCACTTGAGCTCGTACTCTTCACCTGGAGCGGAATCACCTGGACCTGCATCTGGAGTTATAGTATCTGTGAGCCATAGGGACTCAGCAATCTCACACCCTCGCGATCAAGACTATTTAAGCCTATAGGAAGGGTAAGGCAATATATATGTGGAGCTGCAGCAAGCGACTAGCATATATGGTGGCTATCTTATTCGCAAAAGAGAGCGAGAAGAGGAGGCAAAGCACGAGCGAGAAACTAGAGAACAACCTGCGCAAACATTACTCCAACACCGTGTCCACTTCCCGGACTCCGCCGAGAAGAGGCCATCACGGTAACACACTCAGTTGATTCATTTTAATTAATTTAGGTTCAAGTTATCTACAACCGGACATTAACAAATTCCCATCTACCCATAACCGCGGTCACGACTTTCGAAAGTTCAATCCCTGCAGGGGAGTCCCAACTTAGCCCATGGCAAGCTCTCACGGTCAACGAAGGAATAGACCTCCTCCTAAGACGTTCCGATCAGACTCGGTATCTCGGTAACTCAAGAGACTTCGACAGCTTAAAACAAGACCAGCAACACCGCCAGAATGTGCCGACAAATCCCGATAGGAGCTGCACATATCTCTTTCTCAGGGCACACTCAGATGAGACATCCTACGAGTAAAACCAACCCTCAAGTTGCCTTGAGGTGGCCCCGCAGTCTACTCGGTCGGACCAACACTCAGAGGAGCACTGGCCCC
>NC_041380.1:118671454-118673732 GCF_002162155.2 Triticum dicoccoides
TAAAATAAGATGACCCTCGGGCTCCGGTAACCCAAGGGAAAAGAGGCTAGGTGACGAATGGTAAAACCAATGTTGGGGATTGCTGGAAAATCTTTAATCAAGGCGAACTATCAAGGGGTTCCCATTATAACCCAACCGCGTAAGGAACGCAAAATCCGGGAACATAACACCGATATGACGGAAACTAGGGCGGCAAGAGTGGAACAAAACACTAGGCGAGAGGCCGAGCCTTACACCCTTTACCAAGTATATAGATGCATTAAGATAACATAGCAATATAATGATATCCCAACAAGTAAATAGAAGGTGTTCCAACAAGGATCGGCCTCCAATCTTCACCTGCAACTAGCAACGCTATAAGAGGGGCTGAGCAAAGCGGTAACATAGCCAATCAACGGTTTGCTAGGATATGGTGGGTTAGAGTTTCAACATGGCAATTGAGAGGCTGACAAGCAAAAGGTAGGCATCATAGCATTGGCATTGCAAGAGCGAGCAAACTAGCATAGCAAAGATAGTAGTGATTTCGAGGGTATGATCATCTTGCCTGCACAGTTGTTAGAGTTGACTGGATCCTCACAAGCAAACTCAACGGGCTCCTCGGCGGCGAACTCGTCTCCCGGCTCTACTCAAACAAGACAAACAAGCAACAAAGACAAAATCAACCACGTGCAAGACCAAGCAAAATGATGCAATGATGATATGCTATGCGGGATGCAAAATGCAAGATATGACAGGGAATGCATGAACCTGGCCTCAACTTGGAATTCCAAGGGTGCCACTGGAAAGATGAGATGAAATCGCTTGAAAACGATATAAAGAACGCTGGAATCGGAGTTACGGTTTGGAAATGGCAAGCGATTCAAAATTGACACCGGCCTGCGATTTACAGCAAGTAGGCACCTAAATGCAATGAGATGAACATGCTACAGCCACCAAACATGACAACAAAATATATGAAAGGGATGCACACAAGATGCTTAACAAAAGACTAGCACTGAGCCACGGCCAATTCATCCATTAGGAGGTTCAAACAAGCATGGCAAAAACGCAAATGCAAAACAGATTCCAGACTTAGTGAAATTAACACTTGTCTGGAATTTCATATCACGAAGCCCTCTTCGGAGCAGCAAAACAACATGATACATGACCTGATTAAGACAAGTAAGAACATGGCATGGAGCTACGCAACAAGCTTAACAAAAGACCCGAAGTGACCTGGGGCCAAAAGGGTTCACAAAATATACTAACGGGCACACGAACATAGCTAAAACACAATCAGTTTTCAGACTTAGTGAAAACTGAGACATGCTGAAATATAACTCACAAACGCACGTAAACGAGCTCGATGCACTCACTACGGTGCAAGTCATGGCAAGGCAAGCATACATACTTTAAAAAGGCACAAAATACAAGCTATACATGGCAAGAACAATGGCATAGCATGCACGGATCAACTACAATAGCATCGGCAAAATCGCAAACGAGTTGACGATCTGCCCAGATTCACAACGAAGCAAAAGTAGAGCTCGATTGACTCAAGCTAGGGTGCTCCATAATTGCAAACAAAGAAACGGATGGATAGAGCATAACATGGTTAACAAAACTCCTTTACTGATCATTCTCAAAAGGGGCACGGATCACTAGGAAACAAGCTGAACATATGGCATCATGAACTAAATAATCCCAGACTTAGTGAAAACTACTAAGTCCCTGAAAACAGATTTACCGGGAGCCTCACTTTGCAAGCTTGCACAAGTCACCACACACATCCTAAAAATGCATGGGTTGCACCTCTGGAAAGAAGACAAAATTCTTAACAAAACACATGAAGAACTCATAGGCATAGCATGCACACAATAATCATGGCAAAAACGACAGAAGTCTAAGATGAACTAGCAGATCTGACAAATATCTCACGAAGCCTCCTTCTAACAGCATTTTGGGCGTCAAGATGAACTCAAATGAAAATGATGCAATGGAATGAAATGATGTAATCATCGAGACGAACATTTTGATGTGCTATATGCCCAAATCGGAGCTACGGATGCTAAGATACGGCCGGTCAAAGTATGCACAAAAATTAGGGTTCGGAGGGGGGAAAGTCAACCCCGATTCAAAATATCTCAGATCTGCACGGAAACCGAGGCACGGCTGGATCCGAGCTCGCCGGAGCTGTCGCGGTCGCCGGAGTGAGGAGAGGAGGGGTCGGCCGGTGCGGAGAGCTCGCGGGAGTGGGGCGCCGCCGGCGAGGCGGGGTGGCGCGGCGGCGGCCGGAGGC
>NC_041380.1:118673946-118678875 GCF_002162155.2 Triticum dicoccoides
GGCTATTTATAGGCATAAGTGCAGCTAGGAGAGTCCAAATGAGGTGCGGTTTTCGGCCACACGATCGTGATCGAACGCTCTAGGACATGGAGCAGAGTTTGGTGGGTTTTGGGCCAAATTGGAGGGGTGTTGGGCTGCAACACACACGTGGCCTTTTTGGTCCCTCGGTTAACCGTTGGAGTATCAAACGAAGTCCAAATGGTACGAAACTTAACAGGCGGTCTACCGGTAGTAAACCAAGGCCGCTTGGCAAGTCTCGGTCCAATCCAGAAATGTTTAATCCCCACACACGAAAGAAAGCTAGAAATGACCACCGGAGGAGAACGAAGCGCCGGAATGCAAAACGGACAACGGGGAAAATGCTCGAATGCATGAGATGAACACGTATGCAAATGCAATGCACATGATGACATGATCTGAGATGCATGACAAAGAAAACAACACAGAGAGACAAAGACCCGAACCCGAGAAATAAATATAACTTAACGCCGAAAACGGCAAGAGTTGGAGTACAAATAGGGAAAGTTACATCCGGGGTGTTACATCCATGATGAGTCTGAGTAATCATGTCCTAGTTTGGTGCCAATAGAAGGAAGAAAGATAGTACAATTGGATGGATTTAAGAATACTAGGAAGTTGGAACTTGGAACAATGATCAGTTGCCCGATGATAAGTTCAAGGACTACAAGTGATGAGATGGGCCATAACCCACAGGCCCCAGGACCTGCCAAGAAGCAAGCACATTCTTGCTGAAGGAAAAACCCTGGAAGAAGTTACGATTTTATTGATAGACGATTTTATAGGAGTAACGCAAAACTTGAGAGTTGTGAAGGAACGATAGATGTTTGTCTGGCTTGCAGAATCTATGGATATATCCGAACTTCGTTCGTCGACAAGAGAAATTCTGCAATGCTTGTGAGGATGACCAAGTGTTAGTATGCGAGATTCGCTAAACTGTATACATGGTGATGATTTGGGTGCAAGATGGATTGATCACCATACCGACTTACTCTTATTATTCGCCTTGCTATATGGGATGGTAAATCTGAGTGACATACCTATAGTAGAGAGACGACGATCAAAACCTTGTTTAAACCTTAGGATGGTATAAGAATTTTTTCCCTTGTACAAGGCAGTTTTTGCCAACCGTAGGTTATACGGTGAGGATCAACCCAGACCCAGTTCATGCAGGAGAAACCCTAAATTATTAACCACCATGAGATATCGATAGTTAATTAGTATTGGCGCCAGACCCATTAGCTAAGAAGACCCAATCTCGGAATAACCTTACCAAGAGGAAAGGACAGAAAAATTGTGGTAAAGGTTAGGAATTATCCTGAAGATCTCAGAAGACCGACAGTGTTAACAATATCGATGAAGTATATGAGTTTTGATGGAATCGTAACCATGCTTCTAAGGGTGGTAGCACCCCAGACCCCGGAGATGATCGATGGATTTTGAGAAGACCCCAAACCTAACCTATTTCTTTCTAGCCTCTCCGAATCTCGAGGACGAGATTCATTTTAAGGGTGGTAGGTTTGTAACATCCCAAAATTCTAAATTTTGGAATGTTATAATAAATAGATAGATTTGATTATTTGCTTGATTGTTGTGTGATTGATTGACTGAAAGTGAGTGAATTCGAGACTTTTTGAAAGTTAAATGAGAGGGAATAAAAGGACTTTCCCAAACTTTCATTTGCATTTTGATCTCCATGAATTCAAATGCTTTTCAACACAAAACCCTAGAGAGAAGATGACATGACTTCTTCCATTTAAATTAAATGAAAAGGGTGTTGAAAATATTTGAATTTCATTTGAAAGTATTTCCAATTCTGAAACTTTATGCAACTCAATGATTTTCACGAGAGAGGATAAAATGACTTCTTCAGATTATGAAATATGAGTTGGGAGTTTAAAAGGATCAAATTCAAAGTCCTTTTGGAAATTATTTTCAATTTGGAGTTATTTGGGTTTTATTCAAATTATTTTTCTCCAAAAATAAAATATATGGAAAATAGGGTAACAAGATTCCCTACATAAAAAAATTGGAGAGAAATAAATTTGAATAAATTTTGGTATTTTTAAAACGATTTTTACTCGGTTTTACTAGAGCAGAAGCACTCTTTGCTTTATTTGAATTTGTGTGTATTTTATTTTACTCTAGAAAAATGTTCAGCTTGTATGAAATCTTTTTATGGAAATTTTGATATATTATATGTCTATATAGTAATTTTGCTTATTTTGTTTTATTTATTTTGTTTGTCTGGAAAGTCTTTTTTTTAAAAAAAACTTCTTTTTCTCCGGACCGGGCCAACTGGGCCGAAGCCCAGCCAACCGGCCCAGCTTCACCTTCCCCGACCTCCCCCAGGAGACCGAGTCCCGCACGCGCCGCCGCCTCAGCGTCCGAGCTGTTCCTGCCACGGACTCCTCCTCGCCGCCTCTCCCCTTGACCCCTCCTCCACGCTACCCGTCGCCCCCTCCGCTTATTTAAGCCGCTGCCCGACCCCGCCTCTCTCTCTGCTCTGCCGCGCCGCTCCTCGCTTTCCGCCACCGCACCTCCCGTAGCACACCTCCTCCCCTCGCCGCTCGCCTGCGCCACCGCTCCCCGCTGTCGCGCCGTGCCCTGCTGCTGCTAGCTGCGACGCCGCAATCGCCGGAGATTGCCGGAAACAGCCGCCGTTGCCGAAAACCGATCCGCCGCCCCGGTCCGCCCGACCCGTCGGCTTTCTTCGAAACCGTCACGAACCGGTAAAACCACCACCCGATTTTTTCGTTTTTTTAGATTAGGTTTTTCTTCTAAAAAACCGATCGGTATGCTCTAAATAGCGAACGTTTTCAGTTTAGGCCTTTGTAGTGGACGAATTCGTCACTTATGTTTCTATAGCGGACGTTCGTCGGTTAAGTTTTTCTTTTTCCTGTTTTATTTAGGATAGGGACCTCTTCGTAATTAAAGTTTTTACCGAGTCCCTGTTCTTCAAACGGTCATAACTTTTACACCGTTTGTCCAAATTCAACGAAACCAACACCCACTTCTTCGTTATGATCCCCTCTAACCAGTAATCCAACCCAAACATGTTTTTGAAATTTTAAAATTTGAATTAGATCAGATTTGAATTCAAACTTCGTTTGATCATAACTTGAGTTTCGTAGCTCCGTTTGAGTTGATTCTTTTTGCAAATCGAAGCTCTTGACCTAAACTTTATGATAAGGCGAAATTCATATAATTTTGGTACTGTTAGAAATTGTTTTATGTTGCAAGAGTTATTTTCTTGGTTTTGATGTTTTTTGAATTGTCTTCTTCGATCTTTCGGATATTTTGAGTGACTGCTTATGTGTGGTTACTATTGCTTTCTTACGATAGATTGACCGAGTGTGACAAGTAGAACTATCAAGAGTTTTGAGTGCGAATCATCTTCATCAACATTGCAGGCAAGTTCACACTTTGATCATATCCCCCTTCATACCCAGTTTTTATGCATTAGTTTCACCCTCAAACATTGCATGAGTAGGATTGATAACATGTGGGTATTGGGAAGCAGTTGATGAGGTAGGAACCTATTGCCCTGCATTCAAACCTTGGGAGTTACTACTACGTTATGCTTATATTGCCATGCTATACTCGTAGACGTGGATTGGGTTTGAGTGATATCCATGACAGATGTGAGATTTTTAAATTAATGGTTTATCTAAGGTGGCAACTTAAATACACATCTGGGTGGATTGAGGTACCTGGGTATTCCAGGATTGCTTGTTTTTTTATGGACGCCACCCAGGCTCAAAGGGATCATGAGATTATTCATACTAGAAACTTCCATGTGCAGCCACAAGCTATTATGGGCTCTAGCATAGTTGACTAAGTCGTGCGAACTCTTACAGTGGTAGACTAGTAGATGTAGGGGATGTAGGTGGTACGGTCTACCCATCATAAGGTGCTAGCGCTTCTGAAAGACTATGTCTCGGTCATCCGTTTCTCAAACACCGTGTAGTGCGAGAAACCAAACGGAGGCGATCGAGTCTTGTGGGGAAAAGTGCGCAAACCTCTGCAGAGTGTATAAACTAATCATGATTAGCCGTGTCCCCGGTTATGGACGTTTTGAGTATCTAGTACTTGGATTATCATGTGAATCTCATCATGTTACTTTAAATTAATTTTGTTGGGTTTTAATGATGTTATTATTTGGGATTGAGAATGTTGTCAACCATTCTCAATGTTCAACAACCACCATGATAGTTAATTAAAATGTATTCCTTTGCAGTAGGGAAAAATTGGCTTTTCGCAAAAACATTATAACCCTAGAGCCTTTCCACCAGCCAAATATGCATGTAGTGATAGCCTTTATTCATCATTATCCCCTGGTGTGAATTTGCCAGTACATTCAATGTACTGACCCTTTGTGGCTGCAACGTCTCATGTTGCAGGATATCTTACGACGAGTAAGTGATACGTTAGGGTTATGATTTCTACACTCAACTTTGCCGTTGGTGTTGATGGGAATCCACAACCTTGTTACTTCCGCTATTTTGGATTGAGGTAATGGTATCTTATGTTACTTATACATGTGATTTACCTCTGTTATATATCCTCGAGTACTGTGTGTGTCAGCATACCGATCCAGGGATGACACTTAAGCACAGAGACTTGATCCATTCGGGTCGGGTCGCTACAATGCACATCCCAGTACACTGCCGGAGGCATTCTTCTTCTTCTTCTTCTTCTTCTTCTTCTTCTTCTTCTTCTTCTTCTTCTTCTTCTTCTTCTTCTTCTTCTTCTTCTTCTTCTTCTTCTTCTTCTTCTTCTTCTTCTTCTTCTTCTTCTTCTTCTTCTTCTTCTTCTTCTTCTTCTTCTTCTTCTTCTTCTTCTTCTTCTTCTTCTTCTCCTTCTTCTTCTTCTCCTTCTTCTTCTTCTCCTTCTTCTTCTTCTCCTTCT